>NC_136312.1:667807-1196954 GCF_964198595.1 Lampetra fluviatilis | reverse complement strand
TGCAGTCACGAAAGCTTTAAATCGAAGGGGGTGGACTTCTTCCAATATTTGAGGCACTGCATCATCAGCAGGGTCATCCCCACTCTCATGATGTTTTTCCAGGCTTAGGGATTTCCCTTTCCCCAAGACCTCACAGAAATGCTCAGCAAACCTGCAAACCTGTTTCTGGGGGTCAGAGATTGGATCACTGTTCTTTCCCTATGATGGTAATGGGTGTGGCGCTGCAGGTTACTTTTTAATGGAGTCAAAGAGTGATTTGTGATCACGGGCCACTGAGGCAGATTCCATTTCCTCAGCAACCTGTGACCACCACCTATCCTTGCAGTGCCTCACGGCTCTCCGAACCTCCGAGCGAAGGCTGCGGTAAGCCTCCTCATTCTCTGACATGGGATGCTGTCAGTCAGGGCCTCTGGGGAAGTTTGGACCGTGTACCCAAAGCAGCCATTGCAGCTGCATGAGCCACAGTTCTAAACCTCGCCCATTTCCCCTTGGCATCAGGAGGAGTAGGGACGATGCCAACCCCAGCTGCAAGCAATGATGAAATTCTTGCTTGCAACTTTAATCAGCTAGCTGAGACCAGGCCACTGTGGGTTTGAATAGGGTCTTGGGTGTATATCCACCACCAGAGTGGAAGAATGGCAGACGCATCTTACAGATAACAAGTCGATGGTCAGTGGGCAGATCAGCTCCACGGTAGGTCCTGGTGTCAAGGACATGGGCCCGCTGTTCCGTCACTATATAGTCCAGCATATGTTCTTGTTTGGACCCGTCATATATGGGCTGCACAAAAGTCTCCTACCGTTGTTATTGATCTGATCTGGCCCATGCCTTCCAATCACTCCAGACCAGGTGCCAGCATCATGACCAACTCGGGCATTGAGGTCACCCAACAAGATGACTCTATCCCGAGGGGCCACTTTAGCCAGCACCTGTGACAGGTCATAGAAGGCATTTGACTCATCGGCCTTGCCTGCATCCCTCTACGGATGTTCGTCTTCGGTGGGGGCATAAGTAACCACGACCACCACTCCTCACCTCCGGTTGATGGGAAAGCTTCCCACACCTCACCGCCACGCTCCCACGCCCCTTCCATTCTTTTGTTCAGAAGAAGAGCCAAACCCTCACTTGAGGCTGAGTCGACCTGGGAAAGCCCAGCACCAGTTCAGATAATCACCACTGGTGTTGACCGTGAGTGGGAATGGATCTCGGTTCGCCGGGTTCGTACAACACAACCACCACCGCCACCACCACCACGTGTTGCAAATCCCCACTCCACCCAACTCCCCACCCTAACCCCCTAACCCTGGTGATGGCGGTGGCGATGGTGGTTGTGCTAGTAGTGAAGATGGTTGTGGTGGTAGTGGTGATCTTGGTGATGATGATGGTGGTAGTGGAGATGGTGGTGGTAATGATGATGGTGGATAGTGGAGATGGTCATGGTGGTGGTGGCGGTAGTGGAGATTGTCATGGTAGTGGTGATGGTGGTAGTGGTAGTGGAAATGGTCGTGGTGATGATGGTGGTGGTGATGGTGGTGGTGGTGATGATGATGGTGGTGATGATGGTGGTGGTGGTGGTGTGATGATGGTGGTGGTGGTGATGATGATGGTGGTGGTGGTAGTGGAGATGGTTATGGTCGTGGTGGTGTTGGTGGTTGCAGTGGTGATCGTGTTGATGGTGGTGATGGCGGTGATGGCGGTGATGGCGGTGAAGGTGGTGGATGCGCGCCACTCACGCTGGAGGTAGAAATCGTTGTGGTCACGCCGCACGTCCACCATGGCCTGCAGGATCTGTAGCAACGACCACGCGCAGAGGAGGGGCAACCACCCACGCCACCCATTAACGCTCACACCATGCTCTCACCGCAATGCTCGCCCACGCTCACCTGCAACACTCACCCACGCTCGAGCCGCAACGCTCGCCCACGCTCACACCATTAATGCTCGCCAGAAAACGCACGCAATGTTCGCTCACATGGGGGTGGACTAGTTGTGGTTGTCCACTATGTCATGCCCCAAGCCACGTGGCGAGATAATGCCTGGCGATGGCATGGACGTTTCTGTGTGGTGAGTCTATGGGTCTCTGTGTGAGTTTGTGGGTTTTTGTGTGAGTCTATGGGTCTCTGTGTGAGTCTATGGGTCTCTGTGTGAGTCTATGGGTCTCTGTGTGAGTCTATGGGTCTCTGTGTGCGTCTATGGGTCTCTGTGTGCGTCTATGGGTCTCTGTGCGAGTCTGCAGGGGTCCATGTGAGCCTACGGGCGCGTCTGCACTTCGCACCTGCTGCGGCAGCTTGAAGCTGTACGTCACCAGCTGCAGCATGCGTGCCACCTGCGCAGGCGAGCGCGGGATCAGGGAGACTCCGGTGAAATCGCCCCGCAGGCCTCGGCCGCCCGCAGCTCCCCCACGAAGCGGCTCTCCGTCGGCGCATCCAGACCTGGGGGGGGCGGGGGGGACCGCGGCGTGGTGCCGACATGTTCACCGTCACGCTGGTTCCATGGGCACGTCACCCGCCACGATGAGCGTGGCGCCCGTCAGTGCGGCGCTGTGAGTGAGCGAGGCTGCGTGTCGCACCATAAGTGTTGTGCTGCGTGTCGCATCATGAGTGTTGTGCTGCGTGTGGCACATGCACCACCACCGGCGGGACAAATGAGAGTGAGTGTGTGGACATCCCCGGGGGTGGGTGGCTGCGTAGACACCGGCGACGCCGCCACCCATGACGTGCCCAGGAGATGGAACGGAGCCGCGTCCAGCCCCCACCGCAGCCACAAACTGTGCAGGGCAGCGTGGGTTAGAGAGCTCGCGATCGTCACGCACGCTACAAAGGTCCCCCGAGAAGCCTCTTAACAGACTGTAGTGGCAAGTGCCGTCAGCGAGCGGCGCCCATGAAGGCCGGCGCGACACACGAGAGGGTGGGGGGGCCAGCACCACGCCCGGTCCGAACTTTGTCTTCCCGTTTCAAATATTCGTCACTGTTATTGGCCGTTATTGGGAATCAAACTCGGGTTGCCGGGTCCGTAGCGCAGCGTGCACCACCACGCGCGCACACCCCCCACACACCCCACCTGCTTGACGCGGATGACTTGCCCCTGCAGGGAGTAGTCATCACCGTGTGCGCGCGTCGTCCCTTCGTGACCCCGGCATGTCCACACACACCACGTGGCGGTCACGTGGCAGGAACTGCGGAGACAAAGACACACCCCCCCCCCCAACCATGCAGTGGTCAGTCACACTACATGGTCACTCTTCTAACGCCGCTACCCGCGGTCACTGTTCCCGTAAACTTAACGTGCTGATTCCTCCTCCAACTGTTGCTGCCAGACACTTTGCTATCTTATCCACCGTGGTCAACAAGCACCACAAACTCGACACTCATTCACGCACACACTCTACAGAACTTACTGCTGTGAGGCACAAGCGTCATCACTGCGCCACCACCTTGTGCCACCCCGCACCACCCCGCCTCGGCACTACCACCCTGAGCCACCACCCCAAGCCACCACCGAGCATTACCACCACCCCACACTACCACCACGAGCCACTACCCCTGCATTACCACCCTGAGCCACTGCCCCAAGTCACAACCCCGAGCCACCACCCCCGCACCCCCACCAACCGGCCCCGCACCCTCACCCGCAGCAGGGGCAGCCACATGTCCTTGTTGGCGGAGAACGCGTGCAGGAAAAGGAGGCTGGGCCGTGTTACGGTGGCACCACCACCACCATCGCCACTGCCGGCACCGCCGCCGGCACGCCGGCCCAGCTCCGAGTAGCAAAACGTGAAGGCCCCACAGCGGCACTCGCGTATCTGGAAGCCCAGCTGGGTTCGCCAGTACCTGACAGGGAAAGGGGAACACGGGGCGGGGGGCATGGGGGGGACACAAATGGACACGGAGGGGGTGGGGGGCACACGGAGACACCGTCATGGTGAGTGGTGCAGACACGCGGGGACGCTGTGGCTTAAGAGGACCCCCCCCCAGTGGCAGCCGTCCCTGTGCGGCCTGCAGGGGGCACTCGGCACCACCCCAACAGGGGGGGTGGGGAGGGGTCACATCGCGGGCACGGGGCTCGGGGTAGGGTCAGTGGGGTCAGGGTGGGGTCAGGGTGTCAAAAAGACGAGGGTGGGGTGTGGAGTGAGGGCAGGATGATGACAGGGTGAGTGTGGGGTGAGTGTGGGGTGAGTGTGGGGTGAGTGTGGGGTGAGTGTGGGGTGAGTGTGGGGTGAGGCCAGGATGATGATAGGGTGAGTGTGGGATGATGATAGGGTGAGTGTGGGGTGAGTGTGTGGTGAGTGTGGGGTGAGTGTATGGTGAGTGTGGGGTGAGTCTGGGGTGAGTGTGGGGTGAGTGTGGCGTGAGTGTGGGGTGAGGGCGCAAGGGGTCACCCACCAGTCGTGCAGGTAGAGGAATGCCGACGGCTGGAAGAGCCAGTAGTACGCAAAGAGTAGCAGCGGCAGGGACAGGGTCAAGGTCATCGGGTCAAGGGGCAGGGGCAGGCCCGACAGGGACTCCAGCATCCTGATAGACATGGGGACACGGCAGGGGCGGACACATCACGGGGTGAGTGGGTAGATGTGTGGGGGGTGAGTGGGCGAGTGTGTGACTGTGGGCGAGTGGGTGTGTGAATGGGTGGGTGTGGGGGGTGAATGGATGGGTGTGTGGGTGAGTGTGTGAGTGGGGGGTGACTGGGTGAGTGGGTGTGTGAGTGAATGGATGGGTGTGTGTGTGCCTGTGTGGGTGAGTGTCTGACGGTGTGAGTGGGTGGGTGTGTGGTGAGGGGGGGGAGGTGATTGTATGGGCGAGTGGGTCGGTGTGTGGGGGGTGAGTGGGGGGCATGTGTGTGTGGGTGAGTGGGGGGTGAGTGGGTGGGTGGTTGAGTGTGTGGGTGACTGCGAGTGTGTGGGTAACTGTCTGGGTATTTTGTACCATCGGACACTCCACCCCCACAGCTCCCAATTGGTAATAGGGCAGTTGTGGAGAGAGTGGAGAGTTTCCCAAACCTTGGCAGTGTGCTCATGACCGGCTCGGTTTAACAGCAGAGGTCTCACTCCAAATCAGTCGAGTGGCATTATGTTTTCATCGGTTGCGTAACGCTGTGTGGAAGCTACCTGGTCTATCGCTCCACACAAAGCTTCAGGTATTCTCGGCCACAGTCATTCCCTCCCTTCTCTACGCTTGCAGAATGTGGATCCCCCTAATGGAACATTTTCGCTGGTTATAAACATTTAGACTGGTCTGCCTACAATCTATCCTGGGTTTCACCAGGCTGGATTGTGTGAGGAGCTCTCAAATCCTTGAAAGATGTGGACAAAGTCCCATCGGTGAGCTGCCCGAGAGGCAAGGCTGCATTGGCCTGGTCATGTAGCCCGCATGCCCAGCCACCGCATGCCTGAAAAGCTTTTGTTTGGCCGGATCGAGGGGGCTAAATGGGCACGGCACGGGCTAGAGAAAAGATGGAGTGATGTGGTACAGGAGGGCGTGGAGCTGAGTGGACTTGCCAATGACTGGTACCAGCGATGTCAAGATCGGCCTCTGTGGAGGAGGCTCGTGAAAGACGCTACTGGGCAGTTGGAGGCAGTCGCCCTCCAACAATGGAGGGCGGATGAGCGACGCTCACAACAACGAGCGGAGCGCCGGGTGGCTAAAGCACAGCAAGTTGGCACAGTAGGGGGCACAGGTGGTGCATCAGCCAGTCATCTCGGTCATCTCGGTCAGTCGTCCCATGGCACCTGGGTCTGCCCCGTGACCTCCTGCCAGCGGGCGTTCGACACTTCACGTGGCCTCAAGGTGCACATGGCCTGGCACAAGCGTCGTGGTGACGTCACCGCCACTTAGTGGCAAATGGCGGTTGTTGTTGTTGTGGGTGACTGTGTGTGTGTGGGTGACTGTGAGTGTGGGTGACTGTGAGTGTGTGGGTGACTGTGTGTGTGTGGGTGACTGTGAGTGTGGGTGACTGTGAGTGTGTGGGTGACTGTGTGTGTGTGTGACTGTGAGTGTGGGTGAGCGGTAGTGTAGCAGTTAGCGCGCTGCGCTATGAACCTGGCGACCCGGGTTCGATTCCCGCTCACGGCTAACACCAGTGACGATTATCTGAACCGGTCCTGGGCCTCCCCTAGGTCGACTCAGCCTTAAATGAGTACCTGGTGCGGTGTGTAAACATCGCCACTGGGGATACAAAGGCGGTCGGGCGTGGTGCTGGCCACCCAAACCCCTCGTGTACCGTTCTGGCCTTCATAGGTGCTCGCTAACAGCACTTGCCCCTACAGTCTGTTAAGGCTATACGGGGGACCTTTGTCTTTATCTTTGTGGGTGTGTGAGTGTGGGTGACTGTGAGTGTGTGGGTGACTGTGTGTGGGTGACTGTGAGTGTGGGTGAGTGTGGGTGACTGTGTGTGTGGGTAACTGTGAGTGTGTGGGTCACTGTGTGTGGGTGACTGTGTGTGTGTGGTGTGACTGTGTGTGTGTGACTGTGTGTGTGGGTGACTGTGAGTGTGTGGGTGACTGTGAGTGTGGGTGACTGTGACTGTGAGTGTGGGTGACTGTGAGTGTGGGTGACTGTGTGTGGGTGACTGTGAGTGTGTTGGTGACTGTGAGTGACTGTGAGTGTGGGTGACTGTGTGTGTGGGTGACTGTGAGTGTGGGTGACTGTGAGTGTGTGGGTGACTGTGAGTGTGTGGGTGACTGTGAGTGTGGGTGACTGTGAGTGTGGGTGACTGTGTGTGTGTGGGTGACTATGTATGTGGGTTACTGTGAGTGTGGGTGACTGTGTGTGGGTGACTGTGAGTGTGGGTGACTGTGAGTGTGGGTGACTGTGAGTGTGGGTGACTGTGTGTGTGTGGGTGACTATGTGTGTGGGTAACTGTGAGTGTGTGGGTCACTGTGTGTGGGTCACTGTGAGTGTGTGGGTGACTGAGAGTGTGGGTGACTGTGAGTGTGGGTGACTGTGAGTGTGGGTGACTGTGAGTGTGGGTGACTGTGTGTGAATGACTGTGTGTGTGGGTGACTGTGAGTGTGTGGGTGACTGTGAGTGTGTGGGTGACTGTGAGTGTGTGGGTGACTGTGAGTGTGGGTGACTGTGAGTGTGTGGGTGACTGTGTGTGTGGGTAACTGTGAGTGTGTGGGTCACTGTGTGTGTGTAACTGTGAGTGTGGGTGACTGTGAGTGTGTGGGTGACTGTGTGTGTGTGTGACTGTGAGTGTGGGCGACTGTGTGTGTGTGTGACTGTGAGTGTGGGCGACTGTGTGTGTGTGTGACTGAGTGTGGGTGACTGTGTGTGTGTGGGTGACTGTGAGTGTGTGGGTGACTGTGAGTGTGTGGGTGACTGTGTGTGGGTCACTGTGAGTGTGTGGGTGACTGTGAGTGTGTGGGTGACTGTGAGTGTGGGTGTGGGTGACTGTGAGTGTGTGGGTGACTGTGTGTGTGGGTAACTGTGAGTGTGTGGGTCACTGTGTGTGTGTAACTGTGAGTGTGGGTGACTGTGAGTGTGGGTGACTGTGTGTGTGTGTGACTGTGAGTGTGGGTGACTGTGTGTGTGTGGGTGACTGTGAGTGTGTGGGTGACTGTGAGTGTGTGGGTGACTGTGAGTGTGGGTGACTGTGAGTGTGGGTGACTGTGAGTGTGTGGGTGACTGTGAGTGTGGGTGACTGTGAGTGTGGGTGACTGTGTGTGTGTAACTGTGAGTGTGGGTGACTGTGAGTGTGGGTGACTGTGAGTGTGTGGGTGACTGTGTGTGTGTGTGACTGTGAGTGTCGGTGACTGTGTGTGTGTGTGACTGTGAGTGTGGGTGACTGTGTGTGTGTGGGTGACTGTGAGTGTGTGGGTGACTGTGTGTGGGTGACTGTGAGTGTGTGGGTGACTGTGAGTGTGTGGGTGACTGTGAGTGTGTTGGTGACTGTGAGTGTGGGTGACTGTGAGTGTGTGTGACTGTGAGTGTGGGTGACTGTGTGTGTGGGTGACTGTGAGTGTGTGGGTGACTGTGAGTGTGTGGGTGACTGAGTGTGTGGGTGACTGAGTGTGTGGGTGACTGTATGTGTGGGTGACTGTGTGTGTGGGTAACTGTGAGTGTGTGGGTCACTGTGTGTGGGTCACTGTGTGTGGGTGACTGTGAGTGTGTGGGTGACTGTGAGTGTGTGGGTGACTGTGATTGTGTGGGTGACTGTGATTGTGTGGGTGACTGTGAGTGTGGGTGACTGTGTGTGAATGACTGTGTGTGTGGGTGACTGTGAGTGTGTGGGTGACTGTGAGTGTGTGGGTGACTGTGAGTGTGGGTGACTGTGAGTGTGGGTGACTGTGTGTGTGGGTGACTGCGACGTTTCGGCAGGGCGCGTGTTCTTCCTCACAAGCGAGGGAACTCACCTTGGCAGGGGCGACGCGTGGCCTCAGGTCTCCGTCTCTCTCTGTCCCCGTGTCTCTGTCCCCGTGTTTCCCTGCGTCCCCGTGTCTCCCTGTGTCCCAGTGTCTCTGCTCCCCGTGTATTCGCTACCCTGTCTCCCCGTGTCTCTCTCTCCCCGTGTGTCTCCCCGTGTCTCTCTCCCCGTGTCACCCCGCGTGTCTCCCGGAATCTCCGGCGCGAGCGACTTTTACTCTCAAGCGTCCAGCCCCGCCCCCTCCGCGGGCCCCGCCCCCCCTCCGACTGGTGGCGCGAGGCAGGCAGCCAACGGGAAGGCTGCCTCGGTTGATTGACGGCACCGCGTGAGGGTGAGACCCAAGGTGGTGGGGGTGGTCTCGGCCGTGACGTCACGCAATATCGTATCGCGATGTGGAGATCCACGATATGGTCATTATCAGCTTCGTTGCAACGGCGCCCTTCGCAATTGCGCGCATTGAGTCACCATCTTTGAGTTTGATCGCTTGCACAGTGTTCTCTTGTTGTTGTTATTATTGTGTTGTATATTATTGTGTTGTTATTATTGTGTTGTTATTATTGTGCTGTTGTTATTGTGTTGTTATTATTATTGTATTATTATGTTGTTGTTATTGTGTATTGCTGTTGTTATTCTTGTGTTGTTATTCTTGTGTTGTTATTATTGTGTTATTATTTTGTTGTTATTATGGTGTATTATTGTGGGAAGCGGTTAGTACTTCGCTGCGCTTCTAACCCGGCGATTATCTGAACCTGGCCTGGGCCTCCCCAAGGTCGACTCAGCCTAAAATTAGTACCTGGTGCGGTGTGTAAACATCGTCACTGGGGAGAAAAGGCGGCCGGGCGTGGTGCTGGCCACTCACCTCGTGTGCCGTGCCGGTCTTCATAAGTGCTCGCTAACAGCACTTGCCCGAACAGTCTGTTAAGGCTATAGAGGGATCTTTGTCTTATTGTTATTATTGTGCATTATTATTGTAGATTATTATTGTGTATTATATATTATTGTGTGTATTATTGTGTATTCTTGTTATGATTGTGTGTATTATTGTGTGTATTATTCTTGTGAATGATTGTTATTATTGTGTGTATTATTGTGTATTCTTGTTATGATTGTGTGTATTATTGTGAATTATTGTTATTTGTGTGTATTATTGTATATTATTGTGTGTATTATTATTGTGAATTGTTATTTGTGTGTGTATTAAAGTGTATTATTGTATATTATTGCGTGTATTTTGTGTGTATTATTGTGTATCATTGCGTGTATTAGTGCATGTATTATTGTGTGTATTATTATTGTGCGCATTATTATTGTGTATTATTGTGTTGTTATGCTTTTGTTTATTATTGTGTATTATTGTGTTGTTATTCTTGTGTTTATTATTGTGTATTGTTGAGTATATTATTGTATATTATTGTGTGTATTATTGTGTATCATTGTGTGTATTAGTGCGTGTATTATTGTGTGTATTGTGGAAGATTGTGTGTGGTATTATGTGTATTATTGTATAGTAGTGTGTGTATAATTGTGTGTATTGTGTATAAGTGTGTGTATTATTGTGTATAGTAGTGTGTATTGTTATGATTGTGTGTATTATTGTGTATTATTGCGTGAATTATTGCGTGTATTGTTATTATTTCGTATTATTGTTATTATTTCGTATTATTGTGTGCATTATTATTGTGCGTATTGGTATTGTGTATTATTGTGTGATTATTATTGTGTATTATTAGTGTGTGTATTATTTGTGTGTATAATTGTTATTGTGTGTATTATTGGGTGTATTACTGTGTATTATTGTATATTATTGTGTATTATTGTGTGTATTTTGTGTGTATTATTGTGTATCATTGTGTGTATTAGTGCGTGTATTATTGTGTGTATTATTATTGTGCGTATTATTATTGTGTATTATTGTGTCGTTATTCTTGTGTTTATTAATGTGTATTATTGTGTATATTATTGTATATTATTGTGTGTATTATTGTGTGTATTATTATTGTGTGTATTATTATGATTGTGATTTATTGTTATTTTTGTGTGTATTATTGTGTATTATTGCATATTGTGTGTATTATTGTGTGTATTATTGTGTATCATTGTGTGTATTAGTGCGTGTATTAATGTGTGTATTGTAGAATATTGTGTGTGGTATTATGTGTATAATTGTGTAGTAGTGTGTGTATTATTGTGTGTACTGTGTGTTATTGTGTGTATTATTGTGTATAGTAGTGTCTATTGTTATGATTGTGTGTATTATTGTGTATTATTGATAATATTGCGTGTATTATTGCGTGTATTACGTGTGTGTTATTGTTATTATTCTGTGTTTTATTGTGTATTATTGTGTGTATTATTATTGTGTATTGTTATAAGTGCGTGTATTATTGCGTGTATTATTGTGTGTATTATTGTGCGTATTATTGTGTGCATTATTATTGTGCGTATTGGTATTGTGTATTATTGTGTGATTATTATTGTGTATTATTGTGTATTAGTGTTATTATTGTGTGTATTATTGCGTGTATTACTGTGTATTATTGTATATTATTGTGTATTATTGTGTATCATTGTGTGTATTAGTGCGTGTATTATTGAGTGTATTATTATTGTGCGTATTATTATTGTGTATTATTGTGTTGTTATTCTTGTGTTTGTTATTGTGTATTTTTGTCTGTATATTGTGTATTATTGTGTATTATTGTGTGCATTATTGTGTAGTATTATTGTGTGCATTATTGTAATTAGTGCGTGTATTTTGTGTAGTATTATTGTGTGTATTATTGTGTAGTATTAGTGTGTATTATTGTGCATTATTGTGTAGTATTATTGTGTGTATTATTGTGTCTTCTTGTGTATTAGTGTGCATTATTGTGTCTAGAGTTGTGTATTATTGTTTGTATTGTTGCGTGTATTATTGTGTGTATTATTGTTATTAGTGTGTATTGTTGTGTGTATTATTGAGTAGTATTATTGTGTGTATTATTGTGTATTATTTAGATTACTATTGTGTGTATTATTGTGTATCATTGTGTGTATTATTGTGTGTAGTATTATTGTGTGTATTATCACTACTACCGTGCTGTACCGTTCAGTACTTACTGAAAACCGGTTCAGATGGACAGACTAGTAAACTATTTAACAACTCGGCCTTTGCCCGTCCAAGGACGGGCGCATTGCGGTAAATCTAAAACTTGCAAGCGAAAAGCAGAGAGCGACGTGATATATTCACTGTATTAATGTGTGTGCAATTAGTGACACAGACCTATTTCATGTAAAGTTGTAATCCCTTGTTCATCATGACGTCCTTTTTACTCTGATGTCTCAACAGCTTGACGGAGATCGCGTGACGTGAGTGTTCTGACTTTATAGTGAGGGTTGTAAGTTGACGCTGAGGAGGGGGGAGGAGGCGCCTCGCCCCTCCCCCCCATGTGGAGTGACGTCACCCGCTAATTATTATTAATGGGGGGGGGGGGGGGGTGTCCATTTGGAGGACGTTACTTCATCATGATTATTAATGTGTGGGGCTGTTCGATGTGGAGTGACGTCACCTGCTCATGATTATTAATGAGGGGGGTGGGAGTCCATGTGGAGGACGTCACCTGTTCATGATTATTAATGAGGGGGGCTGGCCGACATGGAGTGACGTCACGCGCGGGACACACAGACATTCTTGGCTCATTCTAGTAGTGAATATATTTTATTTTACCAGGTAAGGCCCACTGATGTCCTACTTTTTCAGTAGTGACCTGACCACCACAAATGACAGCTCATCGAAGTGGTGCCTTATCATCATCATCATCATAATGTGGAAATTTATAGCAGCAGGAAAATACTCTCTAAACGTGTGATGTTGATTCTAACTGTGGACGCGACCACGGGGAGAGACACGCAAACTCCAAATACACAGTAGCAGGCGTCAGGGTCGGGATCGAACCCACGACCTCCTGCAAACTAGGCGAGGTCGTTAACATCTCATAGCCACCACGAGAGTGGGGGGGCGACTCCGAGGAGGAGCCAGAGACGGGCGCGGAGGAGCCAGGGCTGCCAACAGTTGCCCGATCTCTGCAAACCTCTCCATATGGGCGTATTGGGCGGTACCATTGCGGCGTGGAAGCAGCAGAACAAATATGCACCGGGGTGCTCATGAAACAGTCCAAATTCAACATTTGAATCGGCAAATCTATTTTTATCAGTGTCTTCAACTGACCCTGTCGCCGCCTCCAAAGTTTGACGCAATTCGAAGGTTTATTCGGTCTACTGAAACTTTCTAAAAACAAATAAAGTCCTTAAAAAAAGTTTTTTTAAAAACAACAGTTTTATTTTAAAGTGCACTGAAAAGTGAAGAATATATTTTTTCAGCCGTCACCAGCTGATCAGAATATTTTTCGACATTTGTAACTAAACATAAAACCGTAGGGCGCTCCTTTAATGTGTGTATGCATAATTAGTTACTTTCAAATTTTTTAGTTTCATAAAAGTTTATTTGCGTGATACAATCTATGTCAAAATTATTGTCAATCATTAGTAGTAGAAGGGAAAATGTTGATAATTATGTAATTTAAGTTTGCCATGAAGTGTAGAACATTTGCAAGTATTTTGAGTATAATTACAAATTCCGTATTGCTAGCTATTTCTACTCGTATCCGTGTTGAAGTGTTTTTTTAAGAACAGTTGACTGCAAAGTGATGAAAAGTTTACCAAAGCCCATTATTCTTTTCTCACCTTCCTATGGCAACGTCTATTCTTGGTGAGATTATATTAGTCGAAGGGAAGATAAGTACATAAACGACATGTACATGTAATTGCTATATATAGATAATAAAATATATCTTTGGTTATCCCAAAATATAATAAAAGCGTAGTAGATTTACACTATGAGACATCTCCTTTACCAGTGGCAAAATATAGTAGTAGGTTTTTACCCTTTAAACTGGTACAAGTGTAATAAAGGACTCTTAGGCGATGTTGGTCTCCATCTGTCCTTTATTGGGTTCTTGTCTCGCACCCCGCGATGTCCCCGGTCGGACCCGCACCTCTTCCATCGCGTGCCCTCCGCACGCCGTTCGAGTCCTCTGCTCTTTCTGCAGCCACACCGCTGCCCGTGTGCCCCGCACACTCTGCAGCCACCCCGCTGCTCCGTTTAACTCCGCACACTCTGCAGCCACTCCGCTGCTCCGTGTGCCCCGCACACTCTGCAGCCACTCTGCTGCTCCGTGTGCTTCCGCACACTCTGCAGCCACTCCGCTGCTCCACGTACACCGCTGGCCGACGGTGCCGTGACTCCGACCACGTGGCAATTCGTGCCACTCCTCCGCCAGCACCCCGCGTGGCTTCTCCTATCTTCACTCTCTCTCGACTCCCGATCCCGTTCTGGTTCTCACCCTATATCCTCCTCCTCACGTGACCATGACTCCTCCTCCTCCTCATGTGACCCTGACTCCGCCCCCACTCACCCCGACGACCAGGCTCCACCTCCCCTAAAACTCCGGCCCGCGTGAGTGGTGCGGAGGCAGCGCCCACCCTGTCCTTGCTCGCATTACACAAGGACAGTGTCTGATCAGCTAGTTGTGCCTCAGGCTTGTTCCATCTGGCCCGGCCCTCTAGCTGCTACCGTAGGCGCACACCAGGCTCAACATCCTTGGTGAGTCGGTACAGTCAGCAGCTGCCAACGCCGAACCCCGGGCGGCGGTTAACTAACCCGGAAAACTCAGCTTGTCTGAGCCTGGGCGTGTGGAATCCCTGGTGGAGGAAATTCCACCAAAACGGGTCTTTGGACCTTCCACTGCAACCAGGACCATCTCCAGTCGTCTTGACTACGTCTTGCCACTGGGTACAGATGCGGCTGGTCGAGAGAGTGAAGTTGAATGCTGCGCAAATCACCCTCACTTAAATCCAAGTTCTCTGCGCAAGTCATGGCACGTTTTTACCATCGTCATTATCCAAGTCCTGTGGCGATGGGTGAGCGACGAAGCAGCAGGCACGGATATGCTGGAAGCTGTAGCCGCAAACCTGCACGCAGGCGGCTCAGGATATTGGTCGTTCCCTCACTGGACCGAAGCAGCAGTGAAGTCCGGCAGCACCCTGAGTGACTGAGCAGCCCTATTCAGGATCACACTGCTCACCTGCGTAGTGAGGAAAGGGTTAGAAAAGGTACCCTAAACATTGTCTGCTACAAAACATCCTGGCCACCCTACTGCAGCTGGCGGGATCCCATACTTGTGGTCGAAAAACAAAAAGAAAAACAAATACAATGAAAAAGACCAAAGTGATACCACTCACTGTTGGCGCCTGGAATGTGCGCACTTTGATGGACACATCTGGATCAAAAAGACCTGAGAGACGCATCGCCCTCGTGGGCAGAGAGCTAGCAAGATACAACGTGGATGTTGCTGCCCTTAGTGAGACCCGACTGGCCGATACTGGACAAGTGACTGAAGTGGGAGCAGGTTACACATTCTTCTGGAGCGGACGAGGCCAGGAGGAGAGACGTGATGCTGGTGTTGGTTTTGCAGTAAAAAACCACGTGGTCAACCAACTGGCAAGCCAACCCAAGGGGATAAACGACCGTTTAATGACCTTACAGCTCCACTTATTGGGTAAAAAGGCGGCCACCATCATCAGTGCCTATGCCCCTACCATGACCAACTCTGACGAGATCAAAACCAAGTTTTATAATGACCTGGAAGTCATTATTGCTGCCACAGCCAGCTCGGACAAACTCCTGATACTGGGTGATTTCAACGCCAGAGTTGGAAGTGACCATCAATCATGGAATGGAGTCATAGGTGCACATTGCATTGGAAAATGTAACAGCAACGGTCTTCTACTGCTGAAAACATGCTCTGAATTTGACCTGCGCATCACCAACACGATATTCCAACTACCAAAGCGCAAGAAAACTTCATGGATGCATCCTCGTTCACACCACTGGCACTTGATTGACTACGTCATCATGAGGAGGAGCGACCGGCACGATGTCAGGGTGACCAAGGCAATGTGTGGTGCTGAATGTTGGACTGACCATCGTCTCATCATCTCCAAACTTAACATCCGGATCAAGCCTAGCAGACGCCCACAAGGAAAAAGACGTGTCAAGCGTCTTAACATCACTCGCCTACAACATGAACACACCAGACTGGCCTTTGTTGAGGCTCTGGACCATCACCTGGAGTCTCTAAGCTTCGAGCATACAGACGCTGAGGCAGACTGGACTGCTCTCAAGACCGTGCTGCATTCTACAGCCCTTGAATCACTTGGTGTTTCATTACGTACACATCAAGATTGGTTTGATGAGAACGATGCAGAAATCCGAGCACTCCTTGGCGAAAAACACCGCCTGCATAAAGCATATCTGAATGACAGCAGCTCAAGTTTAAAGAAAACTGCCCTCCTCAACATTCACAGGATTGTCCAGCAGAGACTCAGAGTCATGCAAGACGCCTAGCTGTGCGCAAAAGCTGAGGAGATTCAATCCTACGCTGACAGTAACAACACCAAGTGCCTCTATTATGCACTCAAGCAGGTCTATGGTCCGCAACACTCAGGAACTGCACCTTTCCTGAATGCAGATGGAACAACACTTCTCACGGAGAAGGACAAAATACTTGCAAGGTGGGTCGAACACTACAGCGCGGTCTTCAACCGACCATCATGCATAAATGAGGAGGCAATTGCGAGACTGCCTCAAGTTGAAATAAACCAGTCCCTGGCTGTTCTACCATCCATTGAGGAAACCAGAAAAGCCATAACACTCCTCTCATCAGGCAAAGCTCCAGGGTCCGATGCCATTCCAGCAGAAATCTACAAGGCTGGAGGGCCTTGCTTAGTCGAGAAACTGACCGACCTCTTCCAGTCTCTCTGGAAATTAAAAGCCGTTCCCAAGGAGTTCAAGGATACTACTATAATCAATCTATATAAAAGGAAAGGCAATCGGCAGGACTGCGACAACCATAGAGGCATCTCCATACTATCAGTCGCTGGCAAAATCTTGGCAAGAATCCTTCTGAACCGCCTAATTGTCCACCTAGACCAGGGTCTGTTACCTGAGAGTCAGTGTGGTTTCAGAAAAGACCGCGGAACCACTGACATGGTATTTACTGCCCGGCAGCTACAGGAGAAATGCTAAGAACAAAATGTTGATCTATATATGGCTTTCGTTGATCTAACAAAAGCATTCGAACATAGTCAGCCGGGAGGGCTTATGGAAAATCATGGCTAAGTATGGGTGTCCAGACAAGTTCATTGGCCTCGTGCGCAATCTTCATGATGGCATGATGGCCAGCGTCAGAGACCAGCAAGAACTCTCTGATCCGTTCCCAATCACAAACGGGGTGAAGCAAGGCTGCGTTTTAGCGCCAACGCTCTTCAGCATGGTGTTTTCTGCCATGCTGCAAGACTTATTCCAGAATCACAACACTGGGATTAACTTCATCTACCGTTTTGACGGTGGGCTATTCAATCTGCGGAGGATGCAAGCCAAAACTAGAGTGGAGGAAGTCACTGTTCGAGAACTTGTGTTTGCTGATGACTGTGCTCTGGCTGCTGGCTCAAATAAAGATTTACAGGACAGTATGGACCACTTCTCCTCAGCTTGTAACAACTTCGGCCTAACAATCAGCACAAAGAAGACTGAAGTCCTATACCAACCTGCTCCTGGGAAACCCTACACTGAGCCAACCATCTTTGTGAATGGGCAAAAGCTTTCAGCCGTTGACAAGTTTATTTACCTTGGTAGTACACTGTCTCGCGCTGTGCACATAAATGATGAAGTTAACATCAGGATTCATCTTCTTAGGTTTTTTCGGTAAAGTCACGTAGGTAAAACATCAAAATGAATGAAAATAAAATAAAATAAAATAAAAATTCACGACGTTTCGGAGGCAACACAAGTCTCCGTCATCAGGTGGGACCGTCACAGCCAGATTAGCTGCATCAAGTGAGGCAATGATTCAAGATGTAATCCCTTAAAAGCGAGTTGAGGGGGGGAGGAGAGGGAGGGGGAGCTCATCAGACTATGGTAGCCAATGAATGGAACGTATCGGGAGGGAGGGGGGGGGCGAGGCCAAAAGGGTGGGCGGCGGCGTGCACGCGATTGTGCGCAAGCGGCTAATTACTGCACACGCCAACACAATGGAGCGATTACGCGCAAGCGGCCGACTGCCGCACACGCCAACACAATGGACAGAGAGGGGGAGGGAAGCTCTAATACACATGATAGACAAAAGAACGAAAATGTCCATGTTTATACCAATGCTGGCTGAACAATGAAGAGAGCACTGCTAAAAAACAACTGGGGATGTTAACACTCGGTAAAGTAAAGTAAAATAGTGCCTGTCAGATAAGATGGTCCAAAAAATTGTAATTAAGTCTTTTTTGCGTGGTTGATAACATCTTTCCAATGATTACTAAGTTTGTACCCATCATCACGGTTGAAATTATGTCTGTGTTTGTATATTTGTATGGCTTCGTGTACAAACCTTTGATGGTAGCCGGGAGGTTTGCAGAGAACCTTGGTCTCGGAAAAGACAATTTCATGAGAGCCCACCGAGTTGTAGCAATGATCGGCAACGGCAGAAGAATCAGTTCTGCCGTGTTTCAGATCTGACTTGTGCTCGCGGACACGATCAGAAACATGAAGTTTCGTTTCTCCAATGTAGCAATCACCACAAATGCAACTCAATTTGTAGACTCCAGGATACTGTAAGTCAGGAACGACATCCTTCACAGATGGAATCAGATCACGGATTTTATGTACTGTACTGAATCGGACTTGGATCTTATGTTTGTTTAGAATTTTGGAGATCTTTTTGGTCACGCCAGCTATGTATGGTAACGTGATGGTTTTGGTCGGAGTTTCATGTGGCTGTTTCTGTGTGGTGGGAGAGACAGCTTGGCGGATAGTACGGTCAGAGTATCCGTTCATCCTGAGGGCCCG
Organism: Lampetra fluviatilis; assembly: GCF_964198595.1. Lineage (NCBI taxonomy): Eukaryota > Metazoa > Chordata > Hyperoartia > Petromyzontiformes > Petromyzontidae > Lampetra > Lampetra fluviatilis. Next base: position 1,178,662 of record NC_136312.1, on the reverse strand, counting down.
ATGTACATGTCTTAATTCACCAGTCAGGTGGTGTTTGTCAGAAATGCCATGGGCTCTGTGGTATAGCGTTTTGATGAGAGAATTCTTTTGAGATGGGTGGTGGTGGGAATCCGGTTTCAAGTAGGAATCTGTGTGGGTGGCTTTTCTGTAGACAGAATGTCCCAAGGATCCGTCAGGCCTCCTCTCAAACAGAATATCCAAGAATGGTAGTTTACCGTCTTTCTCCACTTCCATGGTGAATCTGATGGATGGGTGTCTGGAATTGATGTGGTCCAAGAAGTGGTTCAATGCTGGGAGGCCATGTGGCCAAATGACGAAAGTGTCATCCACATACCTCTTCCACAGGGAAGGACGTAGGGTGGATGTCTGGATGGCGTCTGATTCAAACTTTTCCATGAACATGTTGGCTATAACTGGTGACAAAGGGGAGCCCATAGGGGTACCCTCATTCTGTTTGTAGAAGGTGCCATTCCAGGTAAAATAGGTGTTGGTGAGGCAATGCCTAACCAGGCATTGCCTCACCAACACCTATTTGCAATGCCTGGTAAAATAGGTGTTGGTGAGGCAATGCCTAACCAGGTAAAATAGGTGTTGGTGAGGCAATGCCTAACCAGGCATTGCCTCACCAACACCTATCATTGGAAAGATGTTATCAACCACGCAAAAAAGACTTAATTACAATTTTTTGGACGATCTTATCTGACAGGCACTATTTTACTTTACTTTACCGAGTGTTAACATCCCCAGTTGTTTTTTAGCAGTGCTCTCTTCATTGTTCAGCCAGCATTGGTATAAACATGGACATTTTCGTTCTTTTGTCTATCATGTGTATTAGAGCTTCCCTCCCCCTCTCTGTCCATTGTGTTGGCGTGTGCGGCAGTCGGCCGCTTGCGCGTAATCGCTCCATTGTGTTGGCGTGTGCAGTAATTAGCCGCTTGCGCACAATCGCGTGCACGCCGCCGCCCACCCTTTTGGCCTCGCCCCCCCCCTCCCTCCCGATACGTTCCATTCATTGGCTACCATAGTCTGATGAGCTCCCCCTCCCTCTCCTCCCCCCCTCAACTCGCTTTTAAGGGATTACATCTTGAATCATTGCCTCACTTGATGCAGCTAATCTGGCTGTGACGGTCCCACCTGATGACGGAGACTTGTGTTGCCTCCGAAACGTCGTGAATTTTTATTTTATTTTATTTTCATTCATTTTGATGTTTTACCTACGTGACTTTACCGAAAAAACCTAAGAAGATGATTCCTTGCAGTCACGAAAGCTTCAAATCTAGAATTAACATCAGGATTGTCAAGGCCAGTGCAGCCTTTGGACGTCTACGTGACTCGGTATGGGAAAGGAGTGGCATCAAGCAGGAGACAAAACTGAAGGTTTACCGGGCTGTTGTCTTACCAACTCTTCTGTATGGGTGCGAAGCCTGGACAGTTTACCAGCGCCATGCCAAGAAATTGAATCATCTCCACTTGAGCTGTCTGAGAAAACTGCTGAGGATCAAGTGGCAAGACAGAATCCCTGACACGGAAGTCCTCAGCAAGGCGAATATCCCCAGCATCTACACCTTGCTTGCGAAGGAACAGCTTAGATGGACTGGCCACGTGACCAGAATGCCCTACGCGAGACTTCCAAAACAAGTCTTCTTTGGCGAGCTGAAGAATGGCAAGCGAGCACAAGGTGGCCCCAAAAATCGCTACAAGGACACCCTTAAAGCTTCCTTGAAGAGCTTTGGATTCGACCTGAAAAGCTGGGAATCCCTAGCACAGGACCGACCTGCCTGGAGAAGAAAAGTACAGGACGGTGCAGTACTCTGTGAGAGTAGGAGAAGCTCCTGTGCTATCTTGAAGAGGCAGCAGCGCAAATCTACCAAGGAAGGACGTGTGGCTGCACTTCAGAGCTCTACATCCTCCCTTACCTGTCCAGTGTGCCACAGAGAATTCCGGGCTCGGATTGGCCTCTTCAGCCATCTGCACACTCATCAAAACCCAACAAAATGACAAACGTGCCATGGTCATCATCAACTTTGATGGACGAACAAGAAGAAGAAGCATATCATTATGATCATCAGAGTTGTTTCTTTTTGTTTGCATTTTGACTGCTTGTGTTGTGGTTATTGCAAACATGATGCCTTGTATAAAGGTGTCAGTTTTTGTACCAGTTTAAAGGGTAAAAACCTACTACTTAACGTAGTAGATTTGTAACAAATTATTTCGAAGGTATTTGTCAAGTCTTTATAATTGTAATTATTTTAGCTATTTATGCATTTTTAAATTTCCATATCATAATCAAGTTGACATGTGCGTTTCAATTGCTCCAAATACTTATTACTTATGTTGTTAAGTTTTCACTTTGATAAGTAATGATTGCTCGTCAAAATTAGCAGATCAATGGTGAACTTTCTATTATTTCATACGAGGCTTTTTATTATTGATAGGTGATATTCCATATCACGCATATTCTACATTGCCTAGGACCTTACCTTTTTATTGTGAAATCAGATAGCACTGCCTTCATATTGTGAGACTTTAGTTTACAAGGGAACACTAGAAGCTATTTCATATTATAGTTTGTTCGAACTGTTCACAACCTAAAGACTACAATTTTAGCATGGAATAGGTTAGATGATTCCAAACGTGCTACTAACACATCAAGCCATGTCAATCAACTAAGTACCATCATGACATTGTTAATAGCAAATAGAGATATCCGCGATATATTATTAGAAATGTTATAGTATTTTGTTATGCTATTGAGTAACATTTTTTGATAAATTTCTTTAGCAATTCTTGGTCATCGATGAAGATATAACTGATATTAAAGGAGCACCCCACGGTTTTATGTTTAGTTACAAATGTCGAAAAATATTATGATCAACTGGTGACGGCTGAATTTTTTTCACTTTTCAGTGCAGTTTAAAATAAAACCGTTGTTTAAAAAAAAACTGTTTTAAGGAGTTTATTTCATTATTTTAAGTCTTTATTTTAAGAATTAATTTTTCACAAGGAATATTTTGATAGCTTTAAAACATACTTGCAAAAAATTGTCAGTTTAAGGCTATGGTTAGTATGATGGTGAACCTGACACTTTTTAACGAGCTCAAAAAGCTCAGAACTCCCGTCAGACTTTTTTTTGCTGTGCACACTTGATCAATTTGATTGATTGCCTCAGGTATATTGAATGAGGGATGATCTTCTATCCACACCAGCATGTGTAGAGGTGGACTTGCACGATTTTGGAACTCGATTCGCCAGCAGTAATTCTTCAATTGACCACCAAACACTTCATGATTATTTGTCAAGAATTTCATAAGTGCGTTCAATCAAATAATGAAGTGTCGAGTGACTATGACAGGATACTGTTCGATCAATCGTTGTGTGGCATATATGTTGAGTTTATTTGGATCTTCATCGGGTCTTTCATCAGCTATTAAGAGTGACTTTGCGCATAGCAAGGCAATTCAAATGGCTGCAACTGAATGTCGCGAAGTGTGTTGGTGGTCCTATTGAACGTATTTGTCAGATCAATTAATTCAGCACTGTTTGCCAATATGCAGCTGATCCTCGAAGGTTGTTAAGGTAGAGGTGAAGATCTTCTACTCTAGCATCTTGTCCTTGAACCTTCTTTCCACAAGGTGATATGTTAGATTGGATGCGATAATACTCGAACATTGATAATGCGTAGAAGGGGTAGTTGTTTCGTTGAAATCGTGTTTCACTACGCAGAATTCTGAATTGAAATAAGTCCAATGGAGTGATTCTGACAGGTCTTACTTCTTTGATTCCGTTGCTTCATTTTGGGAAGAGGTAGAACCATGCAAACTCTTCAGCTTTCAACTCATGTGCTTCGTTCAGAATGTTGTTGGCTGTTTTACGCCTTATTTCGTGTGTATTATCAGAGACTTCATATTCATCTTCAACATTTGGCTGATCACAATCTATCGAAGCCATGACTGTGTACAGGTGTAGGGGTGTTAGAGAGAGAGCCGTTATGCATGGCAGCTTATGGGAAACAAACACAGTGGGCGGGGCTACGTGAGTGCACGGGGGGGGGGTGCTCTCAACAACGTCTGCACCAGGCAGCCCGGGGCCCCACCCCTCAGCGGGGGTTGAGTATAAAAAGGGATGTGTCAGAGGGCTCGGGGCAGAATGTTAAAGCTAAACCAGTGAAGACCGAAGATCGTCTAGCTAGAGCCCTGGACTCCCCTGGGACGCCGCCCTTGTCAGGGCCGCGCAGGACCGAGCCAGCGGCGTGGTCCCGAGAACCAGAGCTAGTGCTCTGGGACTCCGGGTACCGTAGCCCGACTTACCAGTGTCGGGCCAGACAGCCTCCCCTAGCCCGTTAGTGGAGGACTAGGAGGTAGGTCAGAGATAGCTAGCAGTGTATTCCCAGCTAGCCGGGTGAGGGGGCCGATACCCCCTCCAGTATTGTATGTCCGCGGTTGTGACAACTGTTGCGGAATAAATACGTGTGCCTCAACCCCGGGTGTCCAAGAGTCCTCAACGGTATTACATCTGGTGTCAGAAGTAAAAATCTATGAACATGGACACGCGCCGGTCAGCTCGGGTCAGGATACCGGGGGCGGAGGATACCGCTGCGGTCGGAGAGCCCGGGACGGGTGAAGAGAGCACGGAGCAGTCGGGGCCAGATATGGCTACGCCGCAGCAACAGGAGGGTGGAGAGGTGTCGGCAGATGGGCTGAGGCAGGCGCACGCCGAGCTGATGGAGCTGCTGCACGCCGCTGCCAGCATGCTGGACCACATCACTCAGCTGGGGTCTGCTGGACCGCCACGGGGCGACGAAAGCCGACGACCACAGCGCCTTCCCGCCATTTCGGCGGAACACCAATTTGAAAATCCCGCCATCACCGCAGCTGCAGTTGAGGGCGTGGCCGGCCTGAGCATCGCGTCCAACGGCGGGCATACAGTACCTGCCGCGTCATCGCCAACGGACGGGACGTCACCACGGGTGCGACCGGCGATGCCATCGGTCGTGCGCGCCGAAGCAGAGCCGGGTGAGGGGGACGAGGAAGGGCGACCTTCTGCGGCAGCCGCTGCGCTACATCAGCGACTGCCTCCACTCAAAGAATTTGTGGGCGAGGAAGGCGACTGGGGCGGCTTCCAGCGGCGCTTCCTCGCTCACCAGGAGATGGCGAAGTGGACGGACGCCGAGGCTCTCCGCGCGCTGCCAGCACTCCTCGACAGCGACGCCCTCGCCACTTTAATATCGGCACCGAAGGAGAGGCGCTCTACGCTGCAGACGGCGATGCAGGTGCTGGCTGCAGTTTACGGTCCGCCGTCAGACTGTCGCCAACTCTTCTACGATCGCCAGCGGGGGGCAAAGGAGTCGCCTCTGGCGTACCGCACAAGCCTCCTGGCACTGGCAAAGGCGGCCTTTCCACGGATGGACAACGAAGGTGTCGACGCCATGGTTACAGAGAAGATACTCCTGCTGGCGGACGACTTGGAGATCGTCATCGTCGCACAGGACGACGCAGAGATGTGCTCCCTCCAAGCAGCACGACTCCTCCACACAAACCTGCTCGCGCAACGACGCAAGGCCAGCAAGGCGGCGAGCGGGCGTACCGTCGCCGCAGCCACCCTCCCGGCGGAGGAGATCTGCGCCATCGACCACCAACGGCGGCAGGGAGCGGGAGTACGGGTGGACCGGGGCGGCTCGAGCCATCCCGATCATCCGTCGTCGTCACCAGCGCTCCCGCGCTGCTACAACTGCGGCATCCGGGGCCATGTCGCCTCGGGGTGCCGCTCTCCTCGGCAGCGCGGGACGACACCTCGACGGGACGCCGGCCCTCTTCCCAAGCTCCATCATCATAACCCGGCGAGTCGCGGCACCTCACATGTTTGGCCCACGCACACACCCGCCACACACTCATACACCGCACCGATTGGGGGGCCAATATCGCGCACCATCGCACCAACACGCACCGCTCTGGGTACTCAGATTGAACCCAGCCAGTGGTCCGTGTTGGCCCATCGTGTTGTAGCCGCGTCGTCGGGGTCGTCGGCCGTTGTGGGGCACATCGACGGGGTCGAGGTGGGCATCCTGGTCGATACGGGAGCATCGGCGACCATTATTTCGGAGTTAATTTACAATATTCTCCCTGCCCAGAGCCGTCCTTTGATGCCTGTTAACGTGCCATTCTTTGCTGCTAACGGGGGCTCACTTGGCATCATCGGACAGATTCGAGCCCTAATTTGTATCGGGGATATTAAATTGTCTGGGCCGATTTTTGTTTCCTCCTCGCTGGCGGTTCCGTGCCTGCTGGGGACGGACTTCCTGGCCAAAATGCCGATTAGGATATTAATCGACCAGGGATGCATTGAGCTCCCGTCGGGCCGACGCATGGCGTTTCTGCCATCCCCCGGTACGAGTCGGACAGCGTTCGCAACGGTGCCGGCGTTTGTAGATAGAACGGTGCGCGTTCCTCCGGGGGCACAAATGTTGGTTCCTTTGAAACTTCGGCGGCCCTTCGCTAAGGGCATTGGGGCCCAAGGGGTTCTGCTGGGGCCATCTAGGGCCGGGGTTAGTGGACCTCATTTACTTCCGGCCCAGACCAAGAGGGGACGGAGACCCCTTCATCGCGTTCCTCAATGTGGGCTCACAGACGGTGGTGGTCCCGCAGGGGACCGTGCTTGCTCATGCGACGCCGGTGTCCTGTGAGGAACCCATCGCGAATCACGTGAGTGCTGTCCCTGCGCCGCGACCACATTCGGACAGCGATGAAGGGTGGCTCGAGGCGCTTTGTGCGGGATCGACGGACCTGTCAAATTCAGAGCGTCAACAGCTTAAAACGCTACTGCGGGAATTTTCCGACGTTTTCAGTTGGGACAAATACGATTTGGGTTGCACTCATCTGCTGCGTCACCATATTGATACGGGTGACAGCGCGCCAATACGCCAGAATCCGTTTCGGTTAAGTCCCGCCAAAAAGGACCATGTGAAATCGGCTATTGATGACATGTTTGCCGCCGACATCATTTCTCCTTCCACCAGCCCTTGGGGACCGCCGATCGTCCTGGTTAAAAAGCAGGACGGCTCGTTGCGGTTTTGCGTTGATTTTCGGCGCCTTAACAAAATTTCGGTTGCCGACGCATACCCGCTCCCACGGATGGACGAATCGCTGGACGCCTTGGCGGGAGCGCGATTCTTCTCCACATTGGATTTACTTTCGGGATTCTGGCAGCTTCCTCTGGACGATGATTCAAAGCCTAAAACTGCTTTCCGTACACCGCACGGCCTGTTCCAATTCAACCGGTTGCCGATGGGACTCCACTCAGCGCCGGCAACTTTCCAGCGTTTGATGGAATTGGTTTTGGCTGGATTGCAATGGGATTCGTGCCTGATTTATTTGGATGACGTTATCGTCTTTAGTAAAACTTTTGACGAACATCTCCAGAGGTTGCGGGCGGTTTTCCTAAAGATGCGGGCTGCTAATTTGAAATTCAAACCCCAAAAATGTCATCTGTTACGCGATTCGGTGCATTATTTGGGACACATCGTGGGGCACTCAGGTATTGCTACCGATCCCGCCAAAACGCAGTGCGTCAGCTCCTGGCCGACTCCCACCTCGGTGGGAGAGGTCAGGAGTTTTATTGGCTTCGCGTCATATTACCGACGTTTCGTCGCAGATTTTGCGACGATTGCGAAACCCCTACACGCTTTAACATCAAAAGGGGTTCGGTTCCACTTGGGTCAGGAGGAGGAGGCTGCTTTCTGCTCCCTTCGGGACGCCCTGGTAAAAGCTCCTCCCTTGAGTTACCCCGATTTTTCTAAGCCTTTTTTGCTCGACACCGATGCGAGCAACACAGGTATTGGGGGCGTGCTTTCCCAGGTGGTTGACGGCATGGAACGGGTGGTTGCGTACGGCAGTCGGGTGTTGTCTCCGGCGGAGCAAAGATATTGTGTCACCCGTCGGGAACTGTTGGCAATTGTCTATTTCATCCAACAGTATCGCCCATATCTGTACGGTCGGCATTTCACCGTCCGCACAGATCATGCGGCACTGCAGTACGCTCTGCGAGTTCAACAGCCATTGGGACAATTGTCCCGATGGTTGGAGATCCTCCAGGATTTTGATTTTGAAACCACCTACCGTAAGGGCGTTCGCCACACAAATGCTGACGCTCTGTCGTGCATGCCAACCACCTCCGAATGTGCATGCCTCCTGGGGTCGGGACGTTGCAGGCCAGCAGGGGACATACCGGTTCCGGTCCTGGCGGCCGCCGGCCATGATGAAACATTGGTTCCAAATTCAATCGCACAACAGGGAAAAGATTCCCTGTTGGGGATGCCCGTCAATGAATGGGGGCGCCTCCAGATGGAGGATACCTCTCTCCTCGGGTTGCGTCGTCGCGTCGGCTGTGCTGGGCAGGGCAGGGGTGATGCCGACGCATGGGAATTGGTGCATGGTCTGCTGATGCACTGGGACGGAAAATCCCATCGACATCGGCTGGTGGTCCCTTCGGGATTGCGGGGCAAGGCGGTGTGGGCCGCACATGAGCGCCTCCTACACCTGGGGACCCAAAAGACCCTCGCCTTACTCCAACTCGATTATTTTTGGCCAGGCATGACGAAGAATGTCGGGGATTTACTGGGGTCATGCCCTCGGTGCGCGCAACGAAAACCGCCAGCACGTGTGTCTAACCCACCCTTGCAGTCAATCAATGTGTCCAGAGTTAACGAACTCATCGCGCTGGATATTTTGGGCCCATTCCCCGCCACACCCAGGGGCAATAGATATTTGTTAACTGGTGTGGAGTATTTTACACGCTGGCCTATGGCCTGGCCCCTTGCCAACCAGTCGGCAGCAGCCATCGTGGAGGCCTTTGTTCAGGGTTATGTCCTGGACAAAGGTGCTCCGGAGCGGCTGCTGACCGACCAGGGCAAAATTTTTTCCGGTAAATTGCTCAAAGAAGTCTGTGAGCTCCTGGGCACGAAGAAAATTCGTACCTCCCCGTATCACCCACAGACTGACGGGATGGTCGAGCGTCTGCATCGGACCATCGCGTCAATGTTGTCACAGCAGGTGTCGGACTCACAGACCGATTGGGACTTGCAAATTCAAGGGGTATTGGCGGCGTACCGGATGGCCCCCCACGCAGCTACGGGATTTTCACCCTTCTACCTCATGTACGGCCGCGAACCTGACCCGCCTGTTCGTGCCCAGCTGCAGATCCCCGCGCCTCAGGGAAAAACTAAATTGGCTGACCATGTAAAATTTAATTTGGCCAAATTGACAGAGGCACGGGATGCTGCCATACAAAACTCTGACCTCCGTCAGAAAGCGAATGAGCGGCTCAGACTGGGTCGGGCGCACATGCTGCAGTGGAAGCCGGGGGACAAGGCATGGCTGCACTGTCCCCAGGTGCCACTCGCAACCTCCTCTAAGCTGGTGTGGCCGTGGCGGGGCCCTGTGGAGGTGGTCGAGGTTTTGCGACCGCAGTGCGTGCGCATCAAATGGGGGAAGCGGCGGTGGTTTGTCCACCCCTCTAGATTAAAACCCTTCGTTGCGGTACACATCCCCACTTCACACACGCGTGGCCAAACATGTGGGGGGTCGACCGACTCACTGGGTCCGTCTCCGTCGCGCTCACCTAATGCCTTGCCGGCTGTGCCACCTCCAGGTGCATCAGGAATGACGAGCTCACGCCCGATCACCCCTCCTGGGGATGCCAAGGGTCACGCGGCGTCGGATGAGGACTCACTCCGAGACGGACAGTTGCCACCTGACGGTCCACCACCCGGGGTTACCCCGTGTGAGGGGCCCGCTGCATGGACACGCGCTAAAATGCGCAGACTGTCGTGAGGCCGGAAGATGTGTACATAGGTTGTGTTCATTGCGTGTTGTGTGTGTGGTGGGTTCCCTGCAAATTGTGTATAGACTGTTTTTACGGAATTCGTATTTAATCGGGGGGGTGCGTTGGGTTGTTTTCTCTTCTTGCTGTTGCGTTCTTGTTGTGTTGTTCTTGTTATTGTTGAAAAATAGTGAGGCACACGCGCGGTCAGGGGGTAAATGCGCTTTTATTGTCGTTTTTTTTTGTATGTTGGCAGCCGGGACGGCTGCAAGCTATGCGGGGGGGGGGGGGGGGGTGATGTAGGGGTGTTAGAGAGAGAGCCGTTATGCATGGCAGCTTATGGGAAACAAACACAGTGGGCGGGGCTACGTGAGTGCACGGGGGGGGTGCTCTCAACGACGTCCGCACCAGGCAGCCCGGGGCCCCACCCCTCAGCGGGGGTTGAGTATAAAGGGGGATGTGTCAGAGGGCTCGGGGCAGAATGTTAAAGCTAAACCAGTGAAGACCGAAGATCGTCTAGCTAGAGCCCTGGACTCCCCTGGGACGCCGCCCTTGTCAGGGCCGCGCAGGACCGAGCCAGCGGCGTGGTCCCGAGAACCAGAGCTAGTGCTCTGGGACTCCGGGTACCGTAGCCCGACTTACCAGTGTCGGGCCAGACAGCCTCCCCTAGCCCGTTAGTGGAGGACTAGGAGGTAGGTCAGAGATAGCTAGCAGTGTATTCCCAGCTAGCCGGGTGAGGGGGCCGATACCCCCTCCAGTATTGTATGTCCGCGGTTGTGACAACTGTTGCGGAATAAATACGTGTGCCTCAACCCCGGGTGTCCAAGAGTCCTCAACGGTATTACATCTGGTGTCAGAAGTAAAAATCTATGAACATGGACACGCGCCGGTCAGCTCGGGTCAGGATACCGGGGGCGGAGGATACCGCTGCGGTCGGAGAGCCCGGGACGGGTGAAGAGAGCACGGAGCAGTCGGGGCCAGATATGGCTACGCCGCAGCAACAGGAGGGTGGAGAGGTGTCGGCAGATGGGCTGAGGCAGGCGCACGCCGAGCTGATGGAGCTGCTGCACGCCGCTGCCAGCATGCTGGACCACATCACTCAGCTGGGGTCTGCTGGACCGCCACGGGGCGACGAAAGCCGACGACCACAGCGCCTTCCCGCCATTTCGGCGGAACACCAATTTGAAAATCCCGCCATCACCGCAGCTGCAGTTGAGGGCGTGGCCGGCCTGAGCATCGCGTCCAACGGCGGGCATACAGTACCTGCCGCGTCATCGCCAACGGACGGGACGTCACCACGGGTGCGACCGGCGATGCCATCGGTCGTGCGCGCCGAAGCAGAGCCGGGTGAGGGGGACGAGGAAGGGCGACCTTCTGCGGCAGCCGCTGCGCTACATCAGCGACTGCCTCCACTCAAAGAATTTGTGGGCGAGGAAGGCGACTGGGGCGGCTTCCAGCGGCGCTTCCTCGCTCACCAGGAGATGGCGAAGTGGACGGACGCCGAGGCTCTCCGCGCGCTGCCAGCACTCCTCGACAGCGACGCCCTCGCCACTTTAATATCGGCACCGAAGGAGAGGCGCTCTACGCTGCAGACGGCGATGCAGGTGCTGGCTGCAGTTTACGGTCCGCCGTCAGACTGTCGCCAACTCTTCTACGATCGCCAGCGGGGGGCAAAGGAGTCGCCTCTGGCGTACCGCACAAGCCTCCTGGCACTGGCAAAGGCGGCCTTTCCACGGATGGACAACGAAGGTGTCGACGCCATGGTTACAGAGAAGATACTCCTGCTGGCGGACGACTTGGAGATCGTCATCGTCGCACAGGACGACGCAGAGATGTGCTCCCTCCAAGCAGCACGACTCCTCCACACAAACCTGCTCGCGCAACGACGCAAGGCCAGCAAGGCGGCGAGCGGGCGTACCGTCGCCGCAGCCACCCTCCCGGCGGAGGAGATCTGCGCCATCGACCACCAACGGCGGCAGGGAGCGGGAGTACGGGTGGACCGGGGCGGCTCGAGCCATCCCGATCATCCGTCGTCGTCACCAGCGCTCCCGCGCTGCTACAACTGCGGCATCCGGGGCCATGTCGCCTCGGGGTGCCGCTCTCCTCGGCAGCGCGGGACGACACCTCGACGGGACGCCGGCCCTCTTCCCAAGCTCCATCATCATAACCCGGCGAGTCGCGGCACCTCACATGTTTGGCCCACGCACACACCCGCCACACACTCATACACCGCACCGATTGGGGGGCCAATATCGCGCACCATCGCACCAACACGCACCGCTCTGGGTACTCAGATTGAACCCAGCCAGTGGTCCGTGTTGGCCCATCGTGTTGTAGCCGCGTCGTCGGGGTCGTCGGCCGTTGTGGGGCACATCGACGGGGTCGAGGTGGGCATCCTGGTCGATACGGGAGCATCGGCGACCATTATTTCGGAGTTAATTTACAATATTCTCCCTGCCCAGAGCCGTCCTTTGATGCCTGTTAACGTGCCATTCTTTGCTGCTAACGGGGGCTCACTTGGCATCATCGGACAGATTCGAGCCCTAATTTGTATCGGGGATATTAAATTGTCTGGGCCGATTTTTGTTTCCTCCTCGCTGGCGGTTCCGTGCCTGCTGGGGACGGACTTCCTGGCCAAAATGCCGATTAGGATATTAATCGACCAGGGATGCATTGAGCTCCCGTCGGGCCGACGCATGGCGTTTCTGCCATCCCCCGGTACGAGTCGGACAGCGTTCGCAACGGTGCCGGCGTTTGTAGATAGAACGGTGCGCGTTCCTCCGGGGGCACAAATGTTGGTTCCTTTGAAACTTCGGCGGCCCTTCGCTAAGGGCATTGGGGCCCAAGGGGTTCTGCTGGGGCCATCTAGGGCCGGGGTTAGTGGACCTCATTTACTTCCGGCCCAGACCAAGAGGGGACGGAGACCCCTTCATCGCGTTCCTCAATGTGGGCTCACAGACGGTGGTGGTCCCGCAGGGGACCGTGCTTGCTCATGCGACGCCGGTGTCCTGTGAGGAACCCATCGCGAATCACGTGAGTGCTGTCCCTGCGCCGCGACCACATTCGGACAGCGATGAAGGGTGGCTCGAGGCGCTTTGTGCGGGATCGACGGACCTGTCAAATTCAGAGCGTCAACAGCTTAAAACGCTACTGCGGGAATTTTCCGACGTTTTCAGTTGGGACAAATACGATTTGGGTTGCACTCATCTGCTGCGTCACCATATTGATACGGGTGACAGCGCGCCAATACGCCAGAATCCGTTTCGGTTAAGTCCCGCCAAAAAGGACCATGTGAAATCGGCTATTGATGACATGTTTGCCGCCGACATCATTTCTCCTTCCACCAGCCCTTGGGGACCGCCGATCGTCCTGGTTAAAAAGCAGGACGGCTCGTTGCGGTTTTGCGTTGATTTTCGGCGCCTTAACAAAATTTCGGTTGCCGACGCATACCCGCTCCCACGGATGGACGAATCGCTGGACGCCTTGGCGGGAGCGCGATTCTTCTCCACATTGGATTTACTTTCGGGATTCTGGCAGCTTCCTCTGGACGATGATTCAAAGCCTAAAACTGCTTTCCGTACACCGCACGGCCTGTTCCAATTCAACCGGTTGCCGATGGGACTCCACTCAGCGCCGGCAACTTTCCAGCGTTTGATGGAATTGGTTTTGGCTGGATTGCAATGGGATTCGTGCCTGATTTATTTGGATGACGTTATCGTCTTTAGTAAAACTTTTGACGAACATCTCCAGAGGTTGCGGGCGGTTTTCCTAAAGATGCGGGCTGCTAATTTGAAATTCAAACCCCAAAAATGTCATCTGTTACGCGATTCGGTGCATTATTTGGGACACATCGTGGGGCACTCAGGTATTGCTATTGATCCCGCCAAAACGCAGTGCGTCAGCTCCTGGCCGACTCCCACCTCGGTGGGAGAGGTCAGGAGTTTTATTGGCTTCGCGTCATATTACCGACGTTTCGTCGCAGATTTTGCGACGATTGCGAAACCCCTACACGCTTTAACATCAAAAGGGGTTCGGTTCCACTTGGGTCAGGAGGAGGAGGCTGCTTTCTGCTCCCTTCGGGACGCCCTGGTAAAAGCTCCTCCCTTGAGTTACCCCGATTTTTCTAAGCCTTTTTTGCTCGACACCGATGCGAGCAACACAGGTATTGGGGGCGTGCTTTCCCAGGTGGTTGACGGCATGGAACGGGTGGTTGCGTACGGCAGTCGGGTGTTGTCTCCGGCGGAGCAAAGATATTGTGTCACCCGTCGGGAACTGTTGGCAATTGTCTATTTCATCCAACAGTATCGCCCATATCTGTACGGTCGGCATTTCACCGTCCGCACAGATCATGCGGCACTGCAGTACGCTCTGCGAGTTCAACAGCCATTGGGACAATTGTCCCGATGGTTGGAGATCCTCCAGGATTTTGATTTTGAAACCACCTACCGTAAGGGCGTTCGCCACACAAATGCTGACGCTCTGTCGTGCATGCCAACCACCTCCGAATGTGCATGCCTCCTGGGGTCGGGACGTTGCAGGCCAGCAGGGGACATACCGGTTCCGGTCCTGGCGGCCGCCGGCCATGATGAAACATTGGTTCCAAATTCAATCGCACAACAGGGAAAAGATTCCCTGTTGGGGATGCCCGTCAATGAATGGGGGCGCCTCCAGATGGAGGATACCTCTCTCCTCGGGTTGCGTCGTCGCGTCGGCTGTGCTGGGCAGGGCAGGGGTGATGCCGACGCATGGGAATTGGTGCATGGTCTGCTGATGCACTGGGACGGAAAATCCCATCGACATCGGCTGGTGGTCCCTTCGGGATTGCGGGGCAAGGCGGTGTGGGCCGCACATGAGCGCCTCCTACACCTGGGGACCCAAAAGACCCTCGCCTTACTCCAACTCGATTATTTTTGGCCAGGCATGACGAAGAATGTCGGGGATTTACTGGGGTCATGCCCTCGGTGCGCGCAACGAAAACCGCCAGCACGTGTGTCTAACCCACCCTTGCAGTCAATCAATGTGTCCAGAGTTAACGAACTCATCGCGCTGGATATTTTGGGCCCATTCCCCGCCACACCCAGGGGCAATAGATATTTGTTAACTGGTGTGGAGTATTTTACACGCTGGCCTATGGCCTGGCCCCTTGCCAACCAGTCGGCAGCAGCCATCGTGGAGGCCTTTGTTCAGGGTTATGTCCTGGACAAAGGTGCTCCGGAGCGGCTGCTGACCGACCAGGGCAAAATTTTTTCCGGTAAATTGCTCAAAGAAGTCTGTGAGCTCCTGGGCACGAAGAAAATTCGTACCTCCCCGTATCACCCACAGACTGACGGGATGGTCGAGCGTCTGCATCGGACCATCGCGTCAATGTTGTCACAGCAGGTGTCGGACTCACAGACCGATTGGGACTTGCAAATTCAAGGGGTATTGGCGGCGTACCGGATGGCCCCCCACGCAGCTACGGGATTTTCACCCTTCTACCTCATGTACGGCCGCGAACCTGACCCGCCTGTTCGTGCCCAGCTGCAGATCCCCGCGCCTCAGGGAAAAACTAAATTGGCTGACCATGTAAAATTTAATTTGGCCAAATTGACAGAGGCACGGGATGCTGCCATACAAAACTCTGACCTCCGTCAGAAAGCGAATGAGCGGCTCAGACTGGGTCGGGCGCACATGCTGCAGTGGAAGCCGGGGGACAAGGCATGGCTGCACTGTCCCCAGGTGCCACTCGCAACCTCCTCTAAGCTGGTGTGGCCGTGGCGGGGCCCTGTGGAGGTGGTCGAGGTTTTGCGACCGCAGTGCGTGCGCATCAAATGGGGGAAGCGGCGGTGGTTTGTCCACCCCTCTAGATTAAAACCCTTCGTTGCGGTACACATCCCCACTTCACACACGCGTGGCCAAACATGTGGGGGGTCGACCGACTCACTGGGTCCGTCTCCGTCGCGCTCACCTAATGCCTTGCCGGCTGTGCCACCTCCAGGTGCATCAGGAATGACGAGCTCACGCCCGATCACCCCTCCTGGGGATGCCAAGGGTCACGCGGCGTCGGATGAGGACTCACTCCGAGACGGACAGTTGCCACCTGACGGTCCACCACCCGGGGTTACCCCGTGTGAGGGGCCCGCTGCATGGACACGCGCTAAAATGCGCAGACTGTCGTGAGGCCGGAAGATGTGTACATAGGTTGTGTTCATTGCGTGTTGTGTGTGTGGTGGGTTCCCTGCAAATTGTGTATAGACTGTTTTTACGGAATTCGTATTTAATCGGGGGGGTGCGTTGGGTTGTTTTCTCTTCTTGCTGTTGCGTTCTTGTTGTGTTGTTCTTGTTATTGTTGAAAAATAGTGAGGCACACGCGCGGTCAGGGGGTAAATGCGCTTTTATTGTCGTTTTTTTTTGTATGTTGGCAGCCGGGACGGCTGCAAGCTATGCGGGGGGGGGGGGGGGGTGATGTAGGGGTGTTAGAGAGAGAGCCGTTATGCATGGCAGCTTATGGGAAACAAACACAGTGGGCGGGGCTACGTGAGTGCACGGGGGGGGTGCTCTCAACGACGTCCGCACCAGGCAGCCCGGGGCCCCACCCCTCAGCGGGGGTTGAGTATAAAGGGGGATGTGTCAGAGGGCTCGGGGCAGAATGTTAAAGCTAAACCAGTGAAGACCGAAGATCGTCTAGCTAGAGCCCTGGACTCCCCTGGGACGCCGCCCTTGTCAGGGCCGCGCAGGACCGAGCCAGCGGCGTGGTCCCGAGAACCAGAGCTAGTGCTCTGGGACTCCGGGTACCGTAGCCCGACTTACCAGTGTCGGGCCAGACAGCCTCCCCTAGCCCGTTAGTGGAGGACTAGGAGGTAGGTCAGAGATAGCTAGCAGTGTATTCCCAGCTAGCCGGGTGAGGGGGCCGATACCCCCTCCAGTATTGTATGTCCGCGGTTGTGACAACTGTTGCGGAATAAATACGTGTGCCTCAACCCCGGGTGTCCAAGAGTCCTCAACGGTATTACACAGGCATCGATTCAACTTATGCTGCCATATTTTCTTGCATTGCCTCTCGCAGATGTGCCGATGAATCTTCTTCTTGCATTCCTGGACCGGCAATGTAATATTTCTGATTAACATCTATGTATTACTGTGTATTATTGTGTGTATCATTGTGTAGTATTATCGTGTGTATTATTGTGTTTATTATTGTGTATTCTTGTGTATTAGTGTGTATTATTGTCTAGTGTTGTGTATTATTGTGTGTATTGTTGCGTGTATTATTGCTATTATTGTGTGTATTATTGCGTATTATTGGTATTGTTACATGTATTATTGTATGTATTGTGTATATTACTGTGTATTATTGTGTATCATTGTCTTAATGTGTGTATTATTGTGTAGTATTATTTTGTGTATTATTGTTATTAGTGTGTGTATTATTGCGTAGTATTATTGTGTGCATTATTGTGGTGTATTATTGTGTGTATTATTGAGCATTGTTGTGTGTATTATTGGTATTATTGTGTGTATTATTGAGTAGTTTTATTGTGTGTATTATTGTGTATTATTGTGTGTATTATTTAGATTACTATTGTGTGTATTATTGTGTATCATTGTGTGTATTATTGTGTGTAGTATTATTGTGTGTATTATTACTACTACCGTGCTGTACCGTCCAGTACTTACCCTGGCGTCTACAAACTAAGTTGCCTCTGTGGTAGCAGTTGCATTGGAGAAACCAAACGACATGTCTCGGACCGCATCCGTGAACATAAAGCAGACCTGAAACACGGTAGGACAAACACCTCAGCCGTGGCAGATCACTGTTACAATTCAGTGGGCTCACATGATATTGACTTCTCCAAGACAGAGGTTCTCTGCAAGCCATCTGGCTACCATGAGAGATTCGTTCATGAGGCGATCCACATATACAAACACAGAGTCAATTTCAACCGAGAAGATGGATTCTGGCTCAGCAATTATTGGAAGGACGTAATAAACCATTTGGGATCTTAACTGATTGTGTTCACGTTTACGGTGACTTCCAGACCGCAGTCCACTCACTGGCATGACTATATATCTTGTATTCTCCGCAGGGAATGGATTCTTTGCTCCGCTGCAAGTCTCCTACTACCACTCTTCCATTGATATATTTCGTTGCTTCCTCTTAGTATCTTTCACTCGACGGTCAATGGTATAGTGTATAGCAGATTGTATAATAATAAATAGTATAAAATTGTAATGTTTAATACAATGTATAAGGCAATATATAGTATCGTAATTGTATAGTGAATATACAGCAGTGTGATATACAGTAGGGTGGATAGAATAATACATAGTGTAATATTACACTACGTATTATTCTAAGGTATAGAGTGGTGTATAGTAATACAGTATATAATTCAATGTTGGATTTGTCTATGGCAGCATATAGTACGGGGTAGACCCGTGTGATGTAAGGGAAAAAAGTTTAGAATTATAATGTATTACTTACTGTTAGTAGCTCAGCTTATTGGAGAGTATATTTAGTATACTGATGATACTATGTAGTTTATACTTTAGTTTTTTACGTGGTTGTTTAGTTACTGCAGCTACATACTATTAACATTCCTTCCCTTTATTAATGCTACCCCTATCCCCTCCCTTTGATGCTGCTAATCCTGCATAATGCACGGGCATAATATGACTTTGAAAACCCCCCGCCCACCTCCTACGCATTTCACAAGCAGTACTAATCACATATCTGCATTTCCCATAACTATGCTAAATTCCTCTTGGTATGCAAATTATTGTGTCAAGGCGCCCTTTCCCCCTTCTAACCCAGCTTAAATATACGCTGCCAAGCATGGTGGTGCCCATTCAGACGCTGGCTTTCTGACAGACCTGTTCTTCACCTGAGGACGGCTGCTTGCGTTGTGGCCGAAACGTCGTAAGAATTGTTTTATTATGTTTTATTTTTATTATTTTAGTATTTCCCTTCTACGTGACTTTACCGAAAAAACCAAGAAGATGGAGATTAGTACATACACTCTGCTGCTGTAGGAGGGGGAGAGATGGAACAGATGGAGATTCGTCCACACACTCTGCTGCTGAAGGAGGGAGTGAGATGTAACAGATGGAGATTAACCCACACACTCTGCTGTAGGAGGGAGTGAGATGTAACAGATGGAGATTAGTCCACACACTCTGCTGTAGGAAGGAGTGAGATGTAACAGATGGAGATTAGTCCATACATTCTGCTGTAAGAGGGAGTGAGATGGGACAGATGGAGATTAGTCCACACACTCCGCTGTAGGAGGGAGTGAGATGGGACAGATGGAGATTAGTCCACACACTCCGCTGTAGGAGGAAGTGAGATGGAACAGGGGAAAGGAGTTTCACAGCGACCCATCTGTATGTGATCCGCCAACCCTCGTTGCGGCCTATGCCTCTGTAATAATTCTCCGGAGACGGATTCGGAATCGGTCTTCTTTATTTTCACTTCACGGTACACTTGTTCCCACACGCTCCGTTGCTGGCAGACAACGGAGAGCGGCAGACTCCCACAACTCCCACCGCGCACGTGGCACCCGGAGCCCCGTTCGCGCGTGGCCCTCAACCCGTTCAGTTCCCCGTCTCCTCTCGATCATCCCTCTCTCCTCCCTCTTAATCCCTTCGTCACGTGGTCCCCCCAGCCAATCCTCCATGGGCAATCTCGACCGTTCTCGATGGTTCCCTGTCACTCCCGGGACCACGCCTCTTATCCGGATCCCCATTAGCTGGGGCCCCAATGGCTGGGCCAATCACCCCTGATGACATGCCGTGATCACGCCGGCCCCACGCTCCCTATCTCGACCCTTATTGGCTACAAGCAGGACCGGCAAGCCAATCCCCCACGTGAACCCACTATAGCTGTTATTACATCACCCCCCCCCCCGGTGAAAAAAAGTAGCCGTCTCGGCTGGGAAAGGGTGATAAACCAATTCCGAACACATTATTAGGGCACCAAGGTGCATTTAACGATACGAGGGTGAACCGGCGTCCCTGCGCCCAACAACATTTAAAAAAAAGTCACCCATACAACAAGAATCACCACATACATTAGGGCGCCCCTGCAGCGCAGTAACAACAGGGAAATAAACGAACGATCAAACGTTAACGAAACGGAAGAGATTTCGACCGCGTACGCGACGCGGGACCCCCTCCACTTCCAGCGCATGATCCCCTTGCTTCCGGATGGACAGGAGGTGGTAGGCTCGAAGAAGAAGTAGGTTGTTGATGCTTGGTCACGTCCAGGGCAGGTCTCATTGGAGGGGGGGCGGCTGGGGCCGCCTCAGCCCTCAGAACCTGTTCATCTGTAGGAGGCACAACACAGTCCCCCTTGGGATCAATGGATGTGACAATCGGCGTGGTCGGCTCGACGGAACCCGGCAGGTCAACTAGTGGGGATGAAGGTCCGACACGCGCGTCAACATAGGGTTTAAGCCGTGAGGAGTGGACATACCACCGCCGATTTTCGTACTGAACACGGATACTCTGCAAGTTCCGAACATCCACTAGTGTCACAGGCCCTCGCCACGGCCTGTGCAGCTTGGGGGATGTGCCCGCCGGTACCTGGGGGCAGTGGAGCCACGCCCGGTCCCCCACTGACCAAGACATGTGAGTATGCGATTGACGCGCATAACGTTCGTTCCTTGCCTGAGCACGGGCCGTCGCACACCGGGCAGCCTCTCGCGCCTCCGTCACTCGTTCAAGCGAGTCACGCACGTGGTCAGGCAAGGAACGGGACGGTCGCTTACTCGGCTCACCCAATTGCACATCGATGGGTGGAACATTTTCACGGCCATACATCAAAAAGAATGGTGAGTATCCCGTGGACGTGTGTGGAACCATGCGGTAAGCCGCTAAGACGCCTGGTATGTGCAGGTCCCAATCGGTTTGCTTTTCACTGACCGTGTGACAAAGCATTGCCGAGAGGGTGCGGTTGAATCGTTCCACCATACCATCTGTTTGTGGGTGGTAAGGAGAAGTGCGAATTTTCTTCGTACCCAACGCGTCACAAACTTCCTTAAGCAATTTGGAAGAGAAATTCCGCCCTTGATCTGTGAGCAGCCTCTCAGGTGCCCCCTTGTCCATGACATACCCGTTCAAGAAAGCGTCGGTAATGGATGCTGCCGTCTGGTCGGGCAGAGGCCAGGCCATCGGCCATCGAAAAAAATATTCCACCCCGACGAGAAGGTATTTATTGCCCCTCGTCGACGGGGGAAATGGGCCCAGAATATCGAGAGCAACCAATTCGTTAATGCGGGACACCTCAATGGAACGTAACGGTGGTACATAGGGGTTCCGAGGCGGCTTCCTCTTTGCACAGTCCTGGCATGAGCGAATAAAGTCCTTGACGTCTGCCGTCATACCGGCCCAAAAGAAATCCTTCTGCAGCGCGGCCAAAGTCTTTTGGACACCGAGGTGCATCAACTTATCAGCGTGCAGAGCACGAAGCAGGTCGTAGCGAAGCGAAGTAGGCACCACCAAGCGTGGTCGGTCAGACAACCCGTCAGTACACATTAACAATCCCGACTTGCCTCGGAACATCTGCCATTTCCAACCCGCCAATTGAGATTTTTGTTTCCCTATCAATTTCCGTAGCGGAGACAGCGAGGCATCAGCCTCCTGCTCACGTAGCCAGACCGCGTGTGGTAGCCGTAAGATATCATCCGTGTCCACCGACCCTTGCTGGTCGTCCTCCTTCGCTTTCGCCCCTGCATCCTCATCCGC
Organism: Lampetra fluviatilis; assembly: GCF_964198595.1. NCBI lineage: Eukaryota > Metazoa > Chordata > Hyperoartia > Petromyzontiformes > Petromyzontidae > Lampetra > Lampetra fluviatilis. The sequence continues at coordinate 1,157,125 of NC_136312.1, read as the reverse complement.
TATCGCCCCCATAACCGGACAAGGCGAGGTGGCTGGTGCCGCACAGCGGTGCGTGCCCGTCAGGCAAGTGCACGGAGGAAGGGGCGGCAGCCGTGAGAGCGCGTCAGCGTTCGTGTGACGGGTCCCCTTCCTGTATGTAATATCAAAGGAAAATTCCTGTAGCGATTCCAATCACCTAGCCAATTGGCCTGACGGTTGATCTAATTTCAAGGAGTATTGTAAAGCCGCATGATCTGAGCGAACTAGGAATTTCCGTCCATACAGGTACGGCCGGTACAATCGGATAAAGTGAACAATTGCCAAAAGTTCCCGTCTTGTCACACAATAGCGTGTTTCCGCAGGGGACAAAACCCGGCTGCCGTACGCCACTACTCGCTCTACCCCGTCCTTACGTTGCGACAAAACGGCCCCAATGCCGATATCACTAGCATCCGTATCGAGGATGAACGGCTGTGAGAAATCTGGGTAATCCAGCGTTGGCGCCGTGGCGAGGTAGTCCCGAAGTGCCATAAAAGATTTTTCCTCTTCCGCTCCCCATTTAAACCTTTGATTTTTGCCAGTCAGAACGTGTAATGGCTTTGCCAACGTCGCAAAATTTTTAACGAAGCGGCGATAATAGGAAGCGAACCCAATAAACCGCCGAACATCTCCCACCGAAGTGGGTGTGGGCCACTCTCGTACACATTTCGTTTTCAGAGGGTCAGTGGATACGCCGTCCGAACTGACAATATGACCCAAGTAACGGACAGAGTGTTGCAGAAGGTGGCATTTTTTAGGTTTAAATTTAAGGTCAGCCGTACGCATTCTTTGAAAAACCGCCTCTAGACGTTGGAGGTGTTCTTCGAACGTGCGGCTGAAAACAATTATATCGTCAAGATATATGAGGCACGTTTCCCACTGCAGTCCCGTCAACACCAATTCCATGAGCCGCTGAAACGTCGCCGGTGCCGCATTCAAGCCCATAGGCAACCGATTAAATTCAAAGAGACCTTGCGGCGTGCGGAACGCCGTTTTCGCCTTCGACTCATCGTCGAGGGGAAGCTGCCAGAACCCCGAGGACAGGTCAAGGGTGGAAAAAAACTTAGCACCCGATAAAGCGTCCAACGAATCATCCATCCTCGGTAAGGGGTATGCATCTGCCACCGAAACTTTGTTTAACCGGCGGAAATCAACACAAAATCTTGTACCACCATCTTTCTTCTTTACCAGAACGACGGGCGCGGCCCAAGGGCTGTTGGACGGCGAAATGATGTCCGCCGCCAACAATTCATTTACCGCTCCGCGCACGTGATCCCTTTCCGCCGGGCTCATGCGATGAGGGTGCATACAGATGGGAGGCGTCGCACCGGTGTGAATATGGTGCGACAAAAGCGACGTGCGGCCGAGGTCCAAATCATTTTTACTGAAAACATCAGTGTACTGTATCAATAATGAACGCAGGGCGTTCCTTTGTTCGTTCGACAAGGAAGAATTTTCTCCGCACAAATCAGCGATCCAACGTTCTTGAGAGCGATCGTGTGGGGGCCTACCAGCGGGCATTCGTGCGCGCGGCGCTGCGTTGCAAGAGGCGAAGTCGGTAGTGGCGTGAGCCAACACCGACCCCTCCGGAACAATAACGCGGTCAGGTCCCCCATTTAACACCTGTATAAAAGGTGCTTGACCCGGTCGCACGATCGTTTGTGCCGCCGCTAAAGAAAAGGATTTAGATGCCGAATTCGATGGGGATAGCAGCACGCCTTCTGCACCCTTCCCCATTCGAAGGGGTTTACGATAACGCAACGGTATTAGCATCTGTGCTCCCGGTGGTACTTCTACCGTAGCAGCAACAACGGCAGTAACTGCGTTACTTGCAGGCGCGCTGGCCAGCAAGGAAGGCAGGAACGCCATTCGACGACCCCCCGGCATTTCCAAACAGTCCTGGTCGACTCGTATTTTCAGCGGCATCCGACGCAGGAAATCAGTACCGAGTAAGCATGGAACAGCTAGCGAGCGAGAGATCAATACAGGTCCTGCGGTGGTAATATTCCCGATAGTGATGCTCACATCTGCCTGGCCACAGATACCCATGCTTCCCCCATTCGCGGCGACACACGCATCATTAACCTTACGTATCTGCGACGCAGGGATGGACAACAAATGAAAAATAACATCAGAAATGATGGTGGCCGACGCGCCCGTGTCCACCAAGATGCGCACATCAACGCTGTCGATGGTACCGCGTACCGTCGACGAGCCCGAAGCCGCAGCTACAACCCTGCGAGCCAATTTTTTCCACTGCGTAGCAGAGCGCGTAACTGTAGCAGGGGAAGTAAATTTTTCCTGAGGAGTGTGAGAATGAGTGCGAATGGATGGGTGATGTGACAGGACCTGCCGGGTGTCCGATGTGTGCCGACTCGCCCGAGGTTGTTGCGGCTCCGCAGTAGGTGGAGGAGATGGAGGTCCCCTCGTCGGAGGAGGCGACAGTAGAGGTCGACAGCGGCAGTCACGGGCGAAATGGCCCCGTCTGCCGCACTTGAAGCACGCCGCCGACGTCGGCCGGCGGTCGGACGACCCGGCCCTTGCACGCGGACGGCCCATGTAGTTGCCACGCTGGTCGCGCAGCCGCCGTCCCGGAATCCCGTGCGAAACAGCAGCAGCCAGCATGTCGTCGTCGCCCGAGTCGTCGGAGCAGTGGGCCACCAGTCGTGGAGACCACCCCAAAGGTGGCCCGTCGATCTCTGGTTTCCCCGTCCACGCCGCCATCTGGTCCCAACGCCTGATATTAAATTTTGCGTCCAGGCAGCGCGCCACCCATCGCGATGTAAGTGGTTCGTGGCCGCAAACTGGCAGCAAAATCTTGAGTTCCTGAGCCAACTCCAGCATACAGGAGAGGATGAGAGGATCCAAATGGTCGGCCGTCGCGTCGGGGTAGGCAGCCATGGCCAGCGCCATCAACGCCCCACGATAGGCCAACGGCGATTCCTCCGATGCTCGGCGACGTAACATAAATTTTCTGGTGGCCGACGTCGGTGGGTCATAGAATTCCGCCATCTCCGCAGTGTCTTCTTCTTGGCCGCCGGGATGGAACGGAAGACCCCCAGAGAAACATCGTCGAGCAGTGTAGGTAGCGCTCCCAGCGCTTCATCCTCCGTCCAATTGACGGATCTAAAAGCCGATTCAAAGCGCCATGTGAAAGCACTCCAATCACCCCCGGCGATGAATTCTTTGATTTGTGGAAGGCGATGCCAGCAGTGGCAAGCGCGCGCCGCGGGCGTCTCCGACTGACGTTCCCGCTCTCCACCCGTATCAGGCAAAATGGCGGCCGGCGGCCGCGTGGTGGTAGGCGCGCCCAAAATGGCGGCCGACGGCTCCGGCGCAGCCGCTCCACCCAGAATGACGGCGTCCTCCCGCGTAGCAGAAGGAATGGCGGACGCAGGTTCTTTCACCGGACTCCTTCCCGCGGCGTCCAGTCGATCGGCAATCTGGCGGCCCGCGGCTGGTGAGGATGCCACCGCGGTCACCAGACTAAGCAGAATGGCGCGTAATGACTCGATCTGCTCCGCCATCAGCCGCCACTCGCCTTTTGTTCCTGCAGCGGTCGCATCTTCCGTCGGTCGACGCTGAGAGACGTCGAGAAGTACATTTTCAGCAGGCGGCATAGGGGCTGTAGCTCCCAACAGCTCATCTTCATCCGTCTCGACCTCCTCCTCTGATAAAGGCACAGGTAGGTTCTTTTTTCTGGGGTGCTTGGACATCTTGACGATCGTCCAAACAGTCGCAGAAGTACTTCTGACACCAATGTAATAATTCTCCGGAGACGGATTCGGAATCGGTCTTCTTTATTTTCACTTCACGGTACACTTGTTCCCACACGCTCCGTTGCTGGCAGACAACGGAGAGCGGCAGACTCCCACAACTCCCACCGCGCACGTGGCACCCGGAGCCCCGTTCGCGCGTGGCCCTCACCCCGTTCAGTTCCCCGTCTCCTCTCGATCATCCCTCTCTCCTCCCTCTTAATCCCTTCGTCACGTGGTCCCCCCAGCCAATCCTCCATGGGCAATCTCGACCGTTCTTGATGGTTCCCTGTCACTCCCGGGACCACGCCTCTTATCCGGATCCCCATTAGCTGGGGCCCCAATGGCTGGGCCAATCACCCCTGATGACATGCCGTGATCACGCCGGCCCCACGCTCCCTATCTCGACCCTTATTGGCTACAAGCAGGACCGGCAAGCCAATCCCCCACGTGAACCCACTATAGCTGTTATTACACCTCCATAACAGTGCTGGATGATTAAAGTCAGCTACATTGCCACCGCCGCCGCCCGGATGCCCGGTTATCGGGCATCGGTAACCGATTTTCAGTAACCAGTTATGGATAACCGGTTATCGGTAGCCAGTTATGCAAACCATTATGATGATGCTGACCATTAGAGGGGCGAGCCCGGCTCGGGATGGGAGTTACACCATCCAGCAGCCGATAGACCACGGCCAATATTGATTGCAGGGCGCTGGTGACCCAGTGAAGATGCCAACGTCAGCCCAACCTTCTTCGTAGCGCGTCCGACGCTTGTTGCAGCGCTTCGCAACCAGTCCTGGGACGCCGCGTCGGCTCGGAGATCTTGACTACCTCGCCTGGTACACAGGAGGGCGTGGGTTCGATCCAGACCCTGACGCCTGCTGCTGCTGTGTATGTGGTGTTTTCGGTGTCTCTCCGGGTTCTCCCTCCACATTTAGAACCAACATCACCGCGCCTTCAGAGTATTCGGCTGGGGTTTTAAATTCCCACGTGATGACGATGACGAACCGCCACTTTGTCGCAGTATCGTTTGTAATAGACAGGTCGCTTCTTTAAAAACACGAGCTGTGTAGCTCCTGGTAACAACAACAAATCGTGTTTGTTTAATTTTTGTTGGGGTATTTTTAGTGCTCCTTACTCCGCGTCGCCACTCGCGGAGGACGGGGAAAAAACGATCCCCGTGGCCTCCCTCACAAGAGCGTGGCCACGGTGTGCCGCACGCCTCGATGGTGGCCTCCGACGCTCACAACAAAACGAGCGGAGCGCCGGGCAGCTAAAGCGCAGCAAGTTGTCACAGCAGGGGGCACAGTTGGTGCATCTGCCAGCCATCTCAGTCAGTGAACCCATGGCCGATCGGCCGAATGATCTCTCTTCCAACCTTCGACGCGTCCCGCTGTTTACCCACCCCTGTGCCAAGAGACCCCCATACCCCCCCCATGTGATCGTCATCGGGCACCGAGCAAAGACATCGCCGACATCATCGCCCGCGTGGCCTCGCGATCGTCGTTATTTGGCCTCGACTCTGTCTGCCAATGTCTCCTCCATCGCCGCGCTCGCACGCCTCTACAACCGGGGAAGGTCCAACTTGTGATTTAAAACGTTGGACCAAACGTCGCTGGCACGCGGTCCGGAACCGTTGGCATAACGTTGGAACTGAACGTTGGGGCGACATTCGATGTTTATCGTTGGCAGGGCTCACCACCTTCGCTAACCTGCACTGATCTGCGTGGTGAAATATGGTCAAATAGCAATCGCCGCACCGCGCTCTCTACGAAGTGATGCAGCACGTGTCACGAGTCTACTTGCTGTGCTGCCCACTTGCTACAGAGAGGAGATGTCAGGATCAGCTGAGTCAGGGACGCGACGTCACGCATTGAGATCGTGTAATCTCACAATGCACATCAACACCTGAGGCTCTTTGTCGAACAGATCCCTCTGCACTAGAAAATGTACAACAGGCAACGTTTCGGGTAGTGGCCCATCTTCGTGGCACATAGACTGGTCAGGAGAGAGAGTGGATAATGGCTGTAATAGTCAGAGGAACTTTGTTTCGGTAATTACGTAACGATTTTAAACAGAAATCGGTGTAATCAGAGAACATGTTTCAATAAAATTGTCACCTCCAACTCTCATTACGCTCTCCCTCTCTCTCTACGGAGTATCTCAGTCCACGTGCTGTCAAGAAGGACTGTTGCCCGAAACGTTGCCGACGAGATATGTGTTCGTCTTGTTCTCCTTCTTAAGCTACGGCGGTGTTTTGTTGTTGTCGCTGTTGTTGTTTTTGTCGCTGTGGCTGTTGTTGTCGCTGTGGCTGTTGTTGTTGTCGCTGTTGTTGTTATTGTCGCTGTGACTGTTGTTGTTGTCGCTGTTGTTGTGACTGTTGTTGTTGTCGTTGTGACTGTTTTTGTTGTTGTCGCTGTGGCTGTTGTTGTCGCTGTGGCTGTTGGTGTTGTGGCTGTTGTTGTTGTTGTCGCTGTGGCTGTTGTTGTGGCTGTTGTTGCTGTTGTTGTCGCTGTGGCTGTTGTTGTCGTTGTGGCTGTTGTTGTTGTCGCTGTGGCTGTTGTTGTTGGACACGGCGCGTGTTGTGAGGCGACGTTCGCTGTGCTCTGTGCACCACTGCCAAACGCAGCAGCCAGCGTCGTTAAAGCCAGTCTGTCTCTCTATGTCGGTCTCTCTCTCTCTGTCTCTCTGTCTGTCTCTGTGTGTCTCAGTCTGTCTCTCTCTGTCTGTCTCTGTCTCTGTGTGTCTCAGTCTGTCTCTCTCTCTCTCTCTCTGTGCCTCTGTCTGTCTCTGTGTATCTCTCTCTGTCTTTCTCTGTCTGTCTCTGTGTGTCTCAGTCTGTCTCTCTCTGTCTGTTTCTGTGTGTCTCAGTCTGTCTTTCTCTGTCTGTCTCTGTGTGTCTCAGTCTGTCTCTGTGTGTCTCAGTCTGTCTCTCTCTGTCTGTCTCTGTGTGTCTCTGTGTGTCTCAGTCTGTCTCACTCTCTCTGTCTTTCTCTGTCTGTCTCTGTGTGTCTCAGTTTGTCTGTCTCTGTGTGTCTTTCTCTGTCTGTCTGTGTGTCTCAGTCTGTCTCTGTGTGTCTCAGTCTGTCTCTTTCTGTCTGTCTCTGTGTGTCTCTGTGTGTCTCAGTCTGTCTTTCTCTGTCTGTCTCTGTGTGTCTCAGTCTGTCTCTGTGTGTCTCAGTCTGTCTCTCTCTGTCTGTCTCTGTGTGTCTCTGTGTGTCTCAGTCTGTCTCACTCTCTCTGTCTTTCTCTGTCTGTCTCTGTGTGTCTCAGTTTGTCTGTCTCTGTGTGTCTTTCTCTGTCTGTCTGTGTGTCTCAGTCTGTCTCTGTGTGTCTCAGTCTGTCTCTTTCTGTCTGTCTCTGTGTGTCTCTGTGTGTCTCAGTCTGTCTCTCTCTGTCTGTCTTTCTCTGTCTGTCTCTGTGTGTCTCAGTCTATCTGTCTCTGTGTGTCTTTCTCTGTCTGTCTCTGTGTGTCTCAGTCTGTCTCTGTCTGTCTCTGTGTGTCTCAGTCTGTCTTTCTGTGTCTGTCTCTGTGTGTCTCAGTCTGTCTCTGTGTGCCTCAGTCTGTCTCTCTCTGTCTCTGTGTGTCTCTCTCTGTGTGTATCTGTGTGTCTCAGTCTGTCTGTCTCTCTCTGTCTGTCTTTCTCTGTCTGTCTCTGTGTGTCTCAGTCTATCTGTCTCTGTGTGTCTTTCTTTGTCTGTCTCTGTGTGTCTCAGTCTGTCTCTGTCTGTTTTTCTCTGTCTGTCTCTGTGTGTCTCAATCTGTCTCTCTCTGTCTGTCTCTGTGTGTCTCAGTCTGTCTTTCTGTGTCTGTCTCTGTGTGTCTCAGTCTGTCTCTGTGTGTCTCAGTTTGTCTCTCTCTATGTCTCTGTGTCTCTCTCTGTGTGTCTCAGTCTGTCTGTCTCTGTGTGTCTCAGTCTGTCTCTCTCTGTCTGTCTCTGTGTGTCTCAGTCTGTCTTTCTCTGTCTGTCTCTGTGTGTCTCTGTGTGTCTTTTTCTGTCTGTCTCTGTGTGTCTCTGTGTGTCTCAGTCTGTCTCTCTCTGTCTGTCTCAGTCTGTCTCTCTCTGTCTGTCTCTGTGTGTCTCTGTGTGTCTCAGTCTGTCTCTCTCTGTCTGTCTCTGTGTGTCTCAGTCTGTCTCTCTGTCTGTCTCTGTGTGTCTCTGTGTGTCTTTCTCTGTCTGTCTCTGTGTGTCTCAGTATGTCTTTCTCTATCTATCTCTGTGTGTCTCTGTGTGTCTCAGTCTGTCTCTCTCTGTCTGTCTCTGTGTGTCTCAGTCTGTCTCACTCTGTCTGTCTCAGTCTGTCTCAGTCTGTCTCTCTCTCTGTCTGTCTCTGTGTGTCTCTGTGTGTCTCAGTCTGTCTCTCTCTGTCTGTCTCTGTGTGTCTCTGTGTGTCTCAGTCTGTCTCTCTCTGTGTGTCTCTGTGTGTCTCAGTCTGTCTGTCTCTCTCTGTCTGTCTTTCTCTGTCTGTCTCTGTGTGTCTCAGTCTATCTGTCTCTGTGTGTCTTTCTTTGTCTGTCTCTGTGTGTCTCAGTCTGTCTCTGTCTGTTTTTCTCTGTCTGTCTCTGTGTGTCTCAATCTGTCTCTCTCTGTCTGTCTCTGTGTGTCTCAGTCTGTCTTTCTGTGTCTGTCTCTGTGTGTCTCAGTCTGTCTCTGTGTGTCTCAGTTTGTCTCTCTCTATGTCTCTGTGTCTCTCTCTGTGTGTCTCAGTCTGTCTGTCTCTGTGTGTCTCAGTCTGTCTCTCTCTGTCTGTCTCTGTGTGTCTCTGTGTGCCTTTCTCTGTCTGTCTCTGTGTGTCTCAGTATGTCTTTCTCTGTCTGTCTCAGTATGTCTTTCTCTGTCTGTCTCTGTGTGTCTCTGTGTGTCTCAGTCTGTCTCTGTCTGTCTCTGTGTGTCTCTGTGTGTCTCAGTCTGTCTCTCTCTGTCTGTCTCTGTGTGTCTCAGTCTGTCTCTGTGTGTCTCAGTCTGTCTCTCTCTGTCTGTCTCTGTGTGTCTCTGTGTGTCTCAGTCTGTCTCTCTCTGTCTGTCTTTCTGTGTCTGTCTCTGTGTGTCTCAGTCTGTCTGTCTCTGTGTGTCTCAGTCTGTCTCTCTCTGTCTGTCTCAGTCTGTCTTTCTCTGTCTGTCTCTGTGTGTATCTGTGTGTCTCAGTATGTATTTTTCTGTCTGTCTCTGTGTGTCTCTGTGTGTCTCAGTCTGTCTTTCTGTGTCTGTCTCTGTGTGTCTCAGTCTGTCTCTGTGTGTCTCAGTCTGTCTCTCTCTGTCTCTGTGTGTCTCTCTCTGTGCGTCTCAGTCTGTCTGTCTCTGTGTGTCTCAGTCTGTCTCTCTCTGTCTGTCTCAGTCTGTCTTTCTCTGTCTGTCTCTGTGTGTCTCTGTGTCTCAGTATGTATTTTTCTGCCTGTCTCTGTGTGTCTCTGTGTGTCTCATTCTGTCTCTGTCTCAGTCTGTCTCTCTCTGTCTGTCTCTGTGTGTCTCTGTGTGTCTCAGTCGGTCTCTCTCTGTGTCTCTGTGTCTTTCTCTGTCTGTCTCTGTGTGTCTCTGTGTGTCTCTGTGTGTCTCAGTCTGTCTCTCTCTGTGTGTCTTAGTCTGTCTTTCTCTGTCTGTCTCTGTGTGTCTCTGTGTGTCTCAGTCTGTCTGTCTCTGTCTGTCTCTGTGTGTTTCAGTCTGTCTCTCTCTGTCTGTCTCAGTCTGTCTTTCTCTGTCTGTCTTTGTGTGTCTCAGTATGTATTTTTCTGTCTGTCTCTGTGTGTCTCTGTGTGTCTCTGTCTAAGTCTGTCTCTCTCTGTCTGTCTCTGTGTGTCTCTGTGTGTCTCAGTCGGTCTCTCTCTGTGTGTCTCTGTGTGTCTTTCTCTGTCTGTCTCTGTGTGTCTCAGTCTGTCTGTCTCAGTCTGTCTCTCTCTGTCTGTCTCTGTGTGTCTCTGTGTGTCTCAGTCTGTCTCTCTCTGTCTGTCTCTGTGTGTCTCAGTCTGTCTCTGTCTGTCTATGTGTGTCTCTGTGTGTCTCAGTCTGTATCTCTCTGTCTCTCTCTGTGTGTCTCAGTCTGTCTTTCTCTGTCTCTCTCTGTGTATCTCTGTGTGTCTCTGTGTGTCTGTCTCTGTCACTATGTCTCTCTCTCTCTGTCTCTCTGTATCAATCTCTCTCTCTTTTTCTCTACTGTATATATCTTCTTCGAATGCTGGGGAACCGGTAAAGCCCTCCGTACCACGGTACCAGCGTGAATGGCACCCTCACGTTCACCTTCTTAGGCGCTCGCTCGTCACCGTGGCGTGCGCGATGACCACCACCACCGATTGACTTTTCTTTCGTGTTGTGCGCGGTGCATTTAGCGCCACAGAGCGTGAAATTTCGCGGTTGTTTTATTTGTGTTGCTGGTGACTTTGTGTATTTCATATCGGATTCGCCTCCAGTGCTGTTGCTGCTGGCGGCAATAAAAGTGGTTTAAAAGTCAGTCTCTATATCTCTCTGTATGTCTGTATCTCTGTCTCTCTCTGACACTGTCTGTCTGTCTCTTTCTGTCTCTCTCTCTGTCACTGTCTCTGTCTCTCTCTCTGTGTATCTGTCTTTCTCTGTGTGTCTCTCTCTATGTATCTGTGTGTGTGCGTGAAAGCGACCGAGCGACATGGCACGCAGACTCCGGGTCTCTCACTCGCCACGTTCTCGGCTTATTTATTGGGGGGAGACATTCCCCTCTCGCTGTCTTGCACCCCCCATATCCGTCCGTGTGTGTGGGGTTTCTTTTTTTGATATTTACTTCGGCCGGTTAGGGTTTAAAATCTCAGTCCTAGTGTGCACGAGACGACCAGAAAACAACACGCGCGCACACAGACAGACACACACATAAACAATTACAATCAACCATAGTTAGGCCCCGCACCCCTAACCCCCCTTCTCCCCCCCACTCCTCCTCCCGCCCCCAATCCAGAAAATGTTTGTTTTTTATACTGTTCTGCAATTGAGTGTAAATTAATTCCGATGCACGCCTCACGAGCCAGATGATTGGTACACGCGCTGCCAGTCGCCCAGGGCGAGCGCAACGCGCCGGGGTGGGTGGACGGCCGGCACCACGGGCGCTGGCCGCCTTTGTCTCTCCCGAGTTATGTTGGTGTCTAAACGTCCCGGCGCGTTCTCGTATTATTAAGGGGCCGAGTCGACCTAGGGGCGGCCCAGGACGGGGCTAATCAAATGATCGTTGCCGATGCTTGACCCCCCAGGGGAAACCGAGTTTCGTGTGTTCCTTTGTGCAGCGCGCCAACGACCGCACCACTGCTTCTCCACGCGCGCAAACGCACGATCTCCGTCGACTTTACTCGGTCCTCTCTTCACATTGGCTAACGTCGGACGCGTTTACCAATCATCAGACTCGTGCAGCGTGCATCCGGTTTTCATTTTGCATATGGAAGAGAACCCAAAAAAAACAGTGAACTTGGAGCAGCGGCGGTTCGCAAGGACTGAAGCCAGAATTGGAGTCAGGACTGGAGCCAGGACTGGAGTCAGAACTGGAGTCAGAACTGGAGTCAGGGCTGGAGTCAGGACTGGAGTCAGGGCTGGAGTCAGGACTGGAGTCAGAGCTGGAGTCAGGACTGGAGTCAGAGCTGGAGTCAGGACTGGAGTCAGGGCTGGAGTCAGGACTGGAGTCAGAGCTGGAGTCAGGACTGGAGTCAGAACTGGAGTCAGGACTGGAGTCAGGGCTGGAGTCAGGACTGGAGTCAGAGCTGGAGCCAGGACTGGAGTCAGAGCTGGAGTCAGGACTGGAGTCAGAACTGGAGTGAGAACTGGAGTCAGAACTGGAGTCAGAGCTGGAGTCAGAGCTGGAGCCAGGACTGGAGTCAGAGCTGGAGTCAGAGCTGGAGTCAGAACTGGAGTCAGAACTGGAGTCAGAGCTGGTGTCAGAGCTGGAGCCAGGACTAGAGTCAGAACTGGAGTCAGAACTGGAGTCAGAACTGGAGTGAGAGCTGGAGTCAGAGCTGGAGCCAGGACTGGAGTCAGAACTGGAGTCAAAGCTGGAGCCAGGACTGGAGTCAGAGCTGGAGTCAGGACTGGAGTCAGAACTGGAGTCGGCTGGAGACAGGGCTGGAGTCAGGACTGGAGTCAGAGCTGGAGTTAGAGCTGGAGTCAGAGCTGGAGTCAGGACTGGAGTCAGAGCTGGAGCCAGGGCTAGAGTCAGAACTGGAGCCAGGGCTGGAGTCAGGGCTGGAGTCGACCACAGTTCCAGGTTGACCCGCGTGAATGTTCAAAGTGTTTGTTTTGGTCTGGGTAATGAGCATTTACCAAAGTGTAGTCTGAGAAAATCTACCCACCCAAGTGGGCAGCCACCCCACCACACCGCCTCCCCTCCCAGTTCGCAGGCAACCTTGGACAAACCACGTGTCAAAGCTTGGCTGACGTCTGGGTAACGTTGGCATGTGGTGGTAACTGTTGGCCTAACGTTGCGTGTTCGTAGGGACGTGCGCTCCAATGGGCAACCATAGACATGCGCGGCGATCATAGAGACCCATCAACCATCGACATCGGTCAGCTCCGCGTGGGCCCACTGAGCAAGCTACTTCCTACGACGCGTACATTATCTCGATTGGTCTGATCACGAATATAGATCTATAACTATCATCAATCATTTATCTATCACCATCATCAATCATAGAGATCTAATGTATCACCATCATCAAACGTAGAGATCAATCATCATCGAGAACTATCACCTGCATAGCCTTAGCTCGATGAGAATGAGTGGAGGTCACGTGAGTTGATGGGTATCTGTGAGGGTGAGTGGAGGTCACTTGAGCTGATGGGTCTCTATGAGAGTGAGTGGAGGTCACGTGAGCTGATGGGTCTCTGTGAAAGTTAGTGGAGGTCACTTGAGCTGATGAGTCTCTATGAGAGTTAGTGGAGGTCACTTGAGCTGATGGGTCTCTGTGAAAGTTACTGGAGGTCACGTGAGCTGATGAGTCTCTATGAGAGTTAGTGGAGGTCACTTGAGCTGATGGGTCTCTATGAGAGTAAGTGGAGGTCACTTGAGCTGATGGGTCTCTGTGAAAGTTAGTGGAGGTCACGTGAGCTGATGAGTCTCTATGAGAGTTAGTGGAGGTCACTTGAGTTGATGGGTCTCTATGAGAGTGAGTGGGGGTCACGTGAGTTGATGGGTCTCTATGAGAGTGAGTGGGGGTCACGTGAGTTGATGGGTATCTGTGAGAGTGAGTGGAGGTCACTTGAGCTGATGGGTCTCTATGAGAGTGAGTGGAGGTCACGTGAGCTGATGGGTCTCTACGAGAGTGAGTGGGGGTCACGTGAGTTGATGGGGATCTGTGAGAGTGAGTGGATGTCACTTGAGCTGATGGGTCTCTATGAGAGTTCGTGGGGGTCACGTGAGCTGATGGGTCTCTATGAGAGTTAGTGGAGGTCACTTGAGCTGATGGGTCTGTATGAGAGTGAGTGTGGGTCACGTGAGCTGATGGGTCTCTATGAGAGTGAGTGGAGGTCACGTGAGCTGATGGGTCTCTGTGAAAGTTAGTGGAGGTCACTTGAGCTGATGAGTCTCTATGAGAGTTAATGGAGGTCACTTGAGCTGATGGGTCTCTGTGAAAGTTACTGGAGGTCACGTGAGCTGATGAGTCTCTATGAGAGTTAGTGGAAGTCACTTGAGCTGATAGGTCTCTATGAGAGTGAGTGGAGGTCACTTGAGCTGATGGGTCTCTGTGGAAGTTAGTGGAGGTCACGTGAGCTGATGGGTCTCTATGAGAGTTAGTGGAGGTCACTTGAGCTGATGGGTCTCTATGAGAGTGAGTGGAGGTCACTTGAGCTGATGGGTCTCTGTGAAAGTTAGTGGAGGTCACGTGAGCTGATGGGTCTCTATGAGAGTGAGTGGGGGTCACGTGAGTTGATGGGTCTAGGGGCGTTTCAACCAGCGGTGCAGAGGTTCTTCTCGTGAGTGTGAACAGTGATGGAGGCGTCCCTCGCAGAACGCGGCCACTCGCGTTCCTGAACTAAGAAAGAAAACACAGCGAATGGCGCTGTACAAAGCATGTTTTCCGCATGCATATGCATGTTATAAGACATGTTAAGAGACATGTTATAAGACATGAATGTTATGAGACATGAATGTTATGAGACATGCATGTTGTTATAACACATGTGAAGTATTGGAAAATGACGGCAGGAAACTCCTTGACGGGAACACACTTCTTTTATTAAATCTTGACTTGTAACAATACAACGCGTGGCCTCTCTTCTTCACAATGCGCTTCTCTTGACTCTGGATTCTGTGCTGCCGGCTCTCTGTGCCTCGTGTAGACTCCGCGCCTCGGCTACACTCCTCTCTCGCCTCGTGTAGACTCTGCGCCTCTGCTACACTCTCCACTCGCCTCGTGTAGACTTTGCATCTCTCTCTCTGGCTACACCGTATGCATACTCGGCTCGTGTAGACCTTCCTCTCTCGCTGGCTACACCGTATGCATACTCGGCTCGTGTAGACCGTTCTCTCTCGCTGGCTACACACTATACATTACTCAGCTCGTGTAGACCGTTCTCTCTCGCTGGCTACACACTATACATTACTCAGCTCGTGTAGACCGTTCTCTCTCGCTGGCTACACACTATACATTACTCAGCTCGTGTAGACCGTTCTCTCTCGCTGGCTACACACTATACATTACTCAGCTCGTGTAGACCGTTCTCTCTCGCTGGCTACACACTTATACCTTACTCTCCTCTACTCTCCATTACTCTCCTCTCCGGGCTCTATCTCTGCACCTTCGTCTTCATTCTTAGATGGTTCCACTTCTGCCCCTGCTCCTCTGTGCATCACCTTATATACCCCTTCTTCCCGGGAGACGGAGCGGATGCGGACCTCAACGTCGGCACCGCTCCTCAGTTACCCAATCCCCACGCGCTATCCCTACGATCCGGTTCCGCTCAGCGCGTGTTTCCACTCCCCGACCAATCACACCGCGCTGCTACCCGATCACTCCCTCTGGGCGCGTCACCGGCACACAGCCAATCAGCAGCACTACCCCCACCCGCGCACTGACGCCTGCTCCTCCCCGTCAGCGCGCGTCACCACACACACCCGTACATACGCGCTGGCACACGACATATACACCCAGCGCGTATCACCACTACATCACCCCCTCCCACATAGCTCGCAGCCGGCCCGGCTGCTAACAACAACCAACCGCGACGATAAAACGACAACCAACAAAAAAAAACCCCGTAACCCCCCGAGTGTGCCCCGTAACATAACACAACAACAACAACAACAAGAATAACTATGTACAGATTGACAATGAACCCGAAAAGTCAACAATAACACGATACGAGCAAATTCGAAACGAACGCGCCCCACGTCCCTGCGACTACACGCAGTGACGAGGCGCTCCAACTGCCCCGACTCCTCACGAGGCAGGTCATGCAAAGTAGCACGACCTGGCGCGAGTCCGTCTGGCTGGTCCATCGTATGGGGCGGGACACTGACGACCGTCCGGCGGTTCCGGCTGCTCCAGACGGCGCGGAACGGGCCTGAAAGGGCCGGCCCCGCCGCGGAGATCCGGCCGCCGGTGATCGGCAGCTGTCAGTTCCGAGACACCTGGGAGCAGATCAGGCGAAAATACGTGTGGATCAGGCAGAGACATTTCCCCCTCTGGGTCGCCGGTCACGTCACACGCCCGGCCATCACGACACACGGGGAGGCCATATGGAGGCGAGAACGGTTTCAGTCGGGAGGGGTGAACGTACCACCGGCGCTTTCCCCACTTTATCTGAACGCACTGGGGCCGTGCAACGCGCACGACCTCCACGGGTCCCCTCCACGGTCTCAACAATTTAGGCGACGTAGCCAAGGGTGCCTGAGGGCAATGCAGCCAGGCCCTGTCACCTGGTTTCCATTCGTGCATGGACACCTTCCGTGCCCGCAACCGTTCATTAGCAATTTGGCGAGCCCGCGAATTAAGCCGCGCGGCCTCCCTCGCCTCTGTCAGCTTGTGAATATTAAACTTAATATGTTCTGCCAAATTAGAATTAGTTCGTGGAGCGGACAGGCCAAGTTGCGTTTCTATTGGCGGGTCAGCTTCCCGACCGTACATCAAATAGAATGGGGAAAACCCCGTAGCTGCATGGGGGGCCATTCTATACGCGGCAAGGACTCCCGGGACCTGCAGGTCCCAATCTACATGTGCCTCGCACACCTGCTGGCACAGCATGGAAGTCAAGGTTTTGTGGAGTCTCTCCACCATCCCGTCAGTCTGCGGGTGGTACGGGGAGGTACGCACCTTCTTGGTACCCAACAGATCGCACACCTCTTGCAACAATTTACTCGAAAATTTTTTACCTTGGTCGGTCAGCAGGCGTTCGGGAGCCCCCTTGTCCAGGACATAGCCCTGGACGAAGGCATCCGTCACAGCCGCTGCCGACTGGTTAGCGAGAGGCCACGCCATAGGCCATCGGGTAAAGTATTCGACCCCCACTAACAAATATTTATTCCCTCTCGGCGTGACTGGGAAGGGCCCCAAAATATCGAGTGCAACGAGCTCGTTGGTACGCGAGACCTGAATAGATTGCAGCGGTGGATTAGCTGCCACGGCCGGTGGTTTACGCCTGGCGCACTCAACGCACCCCTTCAGAATATGCACCACATCACTTCCCATTCCCGGCCAGTAATAGTCACGCTGAAGCAGGGCAAGCGTCTTGTTAACTCCCAAGTGCAAGAGGCGTTCGTGTGCCGCCAAGACAACCCTCCCCCTCACAGCGGAAGGCACCACGAGTGCGTTCCGCCGGGACAAACTGTCCCATTTCAATAACACGCCCCGCTCAAGTACATAGGAGCCGGTACGCTCCTGGTCCCCCTCGGGACCCCCAACCTTGCGGCGCAATGCTAGCAGCGAGCTGTCCGCCATCTGGAGGCGGCCCCATTCGCTGAGCGACAGCGAGAGCAGCGAGTCCCGACCCTGAGAGGCAGTGGAATCATCCCCGATCGGTGCGCCCGCTGTCGCAGCCAGTGCCCCCATCTCCCCCGCAAGCGTCGGTTTACAGCGCGCCGATCCCGACAAACACGCGCATTCATCACAAGGCAACAACCGCGACAAGCAATCGGCATTCGTGTGTCGCAACCCCTTACGGTACGTAGTCGTAAACTGATAGTCCTGGAGGACTTCCAACCAACGCGACAACTGGCCCGAGGGCTGGGTGACCCTCAATGAATACTGTAGCGCCGCGTGGTCCGTTCGGACTGTAAAGTGACGACCATAAAGATATGGCCTAAACTGCTGCACAAAAAAAACAATGGCAAGCAGCTCGCGACGGGTGACACAGTAGCGCTGCTCCGCCGGAGACAACACCCTACTACCGTAGGCGACAACTCTTTCGACACCCCCAACGACTTGAGATAGCACCCCCCCAATGCCCGTGTTGCTAGCATCCGTGTCCAGCAAAAAGGGACTGGCAAAATCGGGATAACACAAGGGTGGGGCACCCACCAAGGCGTCCCGGAGGGAGCGAAACGCGGCCTCCTCCTCCGGTCCCCATTTGAACTTCACTCCCTTCGCCGTTAGAGCGTGCAAGGGTTTTGCAATAGTGGCGAAGTGCTCAACGAACCGCCGATAATAAGAAGCAAACCCGATGAAACTACGCACGTCGGAAACGGACGTAGGTGTCGGCCACGAACCGACACAATCCGTCTTCGCGGGATCGGTGGAGATCCCCGAAGAATCGACAATGTGACCCAAGTATCTAACGGACCTACGAAGGAGGTGACATTTGGCCGGTTTAAATTTCAACTTAGCCGATCGCATTCGCAAGAACACCCCTCTCAATCGCCGGAGGTGTTCCTCAAACGTTTTACTGAAAACAATGACATCGTCCATATAAATCAAGCATGTATCCCACTGCAAGCCCGACAAAACCAGCTCCATAAGTCGCTGAAACGTCGCTGGAGAGGAGTGAAGTCCCATGGGTAACCGGTTAAACTGGAACAGCCCCCCTGGAGTCCGAAATGCTGTCTTAGGTTTCGACTCTTCGTCGAGCGGCAACTGCCAAAACCCCGATAACAAATCAAGAGTCGAAAAATATCGCGCACCAGACAATGCATCGAGGGACTCATCCATCCTGGGGAGCGGATACGCGTCAGCCACAGAGATCTTATTCAGGCGACGGAAATCAACGCAGAATCGCAGGGACCCGTCCTGCTTCTTAACCAGCACAATAGGTGCTCCCCACGGGCTAGAGGAGGGCGAAATAATATCGGCTTCTAGCATATCGTTAACAGCCGACTGAACATGTTCCTTCTCCACGGGACTCAGTCGGAAGGGATTTAGCCTGACCGGCGCCGCATCGCCCGTTTCAATGTGATGGTGCAACAAATCCGTGCACCCAATGTCATACTTATGTTTACTGAATACATCAGAGAATTCAATGAGCAACTCGCGCAGCGCACCCAACTGCGCCGCCGACAAATCGTCCGAGGCGGCACATAACGAATGGACCCACTCAAGGTCTTCCCTTGGCTCAACGTTCCGCGCGGGGCTCGAGCCCACCTGCGCAACCAACCCATCATCCCCAGGGACCTGCGCCGCGTGAGCCAGCACGGTGCCCTGCGGAATGACAGCTGGTCGCGACCCCGCGTTCAAAACCATCACAAACGGATCCCTGTCAGCCCGCACCAAAGTGTGAGCCACCGATAAATCAAGACCCCCGACAGCCTTGTTAGAAGGACCCAAAAGCATACTCTGTCCCGAAGCCTCCCTCACCCATGGTTTCCGCAACCGGAGGGGAATCAACATCTGTGAACCCGGGGGCACTTGCACTGTCTGCGTCGCCACCGCTTGTATCGTAGCGCACGCCGTCCGAATGTCAGTAGGGCCCGTCAAAAATGAAATCCGGCGACCCGATGGCAGTTCAATGCATCGTTGATCGATAAGAATTTTAATGGGCATTTTAGCCAAAAAGTCAGTGCCCAAAAGACACGGAACTGCCAAAGAAGACGAAACGAAAACGGGTCCCGACAATTTGATATCTCCAATGCAAATGGACGCCCTAACCTGACCGATAATGCCCAACGATCCCCCATTAGCGGCGTAAAATGGCACATCCACTGGAAGCAGCGGACGACATTGGACCGGAAGAATATTATAAATGAGGTCCGATATAATAGTTGCCGATGCCCCCGTGTCCACTAACACCCTAATCTCAACCCCATCAATAGATCCCGTAACAACGGACGAACCCGCCGAAGCAGCCACAATTCTATGCCCCAATTCCGCCCATTCAATGTCTCCCTGGTCCCGGCCGAACCCCCCTCGCCGAACCGAATCCCCGAACCTTAACCGGCCCTCCTCCGCCGCAACGCGGCGTCCCATGTGTGCCGAATAAACAGGCCGAGCGTGTGAGGTGCCGCGACTTGCCGGGGATTGTAGAGATGACTTGGGCTCTCGGTCGTCGTCCAGCCGAGCTCCCATGGCGCGCTGCCGCGGAGCGCGGCACCCGGACGCCACGTGGCCCCGGAGGCCGCAGTTATAGCACGTGACGAGGGTCGGAGTAGATCTTGGTTGCTCCGACTTTCGGCCCGATCGCAGAGGCGACCGGGCCCCCGGCCTCCAGTCCCCTGGTCGTCCCGTGGCGAACGCCTCCTCTCGTGGGCTGACGACTTGGGGTTCGGCGACCACCAAACCCGGGGCTGCGACGACAGCAGCGTTGCAACCAACGCCTTGCTTCCGTTGCAGGGCCTCGTGCGCTTGAATACTCGTGGCGACTCTCAAAGAAGAAATATCAATCTCGTCAGCTGTGTTGATAGGGACCCCCAGGTCCTGCGCCAACTTGAGCAGCTGCTCCAAAACCATCGCGTCTTGGCCCTCCTCGTCCATCCGAGGGAACGCAGCATCAGCAAGAGCCAGCAACGCCGTGCGATAGGCCAGCGCGGTCTCCGTGGCCGCTTTCCGTCTTGCGTAGAACTGATGGCGGCACGTAGAGGGAGGCCCGTAGACCCTGGCCAACAAACCCAGCGCATCCTTCAGCGTGGAGCGGTCCGACTTCCGTGCAGCCCTGAAGGCCGCGAGCGCATCGTCGTCCAGCATGGCGGGCAATGCCCGCAGCGCCGTAGCATCGGACCACGCTGACATCTCTTGATGCGCCAAAAACCTTCGCTGAAATTGGCCCCAGTCTCCGCCTTCCGCCTTGAAGGCTGACAACGTGGGCAGGCGCTGCTGAAAAATGAAGTCATCCGCCTCGTGGTTCCTCTCCGCCTGTCCGTCGGTGTCTAAGATGGCGGCTCCAGCAGCAGACGTAAGATGGCGGACCCCCTCGCGCGCTGATGACGTCGATGCGCGCGCTTGGGAACCCACCACCACGTGGCGCTCGCCGTTCCCGCCAAAAGTAGGCCCAGGCGCAATGGCGGGAATCCCCCATTCGTTTTGGCGGGAAACTGCGGGGCGACCTTGTAAAATGTCCCCCACCGTCCCCGCTCCTCCCGACGAGCTGATCTCCGCCAAGATGGACGCGGCGGCGAGCAGCAGCTCCGCCAGTCGGGAGTGCGCCTCACGAAGCCCGGCGTCTGTCCCCGGTCGCTCGGCCGGCGCCGTCGACGGACCCTGCAGCGTGGGCAAGTCCTCTTCCTCACCCCCCGCCACCAGCGGCCCCGAGTCGTCCAGGTCTTCCTCGCGGTCAATCCCGTGGGTCCTACGGGTCTTCCTCGTCTCCATACTTGGAAGCCCGTTTCACTTCTGACGCCAGATGAAGTATTGGAAA
Source organism: Lampetra fluviatilis (assembly GCF_964198595.1). Lineage (NCBI taxonomy): Eukaryota > Metazoa > Chordata > Hyperoartia > Petromyzontiformes > Petromyzontidae > Lampetra > Lampetra fluviatilis. The sequence goes on along the minus strand of NC_136312.1, from coordinate 1,136,631 downwards.
ATGACGGCAGGAAACTCCTTGACGGGAACACACTTCTTTTATTAAATCTTGACTTGTAACAATACAACGCGTGGCCTCTCTTCTTCACAATGCGCTTCTCTTGACTCTGGATTCTGTGCTGCCGGCTCTCTGTGCCTCGTGTAGACTCCGCGCCTCGGCTACACTCCTCTCTCGCCTCGTGTAGACTCTGCGCCTCTGCTACACTCTCCACTCGCCTCGTGTAGACTTTGCATCTCTCTCTCTGGCTACACCGTATGCATACTCGGCTCGTGTAGACCTTCCTCTCTCGCTGGCTACACCGTATGCATACTCGGCTCGTGTAGACCGTTCTCTCTCGCTGGCTACACACTATACATTACTCAGCTCGTGTAGACCGTTCTCTCTCGCTGGCTACACACTATACATTACTCAGCTCGTGTAGACCGTTCTCTCTCGCTGGCTACACACTATACATTACTCAGCTCGTGTAGACCGTTCTCTCTCGCTGGCTACACACTATACATTACTCAGCTCGTGTAGACCGTTCTCTCTCGCTGGCTACACACTTATACCTTACTCTCCTCTACTCTCCATTACTCTCCTCTCCGGGCTCTATCTCTGCACCTTCGTCTTCATTCTTAGATGGTTCCACTTCTGCCCCTGCTCCTCTGTGCATCACCTTATATACCCCTTCTTCCCGGGAGACGGAGCGGATGCGGACCTCAACGTCGGCACCGCTCCTCAGTTACCCAATCCCCACGCGCTATCCCTACGATCCGGTTCCGCTCAGCGCGTGTTTCCACTCCCCGACCAATCACACCGCGCTGCTACCCGATCACTCCCTCTGGGCGCGTCACCGGCACACAGCCAATCAGCAGCACTACCCCCACCCGCGCACTGACGCCTGCTCCTCCCCATCAGCGCGCGTCACCACACACACCCGTACATACGCGCTGGCACACGACATATACACCCAGCGCGTATCACCACTACACATGCATGCGTTATCACACATGCATGTTACCGAAAATAAATGAAGTATCGTTTCACGTCATTACTTTAGCCCCGCCTTTACAAAACACGTATACATTTAATAACTTAAATATGTGCATCGCGAGGTAGTTTAATACCTAATGATAATAATAAAAAATGTTTAAAAAAGGAAGTTGACTACTTACTTGGGGGCTTCGTGAAGGCTGCAGCACGCGGCACCACGTGACGCAGGGCACTACCGTGACGCGGTGACGACGTCAGAAATAATGTTTTTTCCCATTAACTTTCGACAATTTACTTATTTTTTTAATCATCGAAAGTTATTTTTGGTTTATTGAGGGGAAATCGTGTAAATGTGCTATTCTTTTTTTAGACTCCATGGGCCCGGACCAGGACAGGCTATCAGCGAGAATGCGTCACTCTGCTGGCCTGGGAACGCCTGGGAATTCTCCAGGAAGAGCTGGAGTCTCTGTATAGCAGTGTATAGTAGTGTATAGTGTAGTGTATAGCAGAGGTGGGACAAAGTCATTGTTATGCAAGTCCAAGTCGAGTCGCAAGTCATCAAATTCATGACTCGAGTCTGACTCGAGTCCAAGTCACATGACTCGAGTCCACATCTCATAGGTGGGACAAAGTCATTGTTATGCAAGTCCAAGTCGAGTCGCAAGTCATCAAATTCATGACTCGAGTCTGACTCGAGTCCAAGTCACATGACTCGAGTCCACACCTCTGGTGTATAGTGTAGTGTATAGTAGTGTAGTGTATGCACAACAATACTATACACTACATTACTATACACTCTCTCTCTCTCTTGTTCGTCCATCATAGTTGATGATGACCATGGCACGTTTGTCATTTTGTTGGGTTTTGATGAGTGTGCAGACGGCTGAACAGGCCAATCCGAGCCCGGAATTCTCTGTGGCACACTGGACAGGTCAGTGGAGCTTTGAGGTGCAGCCACAAGTCCTTCCTTGGTAGATTTGCGCTGCTGCCTCTTCAAGATAGCACAGGAGCTTCTCCTATTCTCACAGAGGACTGCACAGTCCTGTACTTTTCTTCTCGAGGCAGGTCGGTCCTGTGCTAAGGGATCCCAGCTTTTCAGGTCGAATACAAAGCTCTTCAAGGAAGCTTTAAGGGTGTCCTTGTAGCGCTTTTTGGGGCGACCTTGTGCTCGCTTGCCATTCTTCAGCTCGCCAAAGAAGACTTGTTTTGGAAGTCTCACGCAGGGCATTCTGGTCACGTAGCCAGTCCATCTAAGCTGTTCCTTCGCAAGCAAGGTGTAGATGCTGGGGATATTGGCCTTGCTGAGGATTTCCGTGTCAGGGATTCTGTCTTGCCACTTGATCCTCAGCAGTTTCCTCAGACAGCTCAAGTGGAGATGATTCAATTTCTTGGCATGGCGCTGGTAGACTGTCCAGGCTTCGCCGCACCCATACAGAAGAGTTGGCAAGACAACAGCCTGGTAGACCTTCAGTTTTGTATCCTGCTTGATGCCAGTCCTTTCCCATACCGAGTCACGTAGACGTCCAAAGGCTACACTGCCCCTGACTATTCTAATGTTAACTTCATCATCTATGTGCACAGCGCGAGACAGAGTACTACCAAGGTAAGTAAACTTGTCAATGGCTGAAAGCTTTTGCCCATTCACAAAGATGGTGAGCTCAGTGTAGGGTTTTCCAGGAGCAGGTTGGTATAGGACGTCAGTCTTCTTTGTGCTGATTGTTAGGCCCAAGTTGTTACAAGTCAAGGAGAAGTGGTCCATATTGTCCTGTAGATCTTTATTTGAGCCAGCAGCCAGAGCACAGTCATCAGCAAACAAAATTTCTCGAACAGTGACTTCCTCCAACTAGTTTTGGCTTGCATCCTCCGCAGATTGAATAGCCCGTCAAAACGGTAGATGAAGCTAATCCCAGTGTTGTGGTTCTGGAATGAGTCTTGCAGCATGGCAGAAAACACCATGCTGAAGAGCATTCGTGCTAAAACGCAGCCTTGCTTCACCCCGTTTGTGATTGGGAATGGATCAGGGAGTTCTTGCTGGTCTCTGACGCTGGCCAACATACCAGTAGTATAAGACCATTGCTGTTACATTTTCCAATGCCATGTGCACCTATGACTCCATTCCATCATTGATGGTCACTTCCAACTCTGGCGTTGAAGTCACCAAGTATCAGGAGTTTGTCCGAGCTGGCTGTGGCAGCAATAATGACTTCCAGGTCATTATAAAACTTGGTTTTGATCTCGTCAGAGTTGGTCATGGTAGGGGCATAGGCAATGATGATGGTGGCCTCATTTTTACCCAATAGATGGAGCTTTAAGGTCATTAAACGGTCGTTTATACCCTTGGGTTGGCTTGCTAGTTAGTTGACCAGGTGTTTTTTACTGCAAAACCAACACCAGCATCACGTCTCTCCTCCTGGCCTCGTCCGCTCCAGAAGAATGTGTAACCTGCACCCACTGCAGTCACCTGTCCAGTATTGGCCAGTCGGGTCTCAATAAGGGCAGCAACATCCACATTGTATCTGGCTAGCTCTTTGCCCACCAGGGCGGTGCGTCTCTCAGGTCTTTTTTATCCAAATGTGTCCATCAAAGTGCGCACATTCCAGGCGCCAACAGTGAGTGGTATCATTTCGATTTAAAGCTTTCGTGACTGCAGGGATTCATCTTCTTGGTTCTTTCGGTAAAGTCACGTAGAAGGGAAGTAATAAAATAATAAAAATAAAACATAATAAAATAATTCTCACGACGTTTCGGCCACAACGCAAGCAGCCGTCCACAGGTGAAAACCAGGTCTGTCGAGGCGACAGCGTCTGAATGAAACAGCACACGTGCTTGGAGCATATATATAAGCTGGGTTGGAAGGGGGGGAAAGGGCGCCTTGACAAAAGAATTTGCATATCAAGAGGAATTTAGCATATTTATGGGAAATGCAGGTATGTGATTAGTACTAATTATGCCCGTGCATTATGCAGGATTAGCAGCATCAAAGGGAGGGGATAGGGGTAGCATTAATAAAGGGAAGAAGTGTTATTAGCATGTAGCTGCAGTAACTGAAACCACCACGTAAACAACTAAAGTATAAACTACATAGTATCATCAGTATACTAAATATACTCTACAATAAGCTGAGTTACTAACAGTAAGTAATACATTACAATTCTAAGTCGTAAATATATAATATGCTTCCATCTAAACTGTTTTATCTTACATCACACGAGTCTACCCCGTACTATATACTGCCATAGACAAACCCAACATTAAATTACATACTGTATTGCTATAAACCTATGTATTATTCTACCCACCCTAATGTATATCACACTGCTGTATATTCACTATACAATTACGATACTATATATTACTTTGTACATTGTATTAAGCATATACATTTTTATACTATTTGTTATTATACACTGTACCATTGACCGTCGTGTGAAAGATACTAAGAGGAAGCAACGAAATATGTCAATGGGAGAGTAGTAGCAGGAAAACTTTCAGCGGAGCAAAGAATCCATTCCCTGCGGAGAATATAATGCCAGTGAGTGGAACGCGGTCTGAAAGTCACCGTAACTGTGAACACAATCAGTTAAGATCCGAAATGGTTTATTACATCCTTCCAATGATTGCTAAGCCAGAATCCATCTTCTCGGTTGAAATTGTCTCTGTGTTTGTATATGTGGATCGCCTCATGAACGAATCTCTCATGGTAGCCAGATGGCTTGCAGAGAACCTCTGTCTTGGAGAAGTCAATATCATGTGAGCCCACTGAATTGTAACAGTGATCTGCCACGGCTGAGGTGTTTGTCCTACCGTGTTTCAAGTCTGCTTTATGTTCACGGATGCGGTCCGAGACATGTCGTTTGGTTTCTCCAATGTAACTGCTACCACAGAGGCAACTTAGTTTGTAGACGCCAGGGTACTATATGTCTGGAACCACATCTTTTACAGACGGGACCAGATTACGGATTTTATGTACTGTGTTGAATCGGGCCTGGATCTTGTGTTTTATCAGGATTTTGGAGATCTTTTTTGTGATCCCTTCTACGTGACTTTACCGAAAGAACCAAGAAGATTAGTGGTATCACTTTGGTCTTTTTCATTTCATTTGTTTTTCTTTTAGTTGCGGTAGGCTGGCCAGGATGTTTTGAAGCAGGCAATGTTTAGGGTACCTTTTCTAATCCTCACTACGGAGATGAGCAGTGTGATCCTGAATAGGGCTGCTCAGTCACTCAGGGTGCTGCCAGACTTCACTGCTGCTTCGGTCCAGTGAGGTAACGACCAATATCCTGAGCCGCCTGCATGCAGGTTTGCGGCTACAGCTTCCAGCATATCCGTGCCTGCTGCTTCGTCGCTCACCCATCGCCACAGGACTTGGATAATGACTATGGTAAAAAGTGCCATGACTTGCGCAGATAACTTGGATTTAAGTGAGGGTGATTTGCGCGGCGTCAACCTCACTCTCTCGACCAGCCCCATCTGTACCCAGTGGCAAGACGTAGTCAAGACGACTGGAGATGGTCCTGGTTGCAGTGGAAGGTCCAAAGACCCTTTTTGGTGGAATTTCCTCCACCAGGGGTTCCACATGCCCAGGCACAGAAAAGCTGAGTTTTCCGGGTTAGTTAACCGCCGCCCGGGGTTCGGCGTTGTCAGCTGCTGACTGTAGCGACTCACCAGGGATGTTGAGCCTGGTGTGTTGGCAGCTGCTGACTGTACCGACTCACCAGGGATGTTGAATCTGGTGTGTTGGCAGCTGCTAACTGTAGCGACTCACCAGGGATGTTGAGCCTGGTGTATTGTCAGCTGCTGACTGTAGCGACTCACCAGGGATGTTGAGCCTGGTGTGTTGTCAGCTGCTGACTAGCGACTCACCAGGGATGTTGAATCTGGTGTGTTGTCAGCTGCTGACTGTACCGACTCACCAGGGATGTTGAGCCTAGTGTGTTGGCAGCTGCTGACTGTACCGACTCACCAGGGATGTTGAGCCTGGTGTGTTGTCAGCTGCTGACTGTAGCGACTCACCAGGGATGTTGAGCCTGGTGTGTTGTCAGCTGCTGACTGTAGCAACACACCAGGGATGTTGAGCCTGGTGTGTTGTCAGCTGCTGACTGTAGCAACTCACCAGGGATGTTGAGCCTGGTGTGCGCTTACGGCAGCAGCTAGAGGGCCGGGCCAGCTGGAACAAGCCTGAGGCACAACTAGCTGGTCAGTAGTGTTTAGTAGTGTATAGTAGTGTTGTGCATAGTAGTGCAGTGTAAAGTAGTGGTGTATTATAGTATATAGAAGTGGTGTATAGTATTGTGTATAGTGTATTAGTTTATTGCAGTGTAGTGTGTAGTGTATAGTAGTGTGTATTGTATAGTATATAGTAGTGGTCTATAGTAGTGTATAGTATAGCATAGTAGTGCATAGTGTAAAGCAGTGTAGTGTATAGTAGTGTATTGTATAGTAGTGTATAGTAGTAGTGTATAGTAATGTATAGTAGTGTATAGTATCGATTTAAAGCTTTCGTGACTGCAGGGATTCATCTTCTTGGTTCTTTCGGTAAAGTCACGTAGAAGGGAAATAATAATATAATAAAACATAATAAAATACAATTCTCACGACGTTTCGGCCACAACGCAAGCAGCCGTCCTCAGGTGAAGAACAGGGCTGTCGGAAAGGCTGCTTGCGTTGTGGCCGAAACGTCGTGAGAATTGTATTTTATGTTTAATTTGTATTATTTTATTATTTCCCTTCTACGTGACTTTACCGAAAGAACCAGGAAGATAGTGTATAGTAGTGTATTAGTGTACAGTAGTGTATAGTAGTAGATAGTGTATAATAGTCGATAGTGTATAGTAGTGTATAATAGTAAATAATGTATAGTAGTGTATAGTGTATAGTGGTGTAAAGTAGTGGAAAGTAGTAGATAGTGTATAGTAGTGTTTAGTAGTGTATACTAGTGTATAGTAGTAGATAGTGTATAGTAGTGTACAGTAGTGGAAAGTAGTAGATAGTGTATAGTAGTGTTTAGTAGTGTATAGTAGTGTATAGTAATGTATAGTAGTAGATAGTGTATAGTAGTGTACAGTAGTGTATAGTAGTGTATCGTCGTGTTTAGTAATGTGTAGTAGTGAATAGGAGTGTATAGTCGTGTATAGTAGTGGAAAGTAGTAGATGGTGTATAGTAGTGTATAGTAATGTGTAGTAGTGTATAGTAGTGTTTAGTAATGTGTAGTAGTGTATAGTAGTAGATAGTAGTGTTTAGTAGTGTGTAGTAATGTATAGTAGTGTATATGTAATGTGAGGATATATCCGGGTTGCTGATGGATCACACCTCGTTACGATGATTGGCTCTGCCGGTCCTGGCCCATAGCCAATGGGGGGAAGTCTAGGGGCGTGGTCCTGACGTAATGGGAAGGTGACATCTGTAAGTAGAGGATTGGTTCTGCTGGCTTTAGCCACAGCCAATGGGGGGACGAGTCAGGGGCGTGGTCCCGGGAGCATACGATGGAGTCTAGAAGATTCCAGAGGTTAACCAGGATTGGTGGAAAGGTACCACGTGACCCGGGTATTAAAAGGGGTGGAGACGAACAACACGTGGTCAGATCTGGAACGAACGGAGGGAGAGGCTACGCTGGAGCGGGGTCCAGGCTGCCACGTGGCCGCGCGTGTCTCTCTCTCTCTATCCCTCTCACGCTGTCTGTCAGCAGCGTGAAGGAGTAAGATAGGAGTGTTGTGAACGAAAGAAAAATAAAGACCGGATTCCAGAAGTCGCTTCCACGACCTTTATTACATATAGTAGTAGATAGTGTATAGTGTATAGTAACGTAGTGTATTAGTGTACAGTAGTAGTGTTTAGTAGTAGATAGTGTATATTAGTGTTTAATAGATAGTGTATATTAGTGTTTAGTAGTAGATAGTGTATATTAGTGTTTAGTAGTGTATAATAGTAGTGTTTAGAAGTGTGTAGTAGTATATAGTAGTAGATAGTGTCTAGTAGTGTGTAGTAGTATATAGTGTCTAGTAGTGTGTAGTAGTGTGCAGTAGTGTATATGAGTGTATAGTAGTGTTTAGTAATGTATAGTAGTGTATAGTAGTAGTGTGTAGTAGTAGTGTATAGTAATGTATAGTAGTAGTGTATAGTAGTGTTTAGTAGTAGATATTGTATAGTATATAGCAGTGTACAGTAGTGTATAGTAATGTATAGTAGTCGTGTATAGTAATGTATAGTAGTAGTGTATAGTAATGTATAGTAGTAGTGTGTAGTAGTGTATAGTAGTAGATAGTGTATAGTAGTGTCTAGTTGTGTGTAGTAGTGTAGAGTGCAATAGTGCTAGAGTCTGTCGCCAGGGAAAGGGAGATATGGACTGAAAAATGAACCAAACGAAGGAAAAGCACGAATGTTTTTAGTTTTTCTTGATTTTTTTTTGTCTTGAGCACGTAACTGTGGAAACACGTAATCGCAAGTGTGAAGTCTGCTCCTAAAATATTCATCGCTTAACTGCGGATTTGCGCTATGGGGGGGGAGAGGGGGAATGGGGGGGGGGAAGCGTTAGACGAGGGACGTCTGCAGGAGTCTCTGGGTTCTCGGCGGTACCTGAACCAAGACCTCAATACACCCGGAGACGACTCGGAGACGATGCAGGGACTCAGCGGACACCGCACAGAGCTGCTGCCGATACTGATGATGGTGGTGGTGATGCTGATGGTGGCGGTGATGATGGTGGTGGTGATGGTGGTGGTGAGACACGGGCTGTGTGGTTCTACTTCTGCTGATGGTGAGACACGGGCTGTGTGGTTCTACTGCTGCTGATGATGATGAGACGTGGGCTGTGTGGTTCTACTGCTGCTGATGATGATGAGACACGGGCTGTGTAGTGCTACTGCTGATGGTGATACACGGGATGTGTGGTTCTACTGCTGATGATGAGACACGGGCTGTGTGGTTCTACTGCTGCTGCTGATGATGATACACGGGCTGTGTGGTTCTGCTGCTGATGATGAGACACGGGCTGTGTAGTTCTGCTGCTGATGATGAGACACGGGCTGTGTGGTTCTACTGCTGCTGATGATGATGATGAGGCACGGGCTGTGTGGTTCTACTGCTGATGATGAGACACGGGCTGTGTAGTTCTGCTGCTGATGCTGAGACACGGGCTGTGTAGTTCTGCTGCTGATGCTGATGATGAGACACGGGCTGTGTAGTTCTACTGCTGATGAGACACGGGCTGTGTGGTTCTACTGCTGCTGATGATGATGAGGCACGGGCTGTGTGGTTCTACTGCTGATGCTGATGATGATGAGACACGGGCTGTGTGGTTCTACTGCTGATGATGATGATGATGAGACACGGGCTGTGTGGTTATACTGCTGATGATGATGATGAGACACGGGCTGTGGTTCTACTGCTGATGCTGATGATGAGACACGGGCTGTATAGTGCTACTGCTGATGATGATGATGAGACACGGGCTGTGTGGTTCTACTGCTGATGAGACACGGACTGTGTGGTTCTACTGCTGATGCTGATGATGAGACACGGGCTGTGTGGTTCTACTGCTGCTGATGATGATGAGACACGGGCTGTGTAGTGCTACTGCTGATGATGATACACGGGATGTGTGGTTCTACTGCTGATGATGAGACACGGGCTGTGTGGTTCTACTGCTGATTATGAGACACGGGCTGTGTGGTTCTACTGCTGCTGCTGATGATGATACACGGGCTGTGTGGTTCTACTGCTGATGCTGATGATGAGACACGGACTGTGTGGTTCTACTGCTGATGATGAGACACGGGATGTGTGGTTCTACTGCTGATGATGAGACACGGGATGTGTGGTTCTACTGCTGATGATGAGACACGGGCTGTGTGGTTCTACTGCTGATGATGAGACACGGGCTGTGTGGTTCCACTGCTGCTGCTGATGATGATACACGGGCTGTGTGGTTCTACTGCTGATGCTGATGATGAGACACGGACTGTGTGGTTATACTGCTGATGATGAGACACGGGCTGTGTGGTTCTACTGCTGATGATGATGAGACACGGACTGTGTGGTTCTACTGCTGATGATGAGACACGGGCTGTGTGGTTCTACTGCTGCTGCTGATGATGATACACGGACTGTGTGGTTCTACTGCTGATGATGATGAGACACGGACTGTGTGGTTCTACTGCTGATGATGAGACACGGGCTGTGTGGTTCTACTGCTGATGATGATGAGACACGGACTGTGTGGTTCTACTGCTGATGATGAGACACGGGCTGTGTGGTTCTACTGCTGATGATAATGAGACACGGGCTGTGTGGTTCTACTGCTGATGATGAGACACGGGCTGTGTAGTTCTACTGCTGCTGATGAGACACGGGCTGTGTGGTTCTGCTGCTGATGATGATGAGACACGGGCTGTGTAGTTCTACTGCTGATGCTGAGACACGGGCTGTGTAGTTCTGCTGCTGATGCTGATGATGAGACACGGGCTGTGTGGTTCTACTGCTGCTGATGATGATGATGAGGCACGGGCTGTGTGGTTCTACTGCTGATGATGATGATGAGACACGGGCTGTGTAGTTCTGATGCTGATGATGAGACACGGGCTGTGTAGTTCTGCTGCTGATGCTGATGATGAGACACGGGCTGTGTGGTTCTACTGCTGATGCTGATGAGACACGGGCTGTGTGGTTCTACTGCTGCTGATGATGAGGCACGGGCTGTGTGGTTCTACTGCTGATGCTGATGATGATGAGACACGGGCTGTGTGGTTCTACTGCTGATGATGATGATGAGACACGGGTTGTGTGGTTCTACTGCTGATGATGATGAGACACGGGCTGTGGTTCTACTGCTGATGCTGATGATGAGACACGGGCTGTATAGTACTACTGCTGATGATGATGATGAGACACGGGCTGTGTGGTTCTACTGCTGATGAGACACGGACGGTGTGGTTCTACTGCTGATGCTGATGATGAGACACGGGCTGTGTGGTTCTACTGCTGATGATGATGAGACACGGGCTGTGTGGTTCTACTGCTGATTATGATGGTGGTGAGATACGGGCTGTGTGATGGAAGCAATTTGCATAGTCGTGATGGGCACACCGAGAGAGCACAGCAAGACACCGCCACTTCGCTCGGTTCCCCAACAATGAACTCCCCCCTCCCATAGCCCCGCAACAACAACAGCAGTAACAACGACGACGACGACGACCACGTGAGGAGTCACGCAGCTCTGGCGTGACAGTCGGTCGAGATTAATTCGGTGAACACTGCCGAGAGAAAGAAACGAACACCCGAAGCAAAACAAACAAACCAACCAACCGATGTACACGCAACAAAACACTCACAAATCATAACGAGGCAACACGTGGCGTGACGGTGGCGGTCGGTGGGGAAGCAACGTCACACAGTGGGGCCGTGCACGCCGATTCGCGAGATGAGTGACGTCACAATTAAGCCATTCTGGTGATTCCACGTGTCACACGAGTGGCCAATCAGTCAGAGTTCATTACATAAACACCCCCCCACCCACCATCACAACCCACACCGCGTTTCCGGCAGCGTTATTCGCCTGTACGGATTTCCTCACGAAGTGGATCTAGGCGCACCAGCGCCGCACGGGGTCCAGCCACTCGCAATTGGCCAATCCAAGCGAAGCCGGCGAATAATTAATTCGTTAATTAGTTAATTATAAGTCGCCAGTCCGCGACAAATTGCCGCGTTGATCGAAACACCGACCACGAATCCGCGATCGACTCGGCGAGGCCGAATGGCAGGGAGAGCACCGATGAAGGGACACCCCCCCCCCTCTCTTCCCCCCTCTCAGTCCCCCTTTCTCATACAACTCCGCAGCACCGCGACCATATGAAGGAATTCGAAAACTGGACTCGAAACTCAATCGGGGCTCGGGGAGGGGTCGTGGGGGGGGGTCGTGGGGGGGTCAGAGTCCGATTTTAAATTGGAGTAGAAGGGTGGGGGGGGGGGGTAGAATGGAATCGGATTCGGGAGAATTAACATCGGAGTCGAACTGGATCTAATTTCGCCTACGAGCCGATTCGGAAAGCAAACACCAGTGGGGGGTTAGAGGGGATAAAGGAGATACCCCGAACACCCCCCTCCCCTCCACCCAGGCTGAAGGGGACCAGTTCCGGTTCCTGTCTAGTCCCTGGTCAATCCAAGAGTCCCTTCAGAACCCCCTTGATGGACGTGTCCATCCCTTTGGAACCCACCCCCTGGATATCTGGGAGATACTTTGAGGTCCCCTCCAGTGACACCCTCATTCCCTTGGCATCCCACTTGAGGACCACATAGGGGGGTCCACACATCCCCTTGCAATCCCCGTCGTAGAGTCAAGACGATGTCCCTTTGAACGCAACATGGGGGGGGAGGGGCTGCACACCCCCAGGAACAGCAGCGGCAGACCCCCGGGTTTCCAGTGTGGGGGCCCCCCTCCCCACACCCGGGCCACGTGGTGAACTCATCCCCTTCCATCATCGTGGTCGTCATCGTCATCACCACGTGGGGCCCAACAAGGCCTGGAGGTCACGTGATGCACGACCACGTGACGCACGACCACATGTCCTTGGAACGGCGTCTGAGGAACACGCGGATCCCAGCGTGTTGACGCCTGTTTACCGGTCCGACTTGTTTACTTGTTTATGTTGACTCGTTTTTGTTTACTTGTCTGTTTGCTCGTCTTTGTTGACGTGTCTATTTGTCTCCTCGGTTGACTCGTTTTTGTTGACTTGTCTTTGTTGACTGATTTGCGTCGTCTCAATTCGTCCGTTTGCGAGTGTCGTGTACCCGTTGCTCTACCTGGTTGTTGTTGTTGTCCACACCACGTGTAAAATAGTCCACCAGCTGGGAGGTGACCCCGACTCCTCGGCTCCACCCCCTCGTCCACCCTCTCTCGTAATCGTTACAACATTTTCCGTAACAATATATTTTTTCTTCTAAGTTTGAATTTTTTGTTGTCATTTATTTCTCAAAGTCAAAAAAACCCCCCACCCGAAAAAACTCGAACATCATCAACATCATCATCATAAACATAATAATAATCATAATAATAATTAAAAACGTGTTAAAACGTTAACAAGCAAAAGGCAAACAGAAGCGAAAGGAGCCCCACCCCAATCGGGGATAAAACCCCGTCACGCGGAACACTCCAGGCAGGGGACTGGGCGGGTGTGTGTCAGTGTGTGTGTTAATGTGTGTGTCAGTGTGTGTGTGTGTTAATGTGTGTCAGTGTCAGTGTGTCAGTGTCAGTGAGTGTGTCAGAGTGTCAGTGTGTGTGTCAGTGTGTGTGTTAATGTGTGTGTCAGTGTGTGTGTCAGTGTGGGGAGCGGTAGTGTAGCGGTTAGCGCGCTGCGCTATGAACCTGGCGACCTGGGTTCGATTCCCGCTCACGGCTAACACCAGTGACGATTATCTGAACCGGTCCTGGGCCTCCCCTAGGTCGACTCAGCCTTAAATGAGTACCTTGTGCGGTGTGTAAACATCGCCACTGGGGAGACAAAGGCGGTCGGGCGTGGTGCTGGCCACCCACCCCCTCGTGTACCGTTCCGGCCTTCATAGGTGCTCGCTAACAGCACTTGCCCCTACAGTCTGTTAAGGCTATACGGGGGATCTTTGTTTGTCAGTGTGTGTGTCAATGTGTGTGTCAGTGTGTGTGTCAATGTGTGTCAGTGTGTGCGTGTCAATGTGTGTGTGTCCGTGAGTGTCAGTTAGTGTCAGTTAGTGTCAGTTAGTGTCAGTGTGTGTGTCAGTGTGTGTATGTCAGTGTGTGTGTGTCAGTGTGTGTGTGTCAGTGTGTGTGTGTGTCAGTGTGTGTGTCAGTATGTGTCAGTATGTGTGTCAGTGTGTGTGTGTCAGTGTATGTGTGTCAGTGTGTGTGAGTGGAGCGGTAGTGTAGCGGTGAGCGCGCACTGTGCTAATGAACCCGGCGACCCGAGTTCGATTCCTGCTCACGACCACCACCAGTGACGATTATCTGAATCGTTCCTGAGAGCCTCCCCTAGGTCGACTCAGCCTCAAATGAGTATCAGGTACTAAACATCGCCACTAGGGAGATAAAGGCGACCGGGCGTGGTATTGGCCACCCAACCCCCTCGTGTGCCGTGCCGGCCTTCAAGGGTGCTCGCTAACAGCACTTGCCCTAACAGTCTGTTACAGGCTATACGGGGGATCTTTGTTTGCGCGTGTCTTTGTGGGAGTGTTTGTGAGCGTCTTTGTCTTTGTGGGAGTGTTTGTGAGCGTCTTTGTCTTGGTGGGAGTGTTTGTGAGTGTTTTGTGAGTCCTTGTCCGAGTGTATTTGTAGCGTTACAGCCGCACCTACAGCCGGCGGCTGGGTGCTTCAGCTCATCATCCTGCCCTCCTTCTCAGGGTCGATAACATGAGTACCACTTTGTGTGTGTGTATGTATAGGTGAGTTCAAAAGATATTTACTCGGCCCCGTCATAGGAATGTGGAATTTCCACCACTGGACCTCTATGGATTCGTGCTTTTGTAATCGATCAGATAAATTAGCCAATTAGCTCACTCGCCAATCAGTGAGCCCACCAATCAGTGAGTCCACCAACCAGTGAGTCCACCACTCAGTGAGTCCACCAATCAGTGAGTCCACCAATCAGTGAGATGATGCGAAGAATTCAAACAAAACCAGAACAGTGGAGAGCAGAGACAACACCAGCGGCAACAGCGCCCTGCAGTGTCCCAGCGTGCATGGTTGACGGGTGGTGGAAGTACAGCAAGGGGGTTGGGTGTGTACCTGTGTGTGTGTCCGTCCGTGTGTGTGTGTCCGTCCGTGTGTGTCCCTGTGTGTGTGTGTCGCTGGCCACCAACCCCCGCGTAGGGCCCCTCGGACCGTGTAGGGCTCCGCTCATCCACTGCTGGATGAGTCGCCTCGGACATCTCGCCCGAGGCGACTGCCATCTGAGCGCACTAAGACCCCGTTGCCGGTCGGCGTCGGTGGTTGCCACCCCCCACTCTGCAAGCCGATCTGAGCTGCCCACGTGCACTCTGGGAGACGAAGTTGGTCAAACAAAGGCGTCATATCGTCATCGCTGTTGAAGTTTATTATAATTAATAACTTCATTGTTATCGTCGTCGTCATAGACGGTGATGGTGGCGGTGGCAACGATGCACAAAGCACGGCCAACGACACCCGGCCGCCACCGTGTCCATGGACACTGCTCCCCCCCCCCTGTGCCATGGAGAAAGGACATTGCCTGAAACGTCGCTCGAGATGTTTCCCTTGTTAAGGTCGCCCGGTGTCGCGTGGTTGATGAGCACACGGCGGGGGGAGATGGGGGAGACGTCGGGGGGAGGGGACGTGGGGGGGGGGGGGAGACGCGGGGGAGACGTGGGGCATGGAGCAGCGTACAGGCAGCAGGCAGACGACTGCGCGTGGTGTCAGGATTGGAGTGACACGGAGACTCGGGCCGGCATGCAGCAAGCAGCGGCATGAGCGTGGCCGCCTCGACCAATCACACGAGCAAATGTCCTGTCGTGTGTGCGGTGTTTGGCGTGTGCGTGTGGTGTGTGGTGTGTGTGGTGTGCGTATGTGTGGTGTGTGTGGTGTGTGCGGTGTGTGGGGTGTGTGGTATGTGCGGTGTGCGGTGTGGTGTGTGTGGTGTGCGGTATGTGTGGTGTGTATGGATGACAAACTGGCGGCTGAATGCGAGTGGGGGCCATGAGGGGCCCCCACCAGAGCCTTGCGTGGCGTTGCCAAGGGGACCAGGGACCCCAGAGAGACGCCAAATGCCCCCAACTCTAACCCCCAACCCCTAATCCCGAACTCTAACCCCCAACCCCTAAGCCCCAACTCTAACCCCTAACCAAGGTGGGACTAAACTACCACATCACACACACACACAGTGGGTACACACACACACTGGGTACGCACACACTGGGTACGCACACACACAATGGGTACACACACACACAGTGGGTACACACACAGGGTACACACACACAGTGGGTATGCACACACACAGGGTACACACACACAGTGGGTACACACACACACATATACTGCATATCCTGTGAGTGCGACGCATGCACGCCCCTGTGCACCAGGTGCCTGTGTCGAACTCTCACCCCACAGCTCAGAGCTCAGGGGCGATCGTACCCAGACCACGGCCGCCCCAACCTGCAGGTCCCCACAGGGCTGCACCCCCGCCCCCTGCTTAGTGGTGGCAATTAGGGTTAGGGGTGGCAATTAGGATTAGGGGTGGCAATTAGGATTAGGGGTGGAAATTAGGGTTAGGGGTGGAAATTATGGTTAGGGGTGAAGGGGTGGCAATTAGGGTTAAGGGTGGCAATTAGGGTTAAGGGGGGCAATTAGGGTTAGGGGTGGCAATTAGGGTTAGGGGTAGCAATTAGGAATAGGGGTGGCAATTAGGATTAGGGGTGGCAATTAGGAATAGGGGTGGCAATTAGGATTAGGGGTGGCAATTAGGGTTGGGGTGGAAATTAGGGTTAAGGGTGGCAATTAGGGTTAAGGGTGGCAATTAGGGTTAGGGGTGGCAATTAGGGTTAAGGGTGGCAATTAGGGTTAGGGGTGGCAATTAGGGTTAGGGGTAGCAATTAGGAATAGGGGTGGCAATTAGGATTAGGGGTGGCAATTAGGATTAGGGGTGGCAATTAGGGTTAGAGGTGGCAATTAGGGTTAGGGGTGTAGGGGTTGCAATTAGGGTTAAGGGTGGCAATTAGGGTTAGGGGTGGCAATTAGGGTTAGGGGTGGCAATTAGGGTTAGGGTTGTAGGGGTGGCATTTAGGGTTAGGGGTGGCAATTAGGGTTAGGGGTTTGTGAGTGTAGGCCGTGTAGTGGACGTAGGGGCTATAGGGGACGTAGGGGATGTTGGGGCTTGAGGGGGGGGGGGGTGTTTGGGGTGTGGAGTCTGCGTCTGTTGCGCCCCCTGGCGGCTGCAGGACGCCCGGACACGCGAGGAGCCCAACCTGGGGGGGGCGCTCGCCACCTCCAGCGGCCGCAGAACTAACAAAGGGGGGGCGCTCACGGTTTGAAGGTACCACCACCATCATCATCATCGTCGTCGTCATCATCATCGTCGTCGTCATCATCATAGTCACCGTCGTGGTCGTCATCGTCACCATCATCATCATCATCCTCCTCGTCGTCTTACCACAGTGGGGGGGAATGGAGCAGTGGAAGGAGGGATGGGGGGGAAGGGGGTGGGAGGGGGGGAGGGGCGCCCACCGAACACGACCACCATGGCGACCGTGACCGACCCGGCCGCTCGCCCGCTCGGCCAAACTCAACCGTGACCCCGCCGTGGTGACCCCGCCGTGGTGACCCCATAGCCCCCACCGACACCCTTGGGGGGTGTGCGGGAGGTGGGCTGAGAGGTCAAAGGCATAGGGCCACGCAGCCGTCGTCGCCCGGCCGTGCCGGCGACCTTGAGAACGTTCTGTCGCCGCGTGGCCGCTGCGCCGGACAGCCGCCGATACGGTGGGCGTGCGGCGACGGCGGTCTGCGGCGGCAGGGGCCGGACGGGGTTAGGCCGACGCCGGGCGGACCTCACGAGAATGACTCGCTGGTGGCCAGCGGTGCCGGCTGGCCCGAGCCGGGAGCGACGGTGACTCCGTTGCTGGCGCCGCCACCGTCCCCGGCGGCGTCGTGGTGGTTGTGGTGGTGGTGGCGCGCCGTCGGCTCCGCGTCCTCGTCGGCATCCGAGCCGTCGATGGAGGGGATGTCGGCCATAATGTCGAAGTCGGGGTGGGGCATGAAGTCGTCGATGGAGCCGCGCGTCTCGGGCCGCCCCACGTCCTCGTACAGCGAGCTACGAAATGCTTTGACTACGCGGATCTGCACGGCGGGTAGGGGACATGGGGGGGGGGGGGGTGGGGACACGGGGGGGGGGGGGGGGCAGCACGATGGAGTGGCGGTTAAGACATTGTGGAGGTGCGGTTGTGAAGGGGACGGAGGAGGGGTTTGTGGGGTTTAGGGGTGGACTTGTAGAGGTTTGGGGTTATGGGTTAAGGTTTAGGGAGATAGCGGGGAAGTGTTGGGTTTAATGATTAAGGAGTTAGGAGTTAATGGGATTCGTGTTAGGGGGTAGAGATTAATGTTAAGGGTTATAGGAGTATGGGGTTAGTGTTATGGGTTCAAGGTTAGTGTTTGGGGTTCAGGGTTAGTGTTAAGGGTTCAAGGTTAGTGTTAGGGGTTCATCGTTAGGGTCACGGGTTCAGGGTTAGGGTCACGGGTTCAGGGTTAGTGTTAGGGGTTCAAGTTAAGGGTTAATGGTTAGTGTTTGGGGTTTAGGGTTAGTGTTAGGGGTTCAAGTTAAGGGTTAATGGTTAGTGTTAAGGGTTCAGGTTTAGTGTTAGGGGTTCATGGTTAGGGTCACGGGTTCAGGGTTAGGGTCACGGGTTCAGGGTTAGTGTTAAAGTTAGTGTTAGTAGTGCGAGGGTTTAGGGGTCAGGGGTCAGTTTAGAGACCAGAGTGACCATGGTAGGTAGCGTCACGGATCAGGGGGTTGTGGGTAATGCGTGTATAGGGTTGTAAAGGGATTACAGTTCGGGATCGTGGGTTTGGTTTATGGTAAGCGGGTATGGGTTATGGGTTTGGAATTGGGGTTATCAGTTAGAGGTTAGGGATTGTGGATTATGCACAGGTAAGGTTAGGGGTCATGGTTCGTGGTAATGCATGACTCGTACACCAATTCATGCCAACCAAAACCAGCGCGATGGTGGTGATGGTAGTGGTGGCGATGTGAGTGATGGTAGTGATGGTGGTGATGTGTGAGTGTTGGTGGTGATGTGTGAGTGTTGGTGGTGATGTGTGAGTGTTGGTGGTGATGTGTGAGTGTTGGTGGTGATGTGTGAGTGATGGTGGTGATGGTAGTGGTGGCGATGTGAGTGATGATAGTGGTGATGTACGAGTGTTGGTGGTGATGCGAGTGATGTGTGAGTGATGGTGGTGGTGATGTGAGTGATGATGGTGGTGATGCGAGTGATGTGTGAGTGATGGTGGTGGTGATGTGAGTGATGATGGTGGTGATGGTGGTCATGTGTGAGTGTTGGTGGTGATGTGTGAGTGATGTGCAAGTGATGGTGGTGATGGTGGTGATGATGGTGGTGATGTATGAGTGTTGGTGGTGATGTGAGTGATGTGTGAGTGATGTGTGAGTGATGTGCGAGTGGTGCGAGTGATGCGAGTGATGGTAAAAAAAAACACAAAACAAAAAGTGCAAGAGCTAAACAACACGCACACACGCATGCACACGCACACACGCACGCATGCACACACATGCAATGGCAACACACAGTGACGCACACACAATCCACCCTACACACAGATACGATGATTGCATCATGCTTGCTCCACTGCTGCAGGAGAGAGAATGAGACAGAGAGAGACAGAGAGAGAGAGAGACAGAGAGATCGGACTCCGTGCAAATGTCCCGAGATGTCTGTCGGAACGAGGGGAACTCAAACCGAGGGGAACTCAAACCGAGGGGAACTCAAACCGAGGAAGGAGGAAGGAGATTGACGCATTGGGGGGAGGAGAAGAGGAGGAAGAGGGAGGCACGAGGGTGTGGGGAGAGAGGGGCATGATGGGAGGTTGGCAGGGGAGGGAGGCGCTGTGAGAGGAGGGGGACGGTGGGAGTGGAGTGGAAGCGAGGTGAATCGAGTGGAAGCGAGGTGAATCAGCACTCGATGGTTGGGGCCAGAGGGAGCGAGAGTGAGGGGAGGTCCCTAGAGAGCACGAGACAAGCGAGGGGGGAGCGAGGGGGGAGCGAGGGGGGAGCGAGGGGGGAGCGAGGGGGGAGCGAGGGGGGAGCGAGATGCAGTGAGACGGAGAGTGAGGGGATGACCCAGGGAGCGCGGCAGGCAGAGCGTCCACAAACGGCAAAGACGGAGAAGCAAGGAGGAAGCGAGAGGAAGCACTCACACCCCCCGGAGGAGAGGAGCGGGTGGTGTGGGGTGGAGCCGCCCGCGTCGTGCGTGCGCGAGTAGTGACACGCCACCGTCGCCTGCCTCCGCAGGGTCCCCTGGAAAGGGGGTCCGCCCTGAAACGCCGTCACCACCCCCATCTGGGCCGGAGAGGGGGGGGGGGGGGGCGGACAGCAGCAGCGATAGCAGAGGGGGGTACCGGAGAAAGGGGGGCCATCGGGAGAGAGTGGGGCAGGACGGGGGGGGGGGGGGGAGTGGGG
Organism: Lampetra fluviatilis; assembly: GCF_964198595.1. NCBI lineage: Eukaryota > Metazoa > Chordata > Hyperoartia > Petromyzontiformes > Petromyzontidae > Lampetra > Lampetra fluviatilis. The sequence continues at coordinate 1,116,501 of NC_136312.1, read as the reverse complement.
GTCAGCGGCGGGGAGGAGCCGGGGTTGCTGTGACGATCGTCTGGCCAACCGCTCTCGTGGTAAGCCCCGTGCTTCCGCCCTCGCTCTGCGCTGCGCCAAATATCCCAAAAGTTTTGTATCATGAGGCTCGTCCCACTTTCAAACTATTTAAACTATTTTTTTTACTCTACCAGTTAAGGCCCCCAACTTAGCTGCTAGGTAGCTTTTTGTTATTTTATTTTCATAAGCGACCCCAGCCACTCGCAAGCGATAGCTCTGACGGAGCGGCTCGTCATCACGTGGGAATTTATAGCAGGAGACGAATACTGTCCAAACCTCGCAACGTTGATTCTCAATGTGGAGGATAAATAAACCGGGGGGAGGGGGGAGAGATGCAAACTCCAAATATACAGCAGGCATCAAGGTCGGAATTTAACCCATGACCTCCTGTACACCAGGCGAGAGAGTTAACATCTCACCGCCACCGCCGCTGGTCTAGAGCATCAACCGTCGTGACATGCGGGAGTCCACAGCTGACTGCCGAATTTGGCTGTGAGAGTCAAGTGAGTGAGTGGGTGGGTGGATGGGTGAGTGAGTGAGTGGGTGGATGGGTGATTGGCTGAGTGATTGGGTAAGTGGCTGAGTGGGTGAGTGAGTGGGTGGATGAGTGATTGGCTGAGTGATTGGGTGAGTGAGTGGGTGGGTGAGTGAGTGGGTGGGTGAGTGAGTGGGTGGGTTAGTGATTGGGTTAGTGATTGGGTGAGTGGTTGGGTGAGTGGTTGGGTGAGTGGTTGGGTGAGTAAGTGGCTGAGTGGGTGAGTGAATGAGTGAGTGAGTGGGTGAGTGAGTGGGTGAGTGAGTTGGTGAATGAGTGAGTGGGTGAGTGAATGACGGTGCCCACGGTCATGACATTGTACGACCTGTCTCAGTGTCATCGCAGCAACCCCAACACATTGGGGGGGGGGGGGGGACGGTGGAGGGGGGACGGTGGAGGGGGGGGGGGGGAAGGTGGGAGGGGGGGGGGCAAGACAAAAATGGCCGCTTCGGCCTAGCGGAGGATGAGGCCTAAGGGGGGCAGCAGTGTTGCCACGGAGACAGGAGTTGCGTTTCCATGACGACGGGCATGGCATCATGGCCTCCGTTTCCGACAAGCAGCAAAGAGAAGGCTTCGGGGCAGCACGAGTAGAGAAGCTCGAGGGGGGTGGGGTCGATTGGCTAGGTACGGTGTGAAAGAAGTTCAACATACAGTTCAACATATACACTCACGTGAGAGTGTGTGAGAGAGTGGGGAGTGGTGGTGTAGCGGTTAGCGCTACGCTGTGCTACGAACCCGACGACCCGGGTTCGATTCCCGCTCGCGGCCAACACCGGTAACGATTATCTGAACCGGTTCTGAGCCTCCCCTAGGTCGACTCAGCCTTAAATGAGTACCTGGTGTGGTGTGTAAGCATCGCCACTGGGGAGACAAAGGCGGCCGGGCGTGGTGTTGGCCACCCACCCCCTCGTTTGCTGTGCCGGCCTTCATAGGTGCTCGCTCACAGCACTTGCCCCAACAGTCTGTTAAGGCTATAGGGGGGATCTTTGTCTTTGAGTGATAGTGAGTGTGTGAGTGATAGCGAGTGTGAGTGATAGTGAGTGATAGTGAGTGTGAAAGTGATCGTGAGTGTGTGAGTTAGTGTGTGGGTGGGTGTGTGAGTGATAGCGAGTGTGAGTGTGTGAGTGAGTGTGTGGTTCGGTGGGTGATAGTGAGTGTGTGAGTGAGAGTGTATTTTAGTGTATGAGTGAGTGATAGTATGTGTGAGTGATAGTGTGTGATAGTGAGTGTGTGAGTGATGGTGAGTGTGTGAGTGATAGTGAGTGTGTGAGTGTGAAAGTGATCGTGAGTGTGTGAGTTAGTGTGTGGGTGAGTGTGTGAGTGATATTGAATGTGAGTGATAGTGTGAGTGATAGTGAGCGTGTGAGTGATAGTGAGTGTGTGAGTGAGTGTGTGAGTGAGTGTGTGAGTGAGTGTGTGTGTGAGTGTGTGAGTGATAGTGTGTGTGTGATAGTGAGTGTGTGAGTGAGTGTGTGAGTGATAGTGTGAGTGATAGTGTGTGAGTGATAGTGAGTGTGTGAGTGATAGTGAGTGTGTGAGTGATACTGAATGTGAGTGATACTGTGACTGATAGTGAGTGTGTGAGTGATAGTGAGTGTGTGAGTGATAGTGAGTGAGTGATAGTGAATGATATTGAATGTGAGTGATACTGTGACTAATAGTGAGTGTGTGAGTATGTGAGTGTGTGAGTGAGTGTGTGAGTGATAGTGAGTGATAGTGAGTGAGTGATAGTGAGTGTGTGATAGTGAGTGTGTGAGTGATAGACCCAGGTACCATTGGTTGATGACTGGCCAATGCACCACCTGTGCTCCCCACTGTGATCTCCCACTGTGCCAACTGCGTATTAGCCACCCTTGCGCTCCACTCGTTGTTGTGAACGTCGCTCCTTTGCCCTCCGCTGTTGCTGGAGGGCGACTGCCTCCAACTGCCCAGTAGCGTCCTTCAAGAGCCTCCTCCACAGAGGCCGATGTTGACATGGCTGGTACCAGTCATCGGCAAGTCCACTCAGCTCCACGTCCTCCTGTACCACATCACTCCATCTCTTCTCTAGCCCGTGCTGCGTCCGTTTAGCCCCCTCGATCCGGCCGAACAAAAGCTGTTTAGGCATGCGGTGGCTGGGCATGCGGGCTACATGACTCAGCCAACGCAGCCTTGCCTGCCGGAGGAGCTCACCGACGGGACTTTGTCCACATCTTTCAAGGATTTATGAGCTCCTCACACAATGCAGCCTGGTTAAACCCAAGATGGATCGTAGGCAGGCCAGCCTAAATGTTTCTAACCGGCGAAGATGTTCCATTAGGGGGGTCCAAGTTTCGCAAGCGTAGAGAAGGGAGAGAATGACCGTGGCCGAGAAGACCTGAAGCTTCGTGCGGAGTGATAGACCAGGTAGCTTCCACACAGCATTACGTAACCGATGAAAAGATAATGCGGCTCGACTGATTCAGAGTGAGACGTCTGCTGTTAAACCGGAGCCGGTCAGTAGCACACTGCCAAGGTATGGGAAACTCTCCACGCTCTCCACAACTGCCCCATCACCAATTGGGAGTTTTGGGGGTGGAGTGTCGGATGGTACATAGACTCACACACACATTGACCTACACAAACACACATATGGACTTACAAAGACACACATATCAACTAAGACACACACACACAGGGACTTAGACACACACATGGAGCCACGCACACACATACATAGACTCACACACACATATATCGACGCACACACACACATGGACTCTCACACACACACACATTGCCGTACACACATAGACTACCACACAAACATACATGGACTCACACACGCACATAGAGCCACACACACATTGACTGACACACACACATGTATGTACAGACATGCACACATGGACCAAAACACACAAACAAAGAAATGGACTTACAATGACTCACATGGAGCCACGCACACACAGCGACTAACACACACACACACCGACTGACACAAACACACATACATATCGAGTCTGACACACAGACACATGGACTGACACACACACACACACATTGACTGACACCCACAGACACATCGACCCACACGCACACATGGACTTAGATGCAGGCATTATAATTGTGAAAATAAGTAACCTAATTAAAAATTGTAGTTGTCTACACACGCACACCACGCACACACATTGACATAGTGACTGTGGTGGTACCTGCTAGCACTACAGTAGTACATACTGACTGTATATATATCGAATCTATAGCACAAAGTAGTAAGCAGACAAAGTGCCGTGGTGAGGCCTAGTCCCGTGCAGAGCCTCCGGCCTCGCCTAGATTTCCCAGCCCGCCGAGGTGTGACCTTGGCAGGCTGGGGGCTGGGCCGCTCGCCCCGGCCACGCGACAATAATGGCATGTAAGCGCTATAATAATTATATGTAGGGGCTCTATAGTAGTTTCAGGACGCATTGGGGTATCATTGGGGTGGAGTGGGGAGAAGAGGACATCGCACAGTGAAGAATGTACGTGTTTCGTGTGTTTTTGCTGCATGTGTAAGGTAAATGAAAATTAGTGCCGATCGTGTGTGCGTTGCTAGGGGCAACCCATGTGAGCAGTGCAAAGTGTAATTATATAAATGCTTATAAGACTAATGCGTGCGACTTACGGCCTATAGAAATGCATATAATACAAAAGTGTGCGACTTACCTTGGGCGATGGTGCGTGTAGATTGCTAGGGGTAAGCGAGTGGGCATTGTGCGCAAGTGCAGCTGGCTGCGTTGTCACCCAGCGCGCGGCGAAGGGAAGTAAATAAATAACAGATAAACTAAATAATTAAATAATACAAAATAAAAAACGCTAATTTTACTAATTTAAAGGTGAGGGACGTGAAAAAGGAATAACCTATTCCCACCGCGTGGCTTAGGGCGTGCTGGCTGGCAAAAAATCTTCAACTTGAACCCCACCGCTCGAGAGCCAAATCCCTGGCAAGCGCGCGTGCGCAGAGACTGTATAAAAAATATGTGGGTGTTTGATGATTGAGTTGAAGGTGGAGAGGGTAACCAGCCCCCCGGCTCCTGTGAGTGTGTGTGAGAGTGGAGACGTGTGTGAGGGTGGGCCGTGTGTGAGAGGGAGACGTGATTTTTTTTTTAGATCGCTGTTGTTGTTGAGAACGCTGTTGTCCTGTGTGTGGTGGGGAGCGCGCGTGGTGCGCGTGGTGTGTGTGTCACCCAGCGGTGTCGACGGCGTAGGTGATGGGTGTGTGTACGTGTGGTGGGTGTGTGTACGTGTGGTGAGTATGTGTACGTGTGGTGAGTGTGTGTACGTGTGGTGAATGTGTGTACGCGTGGTGAGTGTGTGTGCGTGTGGTGAGTGTGTGTGCACACACGCGGCTCAGGGGCGCCGGGCTGAGCGCGGGGACCACCACCACAACCACGGCCACCGCCGCAGCAGCACTAACCACAACCACCTACACCACCACAACAACAACAACGACCGCAGCCACCCACACCAACAACAACCACCCAAACCACGTCGGGACCTGCGTCGAGGCCTGCTTTGAGGCCTACTTCGAGGAGGCCTACTTCGAGGAGGCCTATTTCGAGGAGGCCTATTTCGAGGAGGCCTACGTGTGGGCCTACGTCGAGGCCTACGTGGAGGCCTACATGGAGGGGGGGCGAGAAGCCGTACATGTGCGACGAGTGCGGCAAGACATTACTCGCGCTCGGCCTACCTGTACGTTTTCACGTGTGTGTTTAACTGTTGTGGTTCTTTGTTATTTTAAAGATGGCAGTTCTGCTGTGTATTTTACTTCTGTCCCTCCCGGCCATATCTAGTGCCAAACACAACTCCACCACTGGCAGCCCTCGTTATTTCGAGTCCATAGTTGATGCTCCATTTGCCACTACACCTGCTAGTGAAACAGCTTATAGCCACTTCTACACTCCATCATTGTATCCTTTTAAACCCTATCTCTGTCCTATTACTTCACCAGCACTCCTTCCTAACTTCATTCTACTCTTAAAAATGTCACCATACGTAAACAGCTGCTATTCGTCCAAGGTTCGTCGCTCGCCAATCCATTCACAGAAAATACTTGTGCAAACTATTAATTCTACTTTTCTTATTTCTGGGAGGTATTGAGCTTCACCCTGGCCCAAATGTAAAGAACTCATTTAATTCTGTAGATTTTTCTGGCAGAAAAGGTGTTGGTGTTCTACACGTCAACATCAGAGGGCTTGTGATTAAATTAAGTCAACTAAAACTAGAAGTGGCAAATCTGGACCCGGACATTTTCTGCCTTACAGAAACATTTCTCACTCCGGCCGTCAATGACTTGCAGATTACGATTGACAACTACAACCTTTTTCGACTTGACCGAGGGCCTAAAGGAGGTGGAATTGCTATATATGTTCGTAGTACTATTGCATGTTCACCAGCTCATTCCTTGTTAAAGAAATATTGCTTTGAAGGTCTGGCTCTCAGAATCACTCTCCCTAAAAATCAACAGATATTGGTAGTGTGCTGCTATAGACCGCCTAGTGGTAAGAATGTTGAAGCTGGGAACGCACTGAGGGAGCTTCTTGTGGGCCTTCCTAAAGGTGAAATCATATTAATGGGTGATCTCAATTGGAATTGGCTAAACCCGCCGGCCGTGGCCACAAATTTTACAGATGAATTTAACCTGTTTCAATTAATAAATGTCCCCACAAGACCCAACCTAAAAAACCCGGGACAGTCATCTCTGCTTGACGTCCTATTAACAAATGCCCCTCACAATTTCGCGCTGACTGGTGTTCTGGGTAATAACCTTAGTGATCACTCCTTCATATTTGGGGTGAGATCATCAGCCAGACCCAAAGCCCCCCCTAAATTGGTTGAGAAGCACTCCATGAGACACTTCAGCATTCAGGCATTTACTAATGATGTGCTTCACTCGGATATTGACAAGGTCTGTGATATCCCAAACCTGACTACGGCTTGGGAGACTTTCAGGTACACGTTTCTCCAAATTCTTAACAAACATGCTCCGTTGGTTAGATTTAAAACTAAAGGCAACCGTCCACCATGGTTTGATCCCTTGATTACTAAGCTCATGAAAACTAGGGACAAGGGGCTTGGGCATGTGCTCAGAAAAGTAATTTGGTCCATGACTGGCTAGAATACAGGATTTTAAGGAATAGATGCGTCAAAAAAATACGGCATGCAAAAAATGCATACTTTTCCTCCACTCTCCTGAAATCACATGGAAATGCCAGGATCTTCTAGAAAACAATCAAAAGTATCGAAAAGGCATCTAACACAGATAATCTGCCCGTTGAGCTTAACCGAAATGGGGAATATTTTTCTGAGCCCCAAAAAACAGTTGACAATTTTAACCTTCATTTTTCTGAAGCTGGTGACCTTTTTGATAATGTATTGGGAGTCACCCCTGCGCATGCAAATTCCTACACCCCTGTCCAAACATTAAACGAATTTAGTTTCCAGCCAATCCACGAAAGTAATGTTCTGAAACAACTGTCCTACCTCAAAGGGTCCTCCTCTACCGGAGCAGATAGTATTCGCGTCTTTGCTCTGCTAACTGTTGGTCACCTAATATATAAACCTATAGCCCAAATTTTCAACCTGTCCATCAAAGAAGCATCAATACCTCTAGAATGGAAATATTCATATGTTCGTCCACTTCACAAAGGGGGCCCTAAAGATGATCCAAATAACTACCGACCTATCTCAATTTAGTCCCCGTTGATGAAACTTTTTGAAAAATTATTGAACTACCAAATTAGCAGTTTCCTGTCCGACAACAATCTATTACATCGAAAACAATCTGGGTTCCGAAAAAAATACAGCACCACATCTGCTGCATTAGACTCTCTGAATCACATTTACAGTAGCCTTGATAATAAGCAGTACTGCGCCAGTCTTTTTCTTGACTTGTCCAAAGCCTTTGATACAGTCGACCACAACACCCTGCTTAGTAAACTAAGTTGCCTCCGTTTCTCCAAACACGCAGTAGAATGGTTAAAAAATTACCTCTCTTTTCACACCCAAACTGTACTCACAGATGGTTGGAGGTCAAACAGTGTTAAGATAACAAAAGGGGTTCCACAGGGTTCAATCCTCTGCCCCCTCTTGTTCTCTCTTTATGTCAATGAATTGGGCACTGACCTGGATCATTCCAGGGTAAATCTTTTTGCAGATGACACGATACTGATTACTGCTGGCCGCTCTCCGGATGACGTGATTGCTAAGCTCCAGGGTGATTTCAACAAACTACAACATCAGCTAGTTGCTCTTAAACTAGTCCTGAATACCTCCAAAACCAAGGTGCGATGCTTCTCACCAGGACTAAAGCAGGAAGTTATTTTTCCCCAATTACATTCCTTAAATAATTATCAAATAGAGCAAGTCAAGATCTATAAGTATCTTGGGGTCATTCTTGATTCAAAACTGAAATTTGAAGATCACATTGATTATATTGGTAAAAATACAAAAATAAAAATTGGTTTTCTGTATCGACACAAGCACTGCTTCCCCCCTATGTTCCGTTTGGAATTGATAAAAGTTACCATACTGCCTCTACTTGATTACTGTGACATCGTGTATAAATCAGCCCCAAGTACTGTACTGAAGAAGCTTGACTCAATGTATCACTCGGCCTTAAGATTTGCATTGAACTGCCCATATAGGACTCACCACTGTGATCTCTACATTGGGTCAAACTTAACATCTCTCAATGTTAGACGGCTTGTGCATCAGATCTTATTTATACATGATGTACTTACAAAAAAATCCGCAGATTACCTGCTGGATCTCCTCTCTGTTTCAAAGAACAAACTTGACCTAAGGTCTTCGCTCATTTACCAGCTTCACATTCCCTATTGCCGTACAAATACTGAAGGGCCTTTGCTATTGATGCCCCCAGGGTCTGGAATGCTATTGCCAATAAACTGCAACTTGAATCACTACCTATGAGATCTTCACTCAAAACTGCTCTAGAGGAGTTGTACACACCTAGCTGCCACTGCAATTTAGTGGCCTAAAATACAATGTTTCGCTCCGGATGATCGCTGCAAAGTATGATCTGTGTTTTGATTTAGTGTGCGGATCTTAAAGGTGCATTGAAAAATGTTGATACTCAGACTGATGCTCCTACTGTTATGGAGTGACTCATGCAGCCAGCTATGGCTGCAGAGTTTGGTAGTACATGTTGTTTACGTCGTTTATTGTGAAAATTCGGTCACAGTTCCTATGACCACTGTTTCATTGCTTTTATGGCTTTATTTTGGCGATTTTCGAAAAGTTTTTTGGTTTGGCCATGTTTGTTTGTTGTAGTACAGAGTTAGAATGATGGCATTAATCTAAGTTGTCTTGTGGTTGTTGTTGTTGTTTGACTTGCATCCCACTGGGATTTTTGCACATTTTTGTGTACGGTGCTTTTTCTGCAATATTTTACTGTCTTTTCTTGGATTTTCTGTTTGCACTCAGTCACATATTCACTTTAAGATGTTTTTTGTTCGTGTTTTTGTTTTTGTTTGTTACGGTTGCACCCGATTCAAGAGCCGAATGGCTCACAGGGCTATACCTAATAAATGAACTTGAACCCAGAGCCCCCATTGGCCACCGTGGCGGCTGTGAGCGCCATGTGGGGAACAGCTGATTGGTATCACCCCCCCACCCCCTAACGTCATTGCTCACAGCCACGGCACCACCAAGGAGGTGGTGGTTGTGTTTGTATCCAAGTGACCGCACTTGGATAGAACCGTGATAATTGCACCTCCGATTAGTACAGTTGGCTACGTATGGTGCGAAAGAAGTTAAACATACATACATGTACACACACGTATACACGTGTACAGACACGCAAGTATATACACGTGTATACACATGTATACACATGCAAGTGAACACACACACGTATACACACACGCGTGTGTACACCAGTACATACTAGCATACACGCGTACACACACACACGCGTAAGCGTACGCACGTACGCAGGTGCACACATGCACACACCCACGCAGCACCTGAGTCTGGATGCGGTTGAGGCCACGGAACCAGAGGATCTGTCCGCGCCGCAGCTCGCGCTCCGCGTGGTCGATCTCCTCCTCATCCTCCTCGCCCGGCCGCTGCTCCTCCTCCGTGGAGCCCTTACCAGCCTCACGCAGGAACTTGAGGCGGTGAGACGGGACCGACGCGATCAGCTGTACCGCCACGGGGGAGATGCACAGAGTGGACTACATGGGTGGGGAGTAGTGGTGGAGAGGGTAGTAGAGAGGAATTGGAGGACCGAGGGGGAGGGGATGAGGGAGATATGGGGAGATATTGGGAGGCACGGGAAGTCATGGGGAGACGCTCGGGGAAACGCACGAGGAGAGACGCGGTGAGACACGTGGAGAGACACACGGAGAGACACGGGGGAGACACGCGGAGAGACACGCGGAGAGACACGCGGAGAGACACGGAGAGAGACACGCGGGGAGACACACGGAGAGACACGCGGGGAGACACGCGGAGAGACACACGGAGAGACACACGGAGAGACACGGGGAGTCGTGGGGAGGCAGCGTGCAGAGCTCACCTGTCCCCAGAGCAGCTCCCCGAGGCCCAGGAAGACACACCAGAGCCAGTGCTCCAGCGACAGGCCCGTGCAGCTAAACGGCTTCCCCCCAAACTGCACGATCATTATCTGCACAATTGCCACAACCACCAACACAAGTGTTAAAATAACCACAACACACCACCACGCGTGTCACAACCACCGCAACAACCATACCGCCACGAGTGCCACAACCAAACACAATCACAAGAGTGTCGCAACAACCACAACAACCACCACACCACAATGCATACCACAACCACTACAACCACAAGAATGTCACTGCCACCATGACAACCAGACCACCACGCGTGCCACAACAATCACAACCGCACCGCTACACTTGACACCACCACCACGCGTGTGAGTTGGCTCCCCCCCCACACTGGGGGGGGGGGGGGCGGGGGGGGGGCAGCAGCTCGCTCCTCACCCCACCGCCATGGGGCATCCACAGCGGCAGCTGTCCCTGTGTGGCTACGAGGCGACGCTAAACCAAATGAGCTGCTGCGTAGCTCTTGTTCAGAAGCGACCTGGCTATCACAAATTACAGGTGAATGAAGCGCTGGTTTATCATCTTCATCATTATCATCACGGTGACATGTATAGCGGTTAGCCAAATACTCGAAACGCTTGATGTTGATTCTAAATGTGGAGGGAAAAACCAGAGGACCCAGAGAGAAATACACGCGATCACAGGGAGAGAGACGCAAACTCCAAATATACGGCAGCAGGCGTCAGGGTCGGGATCGAACCCACGACCTCCTGCCTACCAGGCGAGGAAGTCGACATCTCCTAGCCACCATGATGATGATGAGAGAGAGAGAAAGATGCAAACTCCAAATATAAAACGGGCATCGTCAGGGTCGGGATCGAACCCACGACCTCCTGCCTACCAGGCGAGGAAGTCAACATCTCCTAGCGTGGCGCCCCCGCAGCGTTAACCGGGGCCGGGCCCTTCCACCAGCCGAACTTTTGGAAGGGTGGAGACGGGAGGAGGGGGGTACCCCGACACTCCCCCCCGGGCCCACCCCCTCCCCGACCCCCCCCCCCCCAACCCCCCTCCAGGGGGCGTCTACCTGCAGGATGAATGTCCCCATCACGATGGAGCAGAAGATGGGGTTGCGGAAGACTCCGTGGAAGACGTTGCGCTCGCCGTGGATCTTGCGCGCGTTGATTTCGTTGAAGAGCTGCATCATGACGAAGGTGTTGAACACCACGGTGTAGTGCTCCGAGGGCGGCGCGTGCAGCGGGGCGTTGCGCCCGTTGTCCACGTCCATTATCAACTCACCTGGGGGGCACGCGGGGGGGGGGGGAGGTTGCCACGGGGGACGAGTGACGGTCGTGGACCCTCGCGTGGCCAGAAGTCGCTCCGTCTGCTCTGTTGCTACCACACTCTGCCCCCCCCCCCCCCACACTCTGCCCCTCCCCCCCCACACTCTGCCCCCCCCCCCCCCACACTCTGCCCCCCCCCACACTCTAACCCCCCCCACACTCTGCCCCCCCCCCACACTCTGCCCCCCCCCCCACACTCTGCCCCCCCCCACTCTCACCCCCCCCACACTCTGCCCCCCCCCCACACTCTGCCCCCCCCCCCACACTCACCCCCCCCCCAGACTCTGCCCCCCCCACTCTCTCACCCCCCCCCACACTCTGCCCCCCCCCACTCTGCCCCCCCCCACTCTGCCCCCCCCCCACTCTGCCCCCCCCCACTCTCATCCCCCCCCACTCTCACCCCCCCCCCACACTCTGCCCCCCCCCCCCACTCTCGCCCCACTCTCTCCCCCCCAACCCACTCTCTCCCCCCAACCCACTCTCTCCCCCCCAACCCACTCTCTCCCCCCAACCCACTCTCTCCCCCCAACCCACTCTCTCCCCCCCAATCCACTCTCTCCCCCCAACCCACTCTCACCCCCCCCACACTCTGCCCCCCCCCCCCACTCTCACCCCCCCCAAACTCTGCCCCCCCCCCCCACACTCTGCCCCCCCCTCACTCTCACCCCCCCCACACTCTGCCCCCCCCCCCTCACTCTCACCCCCCCCCCCCCACTCTCTCCCCCCAACCCACTCTCTCCCCCAACCCACTACTCTACTAGTACTACTATCACTAGTACTACTACCGATGCTACTACTGCCGCTACTTCTACTACGATTGTCGCTACTACTACCGCTCCTACTACCGCTACTACTACTGCCGCGACTACTACTGCTACCATTGCCGCTACTACTACTGCCGCTACTACTACCGCTCCTACTACTGCTACTATTGCCGCTACTACTACGACCGCCACTTCTACTCCGACCGCCACTACTACTACTGCCGCTACTACTACTAGCGCTACCACCATTACTACGACCGCTGCTACTATTGCTACAACTACCCGCCTCTACTACTACCACCACTACTACTGCCGACACTACTACTACTACTGCTACTGTCACTACTACGACTAATATTACTACTACTGCCAATACAGCTACCACTACGACTGCCACTATTACTACTATTGCTGCTACCACCGTTACTGCTACTGCTGCTACTGCTACTACAGCGACTACTACCACCGCTACTACTACTATCGCTACGACTACAACTGCTTCTACCACCGCTACAACTACAACTGCTACTACCACTGCTACTACAACTGCTACTACCACCGCTACTACTACTACTACAACCGCGACTACTACCACTGCTACTACCGCTACTACAACTGCTACTACCGCTACTACTACCGCTACGACTATCACTGCTACTACAACTACCGCAACTACTACTACCACTGCTACAACAACTACTGCAACTACTACTACCACTGCTACATCTACTACTACCACTGCTACATCTACTACTGCAACTACTACTACAACCGCTACTACTACTACTGCTACTACCGCTACTACTACCACTGCTACTACTACTACCACTGCTACAACAACTACTGCAACTACTACTACCACTGGTACAACTACTACTGCAACTACTACTACAACCGCTACTACTACCGCTGCTACTACCGCTACTACTACCACTGCTACAACTGCTACTACCGCGACTACTACCGCTACTACTACCACCGCTACTACCGCTACTACTACCACTGCTACTACAACTACTGCAACTACTACCACTGCTAAAACTACTACTACCTCTACTATCGCCGCCGCTCTCTCCAGGCCTGGCCGCCTCACCGGCAAAGAGCAGCGTGAAGATGACGGTGAGCTGGTAAACGGCGTGGCCCAGGATGTTCTTCATCATGGTGCGCGAGATGAGCGGCTTGTTGCGGCCGTACGGCCGGCGCAGGAGCAGCGCCTCGGTGGGCGGCTCCGTGGCGAGCGCTAACGATGCCAGCGTGTCCATGATGAGGTTCACCCACAGCATCTGCACCGCCTTTAGCGGGGAGTCCTGGGCACGCACACCGGGACGGTGGGGGGGAGAGGGGCAGTGGGCAGAGAGCAGAGAGGGGGGTACAAGTTGCAGCAGCAGCGGTATTAGCAGCAGAAGTAGTATCTGTAGCAGCAGAAGTAGTAGTATCTGTAGCAGCAGTAGTAGTAGTCTCTGTAGCAGCAGAAGTAGTGGTATCTGTAGCAGCAGGAGTAGTGGTATCTGTAGCAGTAGCAGCAGTGGTATCTGTAGCAGTAGTAGTCTCTGTAGCAGGAGTAGCAGTAGTCTCTGTAGCAGCAGCAGCAGTGGTATCTGTAGCAGAAGCAGCAGTAGTAGTAGTCCCTGTAGCAGGAGTTGTCGTGGTATCTGTAGCAGTCACAGCAGTAGTAGTAGTATCTGTAGTAGTAGTAGTCGTGGTATCTGCAGCAGCAGTAGGAGTCTGTAGCAGCCGCAACAGTGGTCTCTGTAGCAGCAGTAGCAGCAGTTGTCGTGAGTGCAGCATGGAGCCCCCCCCCCCCCCCGCCCCCACCTGCGTGATGCAGGCCCCGGTGAAGGCGACGATGACGGCCACCACGTTGACCGTGAGCTGGAACTGCAGGAACTTGGAGATGCTGTCGTAGACGTTGCGCCCCCACATCACCGCCTTCACGATGGAGCTGAAGTTGTCGTCCGTCAGGATGATGTCCGACGCCTCCTTGGCCACATCCGTGCCCGCGATGCCCTGCGGAGTGGGCGGGCCGGCGAGTGGGTGAGAACGAACAAGTGAGTGGATGAGTGGGTCAGTAGGCGAGCGAGTGGGTGAGCGAGTGGATGCGTGAGTGAGTGAGTGAGTGGGCGAGCAGGTGAATGGATGAGAGGGAGCAAGTGAGTGGGTGGGTGGGCGAGTGAGTGGGTGAGTGAGTGGATGAGCGAGTGAGTGAGTGAGTGGGTGGGTAAGAGCGCGAGCGAGTGGGTGATTGAGTGGGCGATTGCGTGAATGATTGAGCAAGCGAGTGAGTTGGTAGACAGACATGTGAGTGAGAGAAAGGGAGAGTGAGGTTGTTTATAAATGAGGGAGTGAGCATGGTACGTGATTCATTGGGTAAATGGGTGAATGAGTCAGTGGATGAGTGAGTAGGCTATTGAGTGGGTGATTGAGTGAGTGTGTGCGTGAGTGAGTGAGTGCATGAGCAAGTGAGCGAGTTTGTATACAGACATGTGAGTGAGCAAGTTAATGAGTGGGTGAATGTGTAATAAAGGACTCTTCAGACGGTGTAGGTCTCCGTTGTCCTTTATTCGGGTTCTTGTCTCTCTCGCCCCTGCGGCGTCCTCACTCAGACCCGCACCTCCTCCACCGTGCACTCTGCAACCACACCGCTGCTCCGCTCCGCAGCCACACCGCTGCCCTGCTTTGCAGCCACACCGCTGCTCCGCTCTGCAGCCACACTGCTGCTCTTTGTGCCCCGCACACTCTGCTAGCTCTTCACACCCGGCTAGCTTCCCACACTCCACTAGCTCTCCTCCCCTAGCTCGACTCCACTAACTCTATCCCACTAGCTCTGCTGTGCCCCACGTACACCACTGGCCGACAATGCCGTGGCCTCCCACCACGTGGCAAATGGCGCCACCCTCTCGCCACTGCCCAGCGTGGCCTCCCCCTATTTCCACTCCTTCCCAACTCCCAGATCGCTTCCGGTTCTCCCCCTAAATCCTCTCTCTCACGTGACCCTGACTCCTCCTTCTCCTCACGTGACCCAGACTCCGCCCCCTCTTTCCTTGCTCGTATTACAAATGAGTGAGTGGATCAATGGGCGGTGCGGTGTTTGTGTGGTGGTGGTGCCGTGTGGGTAAGCGGGGTGGGGTATGGTGTGGGTGTGCGGTGTGGGTGTGCAGGGGTGGGTGTGGTGTGGGTGTGGTGTGCGGTTGTGCGGTATGGGTGTGTAAGTGTGTGTGTACGGCAAGTTGGCACAGTAGGGGGCACAGGTGGTGCATCGGCCAATCATCTCAGTCAGTCGACCCATTGCATCTGGGTCTGCCCCGTGACCTCCTGCCAGCGGGCGTGGTGACGTCACTGCCACTTAGTTGCGAATGGCGGTTGTCGTTGTTGTGTATCTGTGTGTATGTATGTGCGTGTGTGCAGTGGTCACCATGGCGAAGCCGACGTCGGCCTTCTTGAGTGCGGGGCCGTCGTTGGTGCCATCCCCGGTCACCGCCACCACCTGGCGCTGCTCCCCGGTCTGGCTGTCGATGATCCCTGTCGCCACGGCAACCGCACCACCACAACCGGTGCCAACACAACCGCATCAGCGCTACACACAGCGTGAGTATAACGGACAGCTGTGTGTGTGAGTCTGTGTGTGTAGCTGTGTGGGGAGCGGTAGTGTAGCGGTTAGCGCGCTGCGCTATGAACCTGGCGACCCGGGTTCGATTCCCGCTCACGGCTAACACCAGTGACGATTATCTGAACCGGTCCTGGGCCTCCCCTAGGTCGACTCAGCCTTAAATGAGTACCTGGTGCGGTGTGTAAACATCGCCACTGGGAAGACAAAGGCGGTCGGGCGTGGTGCTGGCCACCCACCCCCTCGTGTACCGTTCTGGCCTTCATAGGTGCTCGCTAACAGCACTTGCCCCTACAGTCTGTTAAGGCTATACGGGGGATCTTTATCTTTGTAGCTGTGTGTGTGTGTAGCTGTGTGTGTGTGTAGCTGTGTGTGTGAGTCTGTGTGTGTATCTGTGTGTGTAGCTGTGTGTGTGTAGCTGTGTGTCGCCGCGTGTGTGTAGCCGTGTGTGTGTAGCCGTGTGTGTGTGTGTGTAGCTGCGTACCCTTGACGAGTGTGTGTTTGTCCGTGGGCGAGGACCGCGCCAGAACGCGCAACTTGGGCCACACCTTGTCCAAGCGCTCCTGCTCAATCTGAGACACAAAGACAAAGATCCCCCGTATGGACTTCACAGTCTGTTGGGGCACCCCACACCCTCACGCTCACAGCAGCCGCCATTCGATTATGCTAGGAGCACCTTGAGGCCACATGAAGTGTCGAAGGCTCGCTGGCAGGAGGTCACGGGGCAGACCCAGGTGCTATGGGTTAACCGACTGAGATGACTGACCGATGCACCACCAGTGCCCCCTACTGTGCCAACTTGCCGCATCTTAGCCACCAGGCGCTCCGCTCGTTGTTGCGAGCGCCACACCTCCGCTCTCCATTGTTGCTAGAGGGCGACTGCCTCCAACTACCCGATAGCGTCCTTCATGAGCCTCCTCCTCCTACACAGAGGCCGATCTTGACACTGCTGGTACCGGTCATCGGCAAGTCCACTCAAAACCACATCCTCCTGTACCACATCAGCTCCATCTCTTCTCTAGGCTGTGTCACGCTTGTTTAGCCCCCTCTATCCAGCCAAACAATAGCTACTTGGCATCAACTCGCCTGACTGGGCATGTGGGCTCCGTGACCCAGCCAACGCAGCCTGGTCTGCTGGAGGAGCTCACCGATGGGACAGTGTCCAGATCTTTCAAGGATCTGTGAGCTCCTCACACAATCCGGCCTGCTCGTCATACACCACCCCCAGCACCCCAGCGAGCTCCTGTCTCCCCCCCCCGCCCGCCCTTCAGCCTTACCCCCCACCCCCCGCCTCCCCGCCCACCTCCCCGCGTTCGTTGCGGATTCGCCGGTTGAAGTCCTTGCCCTCGATACACAGGAAGTCTTCGCCGGGCGCCAAGATGCCGCACTTGATGGCGATGGCGCGCGCCGTGTTGATGTTGTCGCCTGTCACCATGCGCACCGTGATGCCCGCACGCTGGCACATCCGGATCGCGTCCGGCACCTGGCACGGGACGGAGGGGGCGGGTGGGGCGGTGGATCGGTAAGCGGGTCAGCGGGTGGGTGGGCGAGCGAGACTTAGTGGGTGGGCAGGTGGGTGTGCGAGTGGTCGGGTGGGTAGGCGAGAGGGTGGATGGGCGAGCGGATGGGCGGGCGAGCGGGCGGGCGTGCGGGCGAGCGGGTGGAGCGGGCGAGCGGGCGGTAGGGTGTGTGGGGATGGTCGACAATGGGCGGGTCGCGGAGAGGTGGGGGTTGCGGCAGCTTCTGCGGCAGTCACCTCCGGGCGCACGGGGTCCTCGATGCCGACGACGGCCACGCAGGTGAGCTCGCAGACGATGGACGCCTCGTCTTCCCAGCTGGGCTCGGTACCCTGCGGGAAGTCACGGAGCGCCAGGCAGATGGTGCGCAGGCCGTCGTTGGCCATGGGCTCGATGACGCGGCGAGCCATCTCCTCACGCTCGCGCGCCTTGAACGGGCCCGGGGAGCCACTCGCGTCCAGGATCTGCGTGCACCTAGCCGGGCACCGCCGCCGAGAGGAAACGGGGGAGAGTGGTTAGGTGAAGGTGGAGGCGATGGTGATGGGAGCGTGATGATGGCAATCTGCGTGCATCTAGCCGAGCACCGGTACCGGCCCGCGGCCTGTTAGGAACCGGGCCGCACGGCAGGAGGCGAGCGCCGAGTCCGAGCGTGGCCCCTGCCCCCTCTATTGTTTCATTATTCACCACTTCCGTCCGGGCCTCCTTCCCGCACTGCGCACTTGTCTCCGTCACCGTTTTGGTGAGCCCACAAGCTGCTAACCCCGAGCCAAAATGAGTAAAAAGCAAACGTCGCTGGAGAGCTTCTTTGAAAAGTGGGAAAGACCCAATGATGACCCCCCACCCGGGTCCATGAAAAAAATGTCTTCCACGAAACCGGTCCCTGGTGCCAAAAATGTTTGGGAACCACTGTATTAGACACTGATGGAGAAGGCGTGGGTGATGGTGGGGGTGTGTGGAGGAGGTGTGAAGAGCAGCAGCAGGAGGAGGAGCAGGAGCAGGAGGAGGTGAGGGCTCACTTCTTGAGGAGGATCTCGGAAGCCCCCTTGCTGTAGAGACGGTATCCCCCTTCGGGCGTGCGCAGGACGGTGCTCATGGACTTGCGCGCCGAGTTGAAGGTGTAGACCTTGAAGAGGTGCTCCTCCGTCACCTCGTCCCGCACCGCCTGGTAGTCTCGCTTCAGCTCCAGCAGCAGCCCCAGCAGCGAGCACTCCGTCTTGTTCCCCACCTGCCGCGGCAGCCCCCCCTCGCGCTCGGGGGGCTGAGGGGGGAGAGGGATTTGGGGGAGAGTGAAGGAGGGGAGATTGGATGGAGGGAGTCGAAGCGATGGAAAAATGGGTGGGTGTTGTCACACAGAGTGAGTGAGGGAGTGAGTGAGGCATGGAGTGAGTGAACAAGTGAGCGAGTGAGGGATGGAGTGAGTGACGGAGTGAGGGAGTAACTGAGTGCGTGAGGGAGTAATGTCGGGAGAGAGTGATGTCGGGAGGGAGTGATGTCAGGAGGGAGCGAGTGAATGTGGGAGTGAGTGAATGTGGGAGTGAGTGAGTGAGTGAGGGAGTAACTGAGTGAGTGAGAGAGTGATGTCGGGAGGGAGTGATGTCGGGAGGGAGTGAGTGAGTGAGGGAGTGAGCGAGCGAGGGAGTGAGTGAGTAGGTGAGGCATGGAGTGAGTGAGCAAGTGAGCGAGTGAGGGATGGAGTGAGTAACTGAGTGAGTGAGGGAGTGATGTCGGGAGTGAGTGAGTGAGAAATGGAGTGAGTGAGCAAGTGAGCGAGCGAGTGAATGCGTGAGGGAGTGAGTGCATGAGTGAGGGATGTGGAGGTGGAGTGAGCGAGTGAGGGGCAGCAGCAGCAGCACCAGGATCTTGGTGGTGTAGGCCGAGTTGACGGCCACGCCGGTGGTCAGCGTGTCCAGCGTGGACGCCGCCACCTCCTCCGCAGCGGGGATCTTCTTGTGGTGCTTGCCCCCAATAAACAGCTGCACGCACGTACAGACACGTACACACACACAAGCACGCACAGACACGTACACACACACACAAGCATGCCCACACGTACGAGATATGGCGCAGTTGTGGAGAGAGTGGAGAAGCTTCGGTACCTGGGCAATGTGCTTATGACCAGCTCCGGTTTGGCAGCCAAGGTCTCACTCTGAATCAGTCGAGCGGCATTATTTGTTAATCGGCTGCATAACGCTGCTATGTGGAAGCTGCCTGGTCTGTCGTTCCGCACAAAGTTTCGTGTCTTCTCGGTCACAGTCATGCCCCTCCCTTCTCTATGCGTGCAAAACGTGGTACCCCCTAAAGCAGGGGTCGGCAACCAAAATAACAAAAAGAGCCATTTCTTTCCAATTCGGTACAAAATTCAGTATTTCAAGAGCCGCAATGCATCTATGTACATACGTACATATCGTCAAGAAGCAGCCCGTAAAGAGCCGCATGCGGCTCCGGAGCCGTAGGTTGCCGACCCCTGCCCTAAAGGGACATCTGCGCTGGTTTGAAACCTTCAGACTGGTCTACCTATGATCCATCCTAGGTTTAACCAAATTGGATTGTGTGAGGAGCTTACAGCTCCATCAGTAAGCTACCCTGGTAGACGATGCTGTGTTGGCTGGGTCATGTAGCCCGCATGCCCAAGCAGCTTCTGTTTGGCTGGATAGAGGGAGCTAAATGGGCACGGCATGATCTAGAGAAGAGATGGAGTGATGCGGTACAGGAGGATGTGGAGCTGAGTGGACTTGCCGATGGCTGGTACCAGTGGTGTAAAGATTGGCCTCTATGGAGGAGGCTCGTGAAGGACGCTACTGGGCAGTTGAAGGCAGTCGACCTCCAGCAACAGCGGAGGGCAAAGGAGCGACGTTCACAACAACGAGCGGAGCGCAGGCTGGATAAAATGCAGTTGCCACAGTAGGGGGCACCGCTGGTGCATTTGCCAGTCATCTCAGTCAGTCAACCCATGGCACCTCGGTCTGTCCCGTGACCTTCTGCCAGTGAGCTTTCGACACGTCACATAGCCTCAGCCTGGCGCAAGCGCCGTAGCGACGTCACCATCACTTCATGGCGGTCGTTGTTATTGGTGAGCATAGTGGTCAGCGAGGCTCGCCTGCATGGCCATCCTACGATTAGTGGTGAGTGTGGTGGTGGTGAGCGTGGTGGTAAGCGTGGTGGTGAGCGTGGTGGTGGTGGTGAGCGTGGTGGTAGTGGTGAGCGTGGTGGTGGTGGTGAGCATGGTGGTGGTGAGTGTGGTGGTGACGAGCTTGGTGGTGAACGAGGTGGTTAGCGGCTGACCTGCACGGCCGTCATGCGGTTGGTGGTGAGCGTCCCCGTCTTGTCAGAGCAAATGGCCGTGGCGTTGCCCATCGTCTCGCACGCGTCCAGGTGCCGCACCAGGTTGTTGTCCTTCATCATTTTCTGTCGTTACAGCAACGCGGAGGAGGAGCAGCAGCGCAACCGGGACGGTCGTCACGGCGATGCGCAAAGAACGGCCCACTCATACCTTCCCCTCACATCCTCCCACAATACACCTCACCGCTAGAGCAGCCCTCCCTCTCCCACAATGCACCTCACCGCTAGAGCAGCCCTCCCTCTCCCACATTGCACCTCACCGCTAGCACAGCCACCCCCCTCTCTGTCTCCCACAATACACCTCAACGCGTACGGCACCCCGTCTCCCACCACACACCTCAATGCCGCCCCCTCTCCGTCTCCCACAATGCACCTTACCACGAGCGCCAAACCCCCCCCCCCAATATTTTGCGGGTTCCCACAATGCACCTTGACGGAGTAGGCAAGGGCAATGGTGACGGCAAGGGGCAGCCCCTCGGGCACGGCCACGACGAGCACGGTGACGCCGATGATGAAGAACTTGACGAAGTACTGCACGTAGACCGGCGTGCACTCGGCCAGCCAGGGCAGGCCCTGCACCCAGAAGGTGTCGATCACGAAGTAGAGCACCAGGATCACCACGGTGATGGCCGACATCACCAGACCTGCGTGCGGTGGTGGGGGTCGGTGGTGGGGGGTCGGGGGGTTACGTGGCGGTGGGGAGCGGTTCACGACGCAGCCGTCGCACAGCCCCCGGCAAGTCACCCGTGGCTCCAACGCACCGCTCACTGTGGCGGGCATCTCCCCCTACTCCCCTCTCTCCCCCCCCCCATCTCCCCCCTCTCCCCAACCCCTCTCCTCAACCCCTCTCCCCAACCCCTCTCCCCAACCCCTCTCCCCCCCGCCTCCCTCCAACTCCCCCCATCTCCCGCCCATCTTCCTCCATCTCCACCAGTCTCTCTCCACGTCTCCTTGTCTCTCCCCCCGGCCGATCTGCACCGCGAGCTTGGTGAGCTTCCCCTGCAGCACCGACTTCTCTCCATCGCCCCTACCCCCTCCCCCCATCTCTCCCTGTCTCTCTACATCTCCCCCCATCTCTCACAGTATCTCACAGTCTCTTCCAGTATCTCACAATCTCTCCTGGTCTCTCTACATCTCCCCCCATCTCCCCCATCTCTCACAGTCTCTCACAGTCTCTTCCAGTATCTCACAATCTCTCCTGGTCTCTCTACATCTCCCCCCATCTCCCCATCTCTCAGTCTCTCACAGTCTCTCACAGTCTCTCACAGTATCTCACAATCTCTCCTGGTCTCTCTACATCTCCCCCCATCTCTCACAGTCTCTCACAGTATCTCACAATCTCTCCTGGTCTCTCTACATCTCCCCCCATCCCCCCCATCTCTCACAGTCTCTCACAGTCTCTCACAGTCTCTCACAATCTCTCCTGGTCTCTCTACATCTCCCCCCATCTCCCCCCATCTCTCACAGTCTTTCACAGTCTCCTCCAGTATCTCACAATCTCTCCTGGTCTCTCTACATCTCCCCCCATATCCCCCCATCTCTCACAGTCTCTCACAATCTCTCCTGGTCTCTCTACATCTCCCCCCCCATCTCCCCCCATCTCTCACAGTCTCTTCCAGTATCTCACAATCTCTCCTGGTCTCTCTACATCTCCCCCCATCTCCCCCCATCTCTCACAGTATCTCACAATCTCTCCTGGTCTCTCTACATCTCCCCCATCTCTCACAGTCTCTCACAGTCTCTTCCAGTATCTCACAATCTCTCCTGGTCTCTCTACATCTCCCCCCATATCCCCCCATCTCTCACAGTCTCTCACAATCTCTCCTGGTCTCTCTACATCTCCCCCCCCCCATCTCCCCCCATCTCTCACAGTCTCTTCCAGTATCTCACAATCTCTCCTGGTCTCTCTACATCTCCCCCCATATCCCCCCATCTCTCACAGTCTCTCACAATCTCTCCTGGTCTCTCTACATCTCCCCCCATCTCCCCCCATCTCTCACAGTATCTCACAATCTCTCCTGGTCTCTCTACATCTCCCCCCATCTCCCCCCATCTCTCACAGTCTCTCACAGTCTCTCACAGTCTCTCACAATCTCTCCTGGTCTTTCTACATCTCCCCCATCTCTCACAGTCTCTCACAGTCTCTTCCAGTATCTCACAATCTCTCCTGGTCTCTCTACATCTCCCCCCATCTCCCCCCATCTCTCACAGTATCTCATAATCTCTCCTGGTCTCTCTACATCTCCCCCATCTCTCACAGTCTCTCACAGTCTCTTCCAGTATCTCACAATCTCTCCTGGTCTCTCTACATCTCCCCCCATCTCGCACAGTCTCTCACAGTCTCTTCCAGTATCTCACAATCTCTCCTGGTCTCTCGACATCTCCCCCCATCTCCCCCCCCATCTCTCAGTCTCTCACAATCTCTCCTGGCCTCTCTACATCTCCCCCATCTCCCCCCATCTCTAAGTCTCTCACAGTCTCTTCCAGTATCTCACAATTTATCCTGGTCTCTCTACATCTCCCCCCATCTCTCACAGTCTTTCACAGTCTCTCACAATCTCTCCTGGTCTCTCTACATCTCCCCCCCAATCTCCCCCCATCTCTCACAGTCTCTCAGTCTCTTCCAGTATCTCACAATTTCTCCTGGTCTCTCTAAATCTCCCTCCATCTCTCCCCATCTCCCCCAGTAAATCTCCAAATCCCCCCGTCCCTCTCCATCTCTCCCAGTCTCTCTCCATATCGCCCAGCCTCCCCCTTCCCCCCCGATCTCACCGGCCTTGCCAATCTGCACCGCGAGCTTGGTGAGCTTCCCCTGCAGCACCGACTTCTCCTTCTTGGGTGGCGATGGCTTCTTCTTGCGAGCCGCCTCCTCCCCCTCCCCCTCCCCCTTCTCCGCCCCCTTCAGCGGCTCCATCTCCATCTCCATACCGTCCACGCCGTCCGCCCTGCCTACACAGCGCCGCTCGGTGAGTGACGGGCGGTTACCGCGGTGCCGGTCGGCTACCGTGGTACTGGCCAGTGAGTTACCGTGGTGATGCTGAGTGAGTTACCGTGGTGATGCTGAGTGAGTTACCGTGGTGATGCTGAGTGAATTACCGTGGTGCTGGTTGGAAAGTTACTGGGAAGTGGTAGTGTAAAAGTGGTGGTGTAGAAGTGGCAGTGTAGAAGTGGCAGTGTAGAAGTGGCAGTGTAGAAGTGGTAGTGTAGAAGTGGCAGTGTAGAAGTGGCAGTGTAGAAGTGGCAGTGTAGAAGTGGTAGTGTAGAAGTGGTAGTGTAGAAGTGGTGGTGTAGAAGTGGTGGTGTAGAAGTGGTAGTGTAGAAGTGGTAGTGTAGAAGTGGTAGTGTAGAAGTGGTGGTGTAGAAGTGGTGGTGTAGAAGTGGTGGTGTAGAAGTGGTGGTGTAGAAGTGGTAGTGTAGAAGTGGCGGTGTAGAAGTGGTAGTGTAGAAGTGGCAGTGTAGAAGTGGCGGTGTAGAAGTGGTAGTGTAGAAGTGGTAGTGTAGAAGTGGTAGCGTAGAAGTGGTAGCGTAGAAGTGGTAGCGTAGAAGTGGCAGTGTAGAAGTGGCAGTGTAGAAGTGGCAGTGTAGAAGTGGCAGTGTAGAAGTGGCAGTGTAGAAGTGGTAGCGTAGAAGTGGCAGCGTAGAAGTGGTAGCGTAGAAGTGGCAGCGTAGAAGTGGTAGTGTAGAAGTGGCAGTGTAGAAGTGGCAGTGTAGAAGTGGTAGTGTAGAAGTGGCAGCGTAGAAGTGGTAGCGTAGAAGTGGCAGCGTAGAAGTGGTAGTGTAGAAGTGGCAGTGTAGAAGTGGTAGTGTAGAAGTAGCGGTGTAGAAGTGATAGCGTAGAAGTGGCAGCGTAGAAGTGGTAGCGTATAAGTGGTAGCGTAGAAGTGGTAGCGTAGAAGTGATAGCGTAGAAGTGGTAGTGTAGAAGTGGCAGTGTAGAAGTGGTAGTGTAGAAGTGGCAGCATAGAAGTGGTAGTGTAGAATGGTAGCGTAGAAGTGGTAGTGTAGAAGTGGCAGTGTAGAAGTGGCAGCGTAGAAGTGGTAGTGTAGAAGTGGCAGCGTAGAAGTGGTAGTGTAGAAGTGGCAGTGTAGAAGTGGTAGTGTAGAAGTGGCGGTGTAAAAGTGGTAGCGTAGAAGTGGCAGCGTAGAAGTGGTAGCGTAGAAGTGGTAGCGTAGAAGTGGTAGCGTAGAAGTGGTAGCGTAGAAGTGGCAGCGTAGAAGTGGTAGCGTAGAAGTGGCAGCGTAGAAGTGGTAGTGTAGAAGTGGAAGTGTAGAAGTGGCAGTGTAGAAGTGGTAGTGTAGAAGTGGTAGTGTAGAAGTGGCAGTGTAGAAGTGGTGGTGTAGAAGTGGCGGTGTAGAAGTGGTGGTGTAGAAGTGGCGGTGTAGAAGTGGCGGTGTAGAAGTGGTAGGGTAGAAGTGGCAGCGTAGAAGTGGTAGCGTAGAAGTGGTAGCGTAGAAGTGGTAGCGTAGAATTGGCAGCGTAGAAGTGGTAGCGTAGAAGTGGTAGCGTAGAAGTGGCAGTGTAAAAGTGGCAGTGTAGAAGTGGCAGTGTAGAAGTGGTAGTGTAGAAGTGGTAGTGTAGAAGTGGTAGTGTAGAAGTGGCAGTGTAGAAGTGGCAGTGTAGAAGTGGCAGTGTAGAAGTGGCGGTGTAGAAGTGGCGGTGTAGAAGTGGTAGTGGAGAAGTGGCGGTGTAGAAGTGGTAGTGTAGAAGTAGTGGTGTAGAAGTGGTAGTGGAGAAGTGGCGCGTAGAAGTGGCGGCGTAGAAGTGGCAGCGTAGAAGTGGCAGCGTAGAAGTGGCAGTGTAGAAGTGGTAGCGTAGAAGTGGTAGTGTAGAAGTGGTAGTGTAGAAGTGGTAGCGTAGAAGTGGTAGCATAGAATTGGCAGCGTAGAAGTGGTAGCGTAGAAGTGGTAGCGTAGAAGTGGTAGCGTAGAAGTGGCAGTGTAAAAGTGGCAGTGTAGAAGTGGCAGTGTAGAAGTGGTAGTGTAGAAGTGGCAGTGTAGAAGTGGCAGTGTAGAAGTGGTAGTGTAGAAGTGGCGGTGTAGAAGTGGTAGTGTAGAAGTAGTGGTGTAGAAGTGGTAGTGGAGAAGTGGCGGCGTAGAAGTGGCGGCGTAGAAGTGGCAGCGTAGAAGTGGCAGTGTGGAAGTGGTAGTGTGGAAGTGGTAGTGTGGAAGTGGTGGTGTAGAAGTGGTGGTGTAGAAGTGGTGGTGTAGAAGTGGTGGTGTAGAAGTGGCAGTGTAGAAGTGGCGGTGTAGAAGTGGCGGTGTAGAAGTGGCGGTGTAGAAGTGGCGGTGTAGAAGTGGTAGCGTAGAAATGGCAGCGTAGAAGTGGTAGCGTAGAAGTGGTAGCGTAGAATTGGCAGCGTAGAAGTGGTAGCGTAGAAGTGGTAGCGTAGAAGTGGTAGCGTAGAAGTGGCAGCGTAAAAGTGGCAGTGTAGAAGTGGTAGTGTAGAAGTGGTAGTGTAGAAGTGGTAGTGTAGAAGTGGCAGTGTAGATGTGGTAGTGTAGAAGTGGTAGTGTAGAAGTGGCAGTGTAGAAGTGGCAGTGTAGAAGTGGCAGTGTAGAAGTGGTAGTGTAGAAGTGGTAGTGTAGAAGTGGCGGTGTAGAAGTGGCAGTGTAGAAGTGGCAGTGTAGAAGTGGTAGTGTAGAAGTGGCGGTGTAGAAGTGGTAGTGTAGAAGTAGTGGTGTAGAAGTGGTAGTGGAGAAGTGGCGGCGTAGAAGTGGCGGCGTAGAAGTGGCAGCGTAGAAGTGGCAGTGTGGAAGTGGTAGTGTGGAAGTGGTAGTGTGGAAGTGGTGGTGTAGAAGTGGTGGTGTAGAAGTGGCGGTGTAAAAGTGGTGGTGTAGAAGTGGTAGTGTAGAAGTGGCGGTGTATAAGTGGTGGTATAGAAGTGGTAGTGTAGAAGTGGTAGCGTAGAAGTGGTAGTGTAGAAGTGGTGGTGTAGAAGTGGTGGTGTAGAAGTGGTGGTGTAGAAGTGGCGGTGTAAAAGTGGTAGTGTAGAAGTGGTAGCGTAGAAGTGGTAGCGTAGAAGTGGTAGTGTAGAAGTGGTAGTGTAGAAGTGGTGGTATAGAAGTGGTAGTGTAGAAGTGGCAGTGTAGAAGTGGCAGTGTAGAAGTGGCAGTGTAGAAGTGGTAGTGTAGAAGTGGCGATGTAGAAGTGGCAGTGTAGAAGTGGCAGTGTAGAAGTGGTAGTGTAGAAGTGGCGGTGTAGAAGTGGCAGTGTAGAAGTAGTGGTGTAGAAGTGGTAGTGGAGAAGTGGCGGCGTAGAAGTGGCGGCGTAGAAGTGGCAGCGTAGAAGTGGCAGTGTGGAAGTGGTAGTGTGGAAGTGGTAGTGTGGAAGTGGTGGTGTAGAAGTGGTGGTGTAGAAGTGGTAGTGTAGAAGTGGCGGTGTAAAAGTGGTGGTGTAGAAGTGGTAGTGTAGAAGTGGCGGTGTAGAAGTGGTGGTATAGAAGTGGTAGTGTAGAAGTGGTAGCGTAGAAGTGGTAGTGTAGAAGTGGTGGTGTAGAAGTGGTGGTGTAAAAGTGGTGGTGTAGAAGTGGCGGTGTAAAAGTGGTAGTGTAGAAGTGGTAGCGTAGAAGTGGTAGCGTAGAAGTGGTAGTGTAGAAGTGGTAGTGTAGAAGTGGTGGTGTAGAAGTGGTAGTGTAGAAGTGGCAGTGTAGAAGTGGCAGTGTAGAAGTGGCAGTGTAGAAGTGGTAGTGTAGAAGTGGCGATGTAGAAGTGTCAGTGTAGAAGTGGCAGTGTAGAAGTGGTAGTGTAGAAGTGGCGGTGTAGAAGTGGTAGTGTAGAAGTAGTGGTGTAGAAGTGGTAGTGGAGAAGTGGCGGCGTAGAAGTGGCGGCGTAGAAGTGGCGGCGTAGAAGTGGCAGCGTAGAAGTGGCAGTGTGGAAGTGGTAGTGTGGAAGTGGTAGTGTGGAAGTGGTGGTGTAGAAGTGGTGGTGTAGAAGTGGTGGTGTAGAAGTGGTAGTGTAGAAGTGGCGGTGTAAAAGTGGTGGTGTAGAAGTGGTAGTGTAGAAGTGGCGGTGTAGAAGTGGTGGTATAGAAGTGGTAGTGTAGAAGTGGTAGCGTAGAAGTGGTAGTGTAGAAGTGGTGGTGTAGAAGTGGTGGTGTAGAAGTGGTGGTGTAGAAGTGGCGGTGTAAAAGTGGTAGCGTAGAAGTGGTAGCGTAGAAGTGGTAGCGTAGAAGTGGTAGCGTAGAATTGGCAGCGTAGAAGTGGTAGCGTAGAAGTGGTAGCGTAGAAGTGGTAGCGTAGAAGTGGCAGCGTAGAAGTGGCAGCGTAGAAGTGGCAGCGTAGAAGTGGTAGTGTAGAAGTGGTAGTGTAGAAGTGGCAGTGTAGAAGTGGTAGTGTAGAAGTGGTAGTGTAGAAGTGGCAGTGTAGAAGTGGCAGTGTAGAAGTGGTAGTGTAGAAGTGGTAGTGGAGAAGTGGTGGCGTAGAAGTGGTAGTGTAGAAGTGGTAGTGGAGAAGTGGTGGCGTAGAAGTGGCGGCGTAGAAGTGGTGGCGTAGAAGTGGCAGCGTAGAAGTGGCAGCGTGGAAGTGGTAGTGTAGAAGTGGTAGTGTAGAAATGTTTGTGTAGAAGTGGCGGTGTAGAAGTGGCAGTGTAGAAGTGGGAGTGTAAAAGTGGCGGTGTAGAAGTGGTAGTGGAGAAGTGGTAGTGTAGAAGTGGTAGTGGAGAAGTGGTAGTGTAGAAGTGGTGGCGTAGAAGTGGTGGTGTAGAAGTGGTGGTGTAGAAGTGGTAGCGTAGAAGTGGCAGCATAGAAGTGGCAGTGTAGAAGTGGTAGTGTAGAAGTGGTAGTGTAGAAGTGGTGGTGTAGAAGTGGTAGTGTAGAAGTGGTGGTGTAGAAGTGGTGGTGTAGAAGTGGTAGTGTAGAAGTGGTAGTGTAGAATTGGTAGCGTAGAAGTGGTAGTGTAGAAGTGGTAGCGTAGAAGTGGTGGTGTAGAAGTGGTAGTGTAGAAGTGGTAGTGTAGAAGTGGCAGTGTAGAAGTGGTAGCGTAGAAGTGGTGGTGTAGAAGTGGTAGTGTAGAAGTGGTAGTGTAGAAGTGGTGGTGTAGAAGTAGTGGTGTAGAAGTGGTGGCGTAGAAGTGGCGGCGTAGAAGTGGCGGCGTAGAAGTGGCGGCGTAGAAGTGGCGGCGTAGAAGTGGCGGCGTAGAAGTGGCGGCGTGGAAGTGGCAGTGTGGAAGTGGTAGTGTAGAGGTGGCAGTGTGGAAGTGTGGAAGTGGTAGTGTGGAAGTGGTAGTGTGGAAGTGGTGGTGTAGAAGTGGTAGTGTAGAAGTGGTGGTGTAGCGGGTAGCGCGCTGCGCTACAAACCCGCAACCCAAGCTCGAATCCCGCTCACGGCCAACACCAGTGACGATTATCTGAACTGGTCCTGGGCCTCCCCAAGGTCGACTCAGCCTAAAATGTATACCTGGTGCAGTGTGTAAACATCGCGACTGGGGAGACAAAGGCGGTCGGGTTTGGTGCTGCCCATCCAGCCCCTTGTGTGCCGTGCCGGCCTTTACGAGCGCTGCTCGCTACCAGTAGTGCGACAGGGGTGCGAGTACCTTTGATGCGGCCTGCCTCGGCCGCTGCGGCTGATGCATCCTGCTTCTTGCCTGGAGGACAGAGGGTTAGGATA
This sequence comes from Lampetra fluviatilis, assembly GCF_964198595.1. Lineage (NCBI taxonomy): Eukaryota > Metazoa > Chordata > Hyperoartia > Petromyzontiformes > Petromyzontidae > Lampetra > Lampetra fluviatilis. The sequence goes on along the minus strand of NC_136312.1, from coordinate 1,087,214 downwards.
TGGAGATCAAGGTCAAGAGGAGAGGGTGGGAGGATGTGTGGGGATCATGGTAGCGTTTATATATTGGCTGTGAGCGCGAATCGAACTCGGGCCACAGTATAGTTCGCTAACCGCTTTGCTACTGCGCACCCTACAGAGGCACGCACACATGAACCCCCATACACGCGCCCACAACCGCTGATTACCACTAAGTGGAGCTGATGTCACCGCTTTTGCCAGGCTAGATGCGGTGTGTAGTGGTGCCATGTGCAGTGCTCCTATGTATAGTGGTGTATAGTGGTGTGTGGTGGTGTGTAGTGGTGTGTAGTGGTGTGTGGTGGTGTGTCGTGGTGTGTGGTGGTGTGTCGTGGTGTGTCGTGGTGTGTGGTGGCGTGTGGTCGTGTGTGGTCGTGTCTGGTGGTGTATAGTGGTCTGTGGTGGCGTGGTGGCGTGTGGTGGCGTGTGGTGGCGTGTGGCGGCGTGTGGCGGCGTGTGGCGGCGTGTGGCGGCGTGTAGTGAAGTCTGGTGGTGTGTGGTGGTGTGTGGTGGTGTGTGGTGGTGTGTGGTGGTGTGGTGGTGTGTGGTGGTGTGTGGCGGTGTGTGGCGGTGTGTGGCGGTGTGTAGTGAAGTCTGGTGGTGTGTGGTGGTGTGTGGTGGTGTGTAGTGGTGTGTAGTGGTGTGTAGTGGTGTGTGGTGGTGTGTGGTGGTGTGTGGTGGTGTGTGTGGTGGTGTGTGTGGTGGTGTGTCGTGGTGTGTGGTGGTGGTGTGTAGTGGAGGCGTGCATGGTGCCCCCCCCCCCCCCCCGTGCCCACCCCCCCTGTGCCCACCCCCCCTGTGCCCACCCTTCTTGTCCTTCTCCTTGCTCTTGCTCTCCTCCTCGCTGCTGGCGCCCAGCAGCGTGAATATGATGCCAGTCTGGGAGTTGACGCCCACGGCCGACACCAGCATCTTGCCCGACCCCTCCATCACGTGCGTGCCTGCGGGGCCGGCAGTCACCGTGACGTTGTTACCTCGTCACCTTGGACACCGCGGAGCAGCCTCCGAGGTCACCACAAACGTCGTTTCTCCTTCGTCGGGTGACGTCGCACATACTGCAGGGGGCAGCACTTGCCCAGCCCCCCCGGCGAGAGGAGCGCTCGGCACGTCCCAGTCAACGCGATGCGTACACATGTAAAGAGGTCAGTGTGAGTCTACTGGTCTCTGTGTGAGTCTACGGGTCCCTGTGCGGGTCTCAGTGTAGATCTCTGTGTGCGTGTGTGGGTGTCTGTGTTTGAGTGAAGGGGGCGTGGGAGCGAGGCGGTGAGGTGTGGGAAGCGGTAAGTCCCAGACTACTTTGGGCTCGCCTTCCCTTCAACCGGAATCGAGGAGTGGTAGATGTGGTTACCTATGCCCCTACCGAAGACGAACATACGTGGAGGGATGCAGGCAAGGCTGATGAGAGTCAGATGGCTTTAATGACCTCTTGTCACAGGTGCTAGCTAAAGTGGCCCCTCGGGATAAAGTCATCCTGTTGGGCGACTTCAATGTCCGAGTTGGTCATGATGCTGGCACCTGGTCTGGAGTAATTAGAAGGCATGGGCCACATCAGCTCAATACCAACGGTAGGAGGCTGCAATATTTTTATGCAGCCCATGTGCTTGTAATTACCAACACACTGTTCCTGCATCGGCGCATCCACACAACATCATGGATGCATGCCGGGTCCAAGCGTGAACGTATACTGGACTACACAGCGGATGCGGACCCATGTCCTTGACACCGGGACCTACCGTGGAGCTGATCTGCCCACTGACAATCGACTTGTCATCTGTAAGATGCGCCTGCCATTCTTCCATTCCCGTGGTGGGTGGACACCCAGGACCCCATTCAAACCCTTAGTGGCCTGGTCTCAGCTAGCTGATGAAAGTTGCAAGCAAGAATTGAATCATCGCTTGCGGCTGAGGTTGGCATCGTCCCCCACTCCTCCAAATGTCATGGGGAAATGGGCGAGGTTTAGGACTGTGGCTCATGCAGCTACAATGGCTGCTTTGGGTACACTGTCCAGACCCCCCCAGAGATCCTGGCTGACAGAGGATGTGTTCATTCAGGCTGGCTGATAAAAAGCGACAGGCCCACTCGCATCGTCTACAGCAGGGGTCCTCAAACTTTTTAAACAGGGGGCCAGTTCACTGTCCCTCAGACCGTTGGAGGGCCGGACTATAGTTAAAAAAAACTATGAACACATTCCTATGCACACTGCATATATCTTATTTTGAAGTGAACAAACAAAACGGGAACAAATACAATATTTAAAATGAAGAACAAGTAAAGTTAAATCAACAAACTTGCCAGTATTTCAATGGGAACTATGGGCCTGCTTTTGGCTAATAAGATGGTCAATGTCCGGTTCCATATTTGTCACTGCTAGTCGTAACAAGTGATGCAAGTGTGCATCCGTTAGTCTAGATATGGTTGTAGATTTCAAATGTTTCATTCTGGAAAAAGTCTGTTCACAGACATAAGTGCTGCCAAAGATGGTTGCCATTTTGAGTGCATGGTTCCTGAGATGAGGATATGTCTCAGAGGGGAGAGATGCATAGAAATTATGAAGGCTGCTTGACTTAAATGCGTCTTTCAGAGAGTCACAATTCTGCTGTTCAGCCAGTTCCATTTGGTAAATTGTATCCACATTTTCAATGTCAATAGAAAATGGGTTACGGAAAAGCTGTATGTCCTGTTCATGGAGATGAAGCTCTTTAAATCTAAATTGGAACTCCTTTTGCAATGTTTCCAGTGAATCCACACATGTTTTGTTTGGGAATGCAACCAATGGTTTTTCCGCTAACCGATTTTGAGTTGTGGGGAGATGGCAGAAGTTTTCCTCCTTCACTTGTTTGATGAGGAGGCCTAATTTTACTTCAAATGCTTTGACATGTGATTGCATATCACATATGAGCTTCCCCTTTCCTTGAAGTTGCACATTGAAACTGTTGAGTAGCTCTGTTACATCTGTCAGAAAGGCAAGGTGCCATTTCCATTCTGCATCATTGAGCTCTGGTACTTCTTTGTTTTTTGAAAGCATAAAAGCTGTAATCTGTGGAAGTAAGTCATAGAAACATTTCAAAACTCTCCCTCGACTCAGCCAACGGACTTCTGTGTGGTACAGAACATCTTCAGTCAACATTTAGCTCAGACAGAAATTCCTGAAATTGTGGTTGAGTGCATGAGCTCTAATGAAGTTAACAGAGTCCCACTTCAGTGATTTACTACACAGCGCTTGTTGGTGGATGAGGCAGTGTATGGCTATTGGATGAGAATGGTTATGTTTGTCCATCTCTTGGTTAATGCGAGCAATTACTCCTTTCTTAGACCCCACCATGCTAGGAGCACCATCAGTTGTCACACTGGCTAGTTTAGCCCAGTTCAGCTCCAAACCATTCACAGTTTGGCAAACCTTTTCATAGATATCCTCTCCTGTAGTTGTTCCTTTTATGCTTTGCAGTGCAGCAAGCTCTTCTATGACTTCGAAATAGTCATTTGTCCCACGAATAAAAATTAGAAGTTGTGCAAAATCACGAACATCATTGCTTTCGTCGAGTGACAAGGAAAAATAGGAAAGTTTTATTGTGGAGTTTTGCAAATGCTGATGCAAATTGTCTACCATTTCTTCAATCCTCCGTGTAATTGTAGGTCCTGAAACACTCACTGTACTAAATAAATCGGCCTTCTCTGGACACATCTCTTTGGCAACAGAAAGAAGGCATTCTTTAACAAATTTTCCCTCCACGAATGGTCTGCCAGTGCACGCTATTAGCTTGGCAACTTGAACACCCGCTCGCAGTGATGAAATATTTAGCTGCTTCTGCTTCACACAAGTATTTTGCTGAGTTGTTAATGTATTTTTCAGTTTTAATATTTTATCTTTTCTCACTTCTCCGACCAAACAATCATATTTATCTTTATGTTGAGTTTCATAGTGTCGACGTAAATTGTATTCTTTGAACACAGACACTATATTCTGGCATATCAGACACACAGCTCTTTCCTTGTACTGCATGAAAAAGTAATCATAAGTCCACTGTTCTTTGAATATCCTACACTCCGAGTCAATTTTTCTCTTTCTTGACATCATTGTTTCCTAGGGAGTCAAAATTGCTATTAGTAAAATTCCAATATATATACAGCGCTACAAAAACAATATACCAGCAATAACTTTGCCCACACAGAGACATACAGACTGCACTGCCCATCAATGCAGTCTGATTGGGGGAACTCCGCTTTTACCCCAGGCTCACACTGGTGCGGGTGCCATTAAAAAGTTAATTACACCTGCAGTTTTGTTCACAGATCGCAGTGCGATCTGCGAACTCGCATAGGAATCTGATCGCATGGGGGAGAAGACCCATGCGATCCGATTCCACTGCAGGAAAAAAGAAGGCACATGTGCCTTTTTTCTTTCGAATCTGATGCAAGTTCAGCCATACAAGCATATGGCTGAACTCGCACTGCTCAGAGATCGCAACAGTATGAACCGGGGCTTACACAACATACAACATATAACCTCATACAACTGAATAGCAATCAGAATATAAATGCACTTACTGTCATTTAAATTGGGGTTCCTACTCCTCGGCTGTCTGTCACTGACCAGCACGGGAAAACAGCAGACAGCCCTTCCAGAGATCAGAGATCACTCTGTTATTACCCCTCTATCATTTACTCAGCACACAGGAATATCACTGGGAGTGGAGCCGAGGGGCAAGTGAGGGAGCTGAGGGAAGGAGAGCCAGTCAAGCGCAGCCAGGGGAGGGCTGGCAGCCTTAGGCCTGGGGGGCAAGTCCAGTCAATTGGCCCATTGAACCATTCACCAGCGCAGCCCGAGTGCCCACTGCCGCAGCTCAATCAGTGCCCACCGCCGCAGCTCAATCAGTGCTCACCAGCGCAGCCAAATCAGTGCTCGCCACCGCAGCCCAATCAGTGCCCACCACCGCAGCCCAATGAGTGCTCACCAGCGCAGCCCAATTAGTGCTCACCAGCGCAGCCCAATAAGTGCTCACAAGCGCAGCTAAATTAGCAATCAGTGACCATGGGCCGGATAAATGTCCTCGGTGGGCCGCATGTGGCCCGTGGGCCGTAGTTTGAGGACCCCTGGTCTACAGCATCCAACGTCAGAGAATGAGGAGGTTCGGAGAGACGTGAGGCGCTGCAAGGTTGAGTGGTGGTCGCGGGTTGCTGAGGAGATGGAGTCTGCCTCAATGGCCCGCGATCACAAATCTTTATTTAACTCCATCAAAAAAGTAACCTGCAGCATCACACCTATTACCATCACTAGGGGAAAAACGGTGATCCAATATCCGACACCCAGGAACAGGTGTGCAGATTTGCTGAGCATTTCCATAAAGTCCTGGGGGAGGGGAAATCACTCGGCATAGAAAACATCATGGGACCAAGTGGGGATGACCCTGCTGAGGCTGCGGTGTCTCAAATATTTGAAGAAGTCACCTCCTGTGAGGGGCTGGCTGAGATGCCATCTGTTGAGAAAGTACTAAAGGCGATCCAGAGTCTGAGACCAGGAAAGGCACCGCGCAGAGATGATCTCCCAAGCGAAATGCTGAGGGAGGGTGGCGTTTGTGCACAGAATGCCCTACATGACATCATAACAACAGTCTGGACCACTGGACGGGTTCCGCAGGACTGGAAGGATGCCCTGGTGGTCCCCCTCTTTAAGAAGGGGGAACGCACAGACTGTAACAACTACAGGGGAATCTCACTCCTCAGTGTGCCGGGAAAGGTCCTGGCAAGGATTATTCAACATCGCCCTGCCAGGCACGCTGAGGAGAGGCTTGTGGAGCCCCAATGTGGTTTCAGGAAAGGACGGTCCTGCACATATGCCATATTTTCCGTCCGTCTCCTACAACAGAGGTGTAGGGAATTGCAATAAGACCTACATCTCTGCTTTATTGACCTGGTCAAGGCCTATGATACCATCAGTAGGCCTGGGCTCTGGGTTATTCTTCGTGCTTTCGGAGTCCCTGACCCTCTGCTCATGATCATTAAGGACCTTCCTTAATGATCATGAGCGGGCCCGGCTAAAAACTACCTGGCCGGGAGTCGGAGCCATTCCCTGTTCACCTTGGGGAGCGACAGGGATGTCCTCTGGCTCCCACATTACTTTACATCTTTTTCGACCACGTAGTTCGTGAAGACTTTGATGGCTGTACCGGAAGAATTTCCATCTGGTACAGATACTATGGGAGGCTGACCGATGCCCGGGTGCGGTCAAGGGATGGCTCCCTATTGCTCAACCACGTTATGTATGCCGATGATCTGGTAATTGCCGCTCACTCAGAGGAGGAGTTGGAGGCGCTGCTGCTGAACCTGAAGCGTGCCACTAAGAGGTGGGGCCTTACCATCAGTCTCACCAAAACTAAGCATCTGCCTGAGTATTTTGTACCATCGGACACTCCACCCCCACAACTCCCAATTGGTGATGGGGCAGTTGTGAAGAGAGTGGAGAGTTTCCCATACCTTGGCGGTGTGCTCATGACCGGCTCCGGAGGTCTCACTCCGAATCAGTCGAGAGGCATTATTTTTTCATCTGTTGCGTAACGCTATGTGGAAGCTACCTGGTCTATCACTCTGCACGAAGCTTTAGGTCTTCTCGGCAACGGTCATTCCCTCCCTTCTCTACGCTTGCGAAACGTGGACCCCCCTAATGGAACATATTCACCAGTTAGAAACATTTAGGCTGGCCTGCCGACGATCCATCTTGGGTTTAACCAAACCTAAGAGTATGAATCCTTGCAGTCACGAAAGCTTAAAATCTAGAATTAACCAGGCTGGATTGTGTGCAGCAGGCAAGGCTGTGTTGGCTGGGTCATGTAGCCCGCATGCCTAGCCACCGCATGCCGAAATAGCTTTTGTTCGGCCGGATCGAGGGGGCTAAACGGGCGCGGCATGGGCTAGAGAAGAGATGGAGTGGTGTGGTACAGGAGGACGTGGAGCTAAGTGGACTTTCCGATGACCAGTACCAGCGGTGTCAAGATCGGCCTCTGTGGAGGAGGCTCGTGAAGAACGCTACTGGGCAGTTGGAGGCAGTCGCCCTCCAACAACAACGGAGGGCGGAGGAGCGACGCTCACAACAACGAGCGGAGCGCCGGGTGGTTAAAGCACAGCAAGTTGGCACAGTAGGCGGCACAGGTGGTGCATCAGCCAATCATCTCGGTCATCTCAGTCAGTCGACCTGTGGCACCTGGGTCTGCCCCGTGACCTCCTGCCAGTGGGCGTTCGACACTTCACGTGGCCTCAAGGTGCATATGGCCTGGCTACAAGTGTCGTGGTGATGTCACCACCACTTAGTGGCGAATGGCGGATGTTGTTGTTGTTGTCTGTGAGTCTCCCCAGTGTGGGTGTGTGTGTGTGTCTGTGTGTACAAGTCTCGCCAGTGCTGGTCTCCGTGTGTGTGTGCATACCGGAGAGCAGCATGGGGTCGCGGTCGACGGCCTTGCGCACGTGGTCCGACTCCCCGGTGAGAGAACTCTCATCGATCTTCAAGTCGTTGCTCTGGATGACCACGCCGTCAGCCGGGAGCAGGTCGCCTAGCAACCACGGCAACAGGTATAGCACCGGAGTGGGGAGGAGGTAACGTTAGTGGTGGCATCAATGAGATGGTGGTGGTGGTGGTCGCTATGGCGATGGTGTTGGTAGCGATGATGATGATGGTGGGTGTTGGTGGTGATAATGGTATTGGTACCAATGATGGTGTGAATGGTGGTAGCAACGATGGTGGTAGCAACGATGGTGGTAGCAACGATGGTGGTAGCAACGATGGTGGTAGCAACGATGGTGGTGGTAATGATCATGGTGGCAGCGATGGTGGTGGTGGTGGCAGCGATGGTGGTGGTTGTGGCTGCGATGATCAAAATCAATATCATAATCTTTATTTTGGCTGGATGAAAAACTATGAGCTATTAAGCTCTTTTTCACAGATGTCCAGATCGTGGTGGTGGTGGTGGTGGTCGTAGGAGTAGCGATGACGATTGTCATGGTTGATGGTAGTGGTGATGGTAGTGGTGATGGTTGTGGTTTTTGTGATGGTTGCGATGGTTGCGATGGTGACGATGGAAGGTAGAAATTATGTTGGTGGTGATGGTGTTGGTAGCAATGATGATGGTGGTGGCGAGGGTGGTGGTGAAGGTGATGGTGGTAGTAGTGATGGTGGTGCTGATAGTAGCAATGATGTTGGTGGTGGTGATGATGATGGTCATTGTGTTGTTGATAATGATGATGGTGGTGGTGGCGGTGACTGCGGTGGTGAAGTGACCGCCGCACCCCCCCCAACCCTACACCCGCCCCCTCTCACCGTACTTGACCTGTGCCACATCCCCCACCACAATGTCAGCCACGGGGATCTGGATGACCTGGCCCTGGCGGATAACGGTGAACTTCTGCTCCTGCTCAATGCGGTTCTGCAGGCCTCGGAATTGTCGCTCCTTGCTCCAGTCGTTGAAGGCCGTGACAAGCACCACGACGATGACGGAGAGGAGGATGGCCGCTCCTTCGATCCAGCCGGCCTCCGCCTCGCCCTCCTCGCCGCCGCTGCCCGCCGCATTCCCGCACGCTGCGCACGGGGACACGGAGACGGGGAGAAAAGGGGAGACATGGGGACAGTGGGACACGCACGGGGACGGGGTGACACGGGGAAGGGGGGGACACACACGGGGGGGACACACACGGGGGGACACACACGGGGGGACACACACGGGGGGACACTCACGGGGGTACGCCCGGGGGGAGACATGGGGGGGACATATGGGGAGGCACCGAGACACAAGGGGACACACAGAAACAAGGACATACACAGACAAACACACGGACACAAACACCACCACCACCACCACGGTTATTAACAGAGCCGTCCCCACCCCCGTCATGGCCCCGTCTCGGTCCCGAGCTCTCCCCGTGCGCTAACGGCCGACGACTCGGCGCCTCCCTTTACTGCAGCTGCCACTTCAAAGCCACCGCCGCCTTCAAACGTCTCCCCTCGTCACTGTCCCCCTCCCGTCACCCCTCCCATCATCCCCTCCCCCCTCCCGTCTCCCCTTTCGTCTCCCCTCGTGTCTCCCCGTGTCCTCATGTCCCCGCAACCCCACGTCTCCACGTCCCCATCTCTCCGGGTCTCCATCGTTGTCCCAGTGACGTCAGTGTCCCCCCCACCTGCCCCCCCCCCCCCGTGTCCCATCCCGTCCTGGTAGATACTTTACTGCACCTTTTACTGCGTTACATTTTGACTTAAAACTTTCGTGACTGCAGGAATTAATATTCTTTGGTTCTTTCGGTAAAGTCTCGTAGATAGAAAAATAATAATAATAATAATACAAAATTAAGTTAATAGAAATAAAATAAAAAGAATAAACAAAAAAAATACTAATGTAGACTTTAACCTGGTTATTAAGCTGGTGAGTGTACTGGCAGTCGATAATGTCGACTTTAACCTGGTTACTAATCTGAGTGTACTGGCAGTCTATAATGTAGACTGTAGCATGGTTATTAAGCTGAGTGAGTGTTCTGGCAGTCTATAATATAGACTGTAGCCTGGTTATTAAGCTGGTGAGTGTACTGGCAGTCTATAATGTAGACTGTAGCCTGGTTATTAAGCTGGGTGAGTGTACTGGCAGTCTATAATGTAGACTTTAACCTGGTTGTTAAGCTGAGTGAGTGTACTGACAGTCTATAATGTAGGCTTTAACCTGGTTATTAAGCTGAGTGAGTGTAATGACAGTCTATAATGTAGACTGTAGCCTGGTTATTAAGCTGAGTGAGTGTACTGGCAGTCTATAATGTAGACTTTAATCTGGTTGTTAAGCTGAGTGAGTGTACTGGCAGTCAATAATGTAGACTTTAACCTGGTTATTAAGCTGAGTGAGTGTACTGACAGTCTATAATGTAGACTGTAGCCTGGTTATTAAGCTGAGTGAGTGTACTGGCAGTCTATAATGTAGACTGTAGCCTGGTTGTTAAGCTGAGTGAGTGTACTGGCAGTCTATAATGTAGACTTTAACCTGGTTGTTAAGCTGAGTGAGTGTACTGACAGTCTATAATGTAGGCTTTAACCTGGTTATTAAGCTGAGTGAGTGTATTGACAGTCTATAATGTAAACTGTAGCCTGGTTATTAAGCTGAGTGAGTGTACTGGCAGTCTATAATGTAGACTTTAACCTGGTTGTTAAGCTGAGTGAATGTACTGGCAGTCGATAATGTAGACTTTAACCTGGTTATTAAGCTGAGTGAGTGTACTGGCAGTCTATAATGTAGACTTTAACTTGGTTGTTAAGCTGAGTGAGTATACTGGCAGTCTATAATGTAGTCTTTAACCTGGTTATTAAGCTGAGTGAGTGTACTGGCAGTCTATAATGTAGACTTTAACCTGGTTGTTAAGCTGAGTGAGTGTACTGACAGTCTATAATGTAGACTTTAACCTGGTTATTAAGCTGAGTGAGTTTTCATGTAGACTTATTATTGGTTCTTTCAGTAATAAAAATAAAATAAATGTTAAATAAAAAACAAAAACCACGACGTTTTGATTGCAACACCAGCGGTCGTCACCAGGAAAAGGGGGGTTAGCCTCTAAAGGCAAACTGTTGAAAAGGTTTCGGGATGGGCGTAGCCCCAGTATGTCAGCAGCATGCAGCACACTTGTGTTGCGATCGAAACGTCGTGGTTTTGTTTATTTTATTTTTATTACTGAAAGAACCAATAATAAGTCTACATTATAGACTGTCAGTACACCCACTCCGATTAATAACCAGTACATTAATGTTTTTTTGTTTTTATTATTTTTTATTTATTTTTTATTTTTATTCACTTTATTTTTTATTATATTTCTATCGTCGTGACTTTACCGAAAGAACCAAAGAATACTTTTACTGCGTTATTGGTCAGGTGATATCACATCTCTATCCGAGCGCAAGCGTCCCCACGTGTTCCCCTGCATCCCCATGTCCCTGTGTCTCCCCCGTGTATCCTCCCCCATGTCCCCGTGTCTCCCCCGCGTCCCCATGTCTCCCCCGTGTCTCCCATGTGTACCCCCCCCGCATGTACCCCCCCGCGTGTACCCCCCCTCACACTCGTCGTTGCCCTCGGGCGGGTGGTAGAAGGAGAGTCCCAGCGACACGAGGGCCGCCACCTCGAGGATGATGAGCGTCACGTCTTGCAGCGCCTCCCACACGAGTGCCAGGAACGACTTGGGCTTCTTGGGGGGGATGAGGTTCGCTCCGAACACCGCACGCCGCTGCTCCAGGTCCGCCTGGCTCCCACTCAGCCCTGCCCACGCACGCACGCACGCGCACCATGTACACGCGCGCACGTGTACGCGCAACCTGTACGCGCAACAAGCACGTACACAAGTACGCGCACGCACGGCATGTGCACGCATGTGCAAGTCTGCACACGCAGCATCCAGATGCACGCCCGTTTTACACGCTGCACACGCACCCACCCACCCCCGTGTAAGCAAAGGCCCGCGCCCCTCCCTCCCCCCCTCCCCCCTCTCACCGTCGGTGGGCGAGGTGCCGAGCCTGTGGCACAGGCCGTGTACGCCACCGTAGGCCTCCGCCACCTTGGCGATGGCCTCCGTGCCGCGCACCTCCATGAGGTCGCGCAGCTCCTGCAGCGAGCAGCCAAAGGGGCCCCCCCCCGGCGGCCCCAGCGCCGCCCCCCCCGCCCTTCGGCAGGAAGTCCACGGTGGTGCTGTTCCCGTCCGCCATGTCGGCCGGCGTGGTGTCGCCCGCCCCCAGCGATCGACGAGCTCCCGTAGATCTCTCGTCGTCCCGTTCCCGATCGCAGCCTCACGTCGCCGGCCAGTCGCAGCAGTCAGCGGTGGTGGATGTAGACGTGGAATGAATTTGCCAACTGCGACTAACTGGGCTGGCAGCTGCTGCTGCTCTTCCACCCTACTCCCTTCTACTCCCTCCCGCCCACCCCTCCCCTCCTCCTCCTCCCCCCCCCTCCTCCTCCCGTCTCCTCCGTCCTGCTGCTCCCCCTATATGCTCCCCCCTGGCTGCTCCCCCCTTGGCTGCTGCTGCTGATGAGGCCACAAGGAGCAGGAGGTGCAGCAGGAGTCGGTGGCGCAACGACGCCGGGCGAGTGACGCGGCCGCTAGCCGCGGGCAACTTCGGCGGCCGAGGGGCGAGCGGCCATCGTCGGGCCCCGTGAGGCGAGCGCAGCGGCCCTGGGGGGGTGGATGGAGTGGGGGGGAGAATGGAGCGAGTTAACCGCTACGGTCGGAACACGTGCAACAACATCGTCGTGGTCATTAACCTATCAACCGCTTGCAAGCCCATCTCCTGGTTACAGGCACGACTGGAAATTCCACATTCCTATGGTGGAGGCGAGTTGACTCAAAGGACAACCACTGTTGTTGTTGTCAATCTTCTCCACGAAGTGGTGCTCGTTTTATCGACCCCCAGAGGGAACGATGGATGATAGGCCGAGTCAGGATCAATCCACTGCTGGATGAAGCATTCGTGAGCCATCGCCATCTCTCGCAGTGCCAGGAACACAAAGACATGGAGACACGGAGATACGGGACAGAGGGGACATGGAGACACAGGGCCACAGAGACACAGAGACACGGGGCCACAAAGACGCAGGGCCACAGAGACACAGAGACACAGAGACACGGGGCCACAGAGACATGGAGACACAAAGACACGGAGACACGAGGCCACAAAGACACAGGGCCACAGAGACACGGGGCCACAGAGACACGGTGCTACAGGGACACAGGGCCACAGAGACACAGGGCCACAGAGACACAGAGACACGGGGCCATGGAGACACAGGGCCACAAAGACACAGGGCCACAGGGCCACAGAGACACAGAGACACGGGGCGAGTCAGGATCAATCCACTGCTGGATGAAGCATTCGTGAGCCATCGCCATCTCTCGCAGTGCCAGGAACACAAAGACATGGAGACACGGAGATACGGGACAGAGGGGACATGGAGACACAGGGCCACAGAGACACAGAGACACGGGGCCACAAAGACGCAGGGCCACAGAGACACAGAGACACAGAGACACGGGGCCACAGAGACATGGAGACACAAAGACACGGAGACACGAGGCCACAAAGACACAGGGCCACAGAGACACGGGGCCACAGAGACACGGTGCTACAGGGACACAGGGCCACAGAGACACAGGGCCACAGAGACACAGAGACACGGGGCCATGGAGACACAGGGCCACAAAGACACAGGGCCACAGGGCCACAGAGACACAGAGACACAGGGCCACGGAGATACAGAGACACAGGGACATGGAGACACAGGGCCACAGAGACACAGAGACACGGGGCCACAGAGACACAGAGACACAGGGACATGGAGACACAGGGCCACAGAGACACAGAGACACGGGGCCACAGAGACACAGAGACAAAAAGACACGGGGCCACAGAGACACAGAGACACAGGGCCACAGAGACACGGGGCCACAGAGACACAGAGACACGGGGCCACAAAGACACAGGGCCACAGAGACACGGTGCCACAGAGACACAGGGCCACAGAGACACGGGGCCACAAAGACACAGGGCCACAGAGACACGGGGCCACAGAGACACGGTGCCACAGAGACACGGTGCCACAGAGACACGGGGCCACAAAAACACAGGGCCACAGGGACACGGTGCCACAGAGACACGGTGCCACAGAGACACGGTGCCACAGAGACACAGGGACACAGAGACAAGGCGGGGGCGTTTGGTTCAACTCCCCCCCTACGACCCCCCCACTCAGGACGTGATATGCGATGCCTCTGTGGCTGGGGAGGTAAAACCGGCGCGGACCGAACCAGTGGCAAGGAAATTGGAGACGCGCGCATGCACACACACACACATGTACATACACACACGTACATACACACACACACGTACATACACACACGTACATACACACACACATGTACATACACACACGTACACACACAAATGTACATACACGTACACATACACACACATGTACATACGCCCACGTACACACACACACAAGTACACACAAACGCACACACTCGCGCGCACACACAAAGATAAAATCCCCCGTATAGCCTTCAACAGACTGTTGGGGCAAGTGCTGTTAGCGAGCAGCACCTACGAAGGGCGGCATGGCACACGAGGGGGTGGGTGGCCGGCACCACGCCCAACTGTCTTTGTCTCCCTCGTGGTGATGTTTACACACCGCACACCAGGTACTCATTTGAGGCCGAGTCAGCCTAAGGGAGGCCCAGGACCGGTTCAGGAAGTCGCCGGATTTGTAGCGCAGTGTGCTAACCATTGTGCCACCGCTCCCCAAATACGTACACACGCACACACACACGCACAATAAACTATTTTTTATTTTACCAGGTAAGGCTCACGGAGCTATATAGCTCATGTTCAGAAGCGACCGGGCCACAAATTTATAGCTCAACGAAGTGGCTTCTCATCACGTGGAAATTTATAGCAGAAGCCACACTCTCTAAACGCGTCGGTGTTCTTTCTAAACGTGCAGGTGAAAATCGGAGGAGCCGGAGAAAAAAATCCACGTGATCACTGAGAGAGAGACGCGCAAACTCCAAATAGACAACAAGCGTCAGGGTCGGGATCGAACCCACGACCTTCTGTATACCGAGCGAGGTAGTTAACATCTTTCCACCATAGCGAGTGCCCACACACGCACACATGTGCACAACAACAAGAAAAATATCCCCCGTATAGCCTGAACAAACTGTTAGGGCAATTGCTGTTAGCGAGCACCTATGAAGGCCGGCATGACACACAACGGGGTGGGTGGCAAACACCACGCCCGGCCGCCTTTGTCTCCCCAGCGGCGATGTTTACACACCGCACCAGGTACTCAATTGAAGCTGAGTCGACCGAGAGGAGGCCCGTGACCGGTTCAGATAATCGTCACCGGTGTTGGCCGTGAGCGGGAATTGAACTCGGGCCGCCGGGTTCGGAGCGCAGCGCTAACTGCTACACCACCGCTCCCCACCACCACACGCGCGCGCACACACGCGCGCGCGCACACACACACACACAAGCGTGTAGTTTCCATGATGTAACCGCCACGCCACGCCACGCCCCCCCCCAAACCGCCACCATCCCCCCACCCCCACCTGCACACACCTGTGTGTGTGTACCTGTGTGTGTACGTGTGTGTGTGTACGTGTGTGGGTGTGTGTACATGTGTGTGGGTGTGTGTACATGTGTGTGGGTGTGTGTACATGTGTGTGTGTACCTGTATGTGTGTACCTGTGTGTGTGTGTACGTGTGTGGGTGTGTGTACGTGTGTGGGTGTGGGTACCTGCGTGCTGGTGTGTGTACCTGTGTGGGTGTGTGTACCTGTGTGGGTGTCTGTACGTGTGTGTGTGTACATATGTGGGTGTCTGTACGTGTGTGTGTACCTGTGTGTGTGTACCTGTTTTACCTGAGTCCGGCAAAACAACCTCCTACCTCCTCGCGGTGCCGGACGGGCAACACTGTCGTGGGCAGTGCTGTGGGGGGAGGGCCAATGCCCATTGGCTTCTCCCCTCATGGCGTCTGTGACCACCACAGTGGCTAAACGGGGGCTCTGGACGGGTGCGAGGGGCTGGTAACCCCTCCACCTTCAATTAACCACCACTAAACTACGAATTAAACATAAACCTGTAATTAATAAGCTTGTGCCGGAGGCCCCGGGGGGTCAGGCTTTTATGACGTCTCCTGGCCAAACCCCATTTGGCGGAGCCAGGAGATTGAATTTTAACCCTCGGGGCTCCTCCAGAAACAACGAAAAACCATTGCGGATGGCCACGTGGAATGTTCGAACGCTCACTGCGGAGGAGAGGCTGCCACTCCTCTGTCGGGAGCTGGACCGGTACCGCCTGGATCTCTGTGGTATTCAGGAGGTCCGGTGGACCGGTTCTGGCTCCTGCCACCATGAGGGGTGGACAGTCCTCTACTCGGGGCAGGAGACTGCCAAACAACAGGGTGTGGCTCTTCTTCTGAACAAAAGAATGAAGGGGGCGTGGGAGCGTGGCGGTGAGGTGTGGGAAGCTGTAAGCCCCAGGATACTTTGGGCTCGCCTTCCCATCAACCAGAGGCGAGGAGTGGTGGTCGTGGTTACTTATGCCCCCACCGAAGACGAACATCCGTGGAGGGATGCAGGCAAAGCCGATGAGTCGGACGCTTTCTATGACCTCCTGTCACAGGTGCTGGCTAAAGTGGCCATTCGGGACAGAGTCATCTTGTTGGGTGACTTCAATGCCCGAGTTGGTCATGATGCTGGCACCTGGTCTGGAGTGATTGGAAGGCATGGGCCAGATCAGCTCAATAATAACGGTAGGAGGCTGCTAGATTTTTGTGCAGCCCATGGGCTTGTAATTACCAACACGCTCTTCCGGCATCGGCGCATCCACACAACATCATGGATGCATGCCGGGTCCAAGCAAGAACATCTGCTGGACTACGTAGTGACGGACCAGCGGATGCGAGCCCATGTCCTTGACACCAGGACCTACCGTGGAGCTGATCTGCCCTCTGACCATCGACTAGTCATCTGTAAGATGCGCCTGCCTTTCTTCCACTCCGGTGGTGGGTGTACACCCAGGATCCCATTCCAACCAAAAGTGGCCTGGTCTAAGTTAGCTGATGAAAGTTGCAAGCGAGAATTTCATCATCGCTTGCAGCTGGGGTTGGCATCGTCCCCCACTCCACCTGATGTCGAGGGTAAATGGGCAAGGTTTAGGACTGTGACTCATGCAGCTGCAATGGCTGCTTTGGGTACGCGGTCCAGACCTCCCCGGGAACCCTGGCTGACGGAGGAGGTGTTCAGGTTAATTGAGAAAAAGCGACAGGCCCACTCTCATCGCCTACAGCATCCCACGTCAGAGAATGAGGAGGTTTACCGCAGTCTTCGCTCGGAGGTTCGGAGAGCCGTGAGGCGCTGTATGGATGGGTGGTGGTCGCGGGTTGCTGAGGAGATGGAGTCTGCCTCAGTAGCCCGCGATCACAAATCACTATTTAACTCCATCAAAAAAGTAACCTGTAGCGCCACACCTATTACCATCATTAGAGGAAAAAACGGTGATCCAATCTCCGACCCCCAGGAACAGGTTTGCAGATTTGCTGAGCATTTCTGTGAGGTCCTGGGGGAGGGAAAATCTCTCAGCCAGGAAAACATCATGGCACAAAGTGGGGATAACCCTGCTGAGGCTGCGGTGCCTCAAATGTGGAAGAGGTCACCCCCTGTGAGTGGCTGGCTGAGGTACCGGCTGTTGAGGAAGTACTGAGGGCGATCCGGAGTCTGAGACCAGGGAAGGCACCGGGCAGAGATGATCTCCCAGGCGAAATGCTGAGGGAGGGTGGCGTTTGTGCACAGACTGCCCTATATGACATCATAACAACAGTCTGGACCACTGGACGGGTTCCGCAGGACTGGAAGGATGCCCTGGTGGTCCCCCTCTTTAAGAAGGGGGACCGTACCGACTGTAACAACTACAGGGGCATCTCACTCCTCAGTGTGCCGGGTAAGGTCCTGGCAAGGATTATTCAACATCGCCTTGCTAGGCATGCTGAGGAGAGGCTTGCGGAGCCCCAATGTGGTTTCAGGAAAGGGCGGTCCTGCACAGATGCCATATTTTCTGTCCGTCTGCTACAGCAGAGGTGTAGGGAATTCCAAAAAGACCTACATCTCTGCTTTATTGACCTGGTCAAGGCCTATGATACCATCAGTAGGACTGGGCTCTGGGTTGTTCTTCGTGCTTTCGGAGTCCCTGACCCTCTGCTCACGATCATTAAGGACCTTCATGATGGTGAGCGGGCCCGGGTAAAACTACGTGGCCGGGAGTCGGAGCCTTTCCCTGTACACCTTGGGGTGCGACAGGGATGTCCTCTGGCTCCCACATTATTTAACATCTATTTCGACTGCGTAGTTCGTGAAGCCTTCAATAGCTGTACCGGGGGAATTTCCATTTGGTACAGATATAATGGGAGGCTGATCGACGCCCGGGTGCGATCAAGGGATGGCTCCCTATTGGTCAACCACGTTATGTATGCCGATGATTTGGTAATAGCTGCTCATTCAGAAGAGGAGTTGGAGACGCTGCTGCTGAGACTGGAGTGTGCCACTAAGAGGTGGGGCCTTACCATCAGCCCCACCAAAACTAAGCACCTGCCTGGGTATTTTGTACCATCGGGCACTCCGCCCCCACAACTCCCAATCGGTGATGGGGCAGTTGTGGAGAGAGTGGAGAGTTTCCCATACCTGGGCAGTGTGCTCATGACCGGCTCCAGTTTATCAGCAGAGGTCTCACTCCGAATCAGTCGAGCGGCAATATCTTTTCATCGGTTGCGTAACGCTGTGTGGAAGCTACCTGGTCTGTCGCTCCGCACGAAGCTTCAGGTCTTCTCGGCCACGGTCATTCCCTCCCTTCTCTACGCTTGCGAAACGTGGACCCCCCTAGTGGAGCATCTTCGCCGGTTGGAAACATTTAGGCTGGCCTGCCTACGATCCATCCTGGGTTTAACCAGGCTGGATTGTGTGAGGAGTTCACAAGTCCTTGAAAGATCTGGGCAAAGTCCCATCAGTGAGCTCCTCCGGCGGGCAAGGCTGCGTTGGCTGGGTCATGTAGCCCGCATGCCCAGCCACCGCATGCCTAAACAGCTTTTGTTCGGCCGGATCGAGGGGGCTAAACGGGCGCGGCACGGGCTAGAGAGGAGATGGAGTGATGTGGTACAGGAGGACGTGGAGCTGAGTGGACTTGCCGATGACTGGTACCAGCGGTGTCAAGATCGGCCTCAGTGGAGGAGGCTCGTGAAGGACGCTACTGGGCAGTTGGAGGCAGTCGCCCTCCAACAACAACGGAGGGCGGAGGAGCGACGCTCACAACAACGAGCGGAGCGCCGGGTGGCTAAAGCACAGCAAGTTGGCACAGTAGGGGGCACAGGTGGTGCATCAGCCAGTCATCTCGGTCATCTCGGTCAGTCGACCTGTGGCACCTGGGTCTGCCCCGTGACCTCCTGCCAGCGGGCGTTCGACACTTCACGTGGCCTCAGGGTGCACATGGCCTGGCACAAGCGTCGTGGTGACGTCACCGCCACTTAGTGGCGAATGGCGGTTGTTGTGTACCTGTGTGTGTGTACCTGTGTGTGTGTGGGTGTGTGTACCTGTGTGTGTGGGTGTGTGTACCTGTGTGGGTGTGTGTACCTGTGTGTGTGTGTACCTGTGTGTGTGTACCTGTGTGGGTGTGTGTACCTGTGTGGGTGTGTGTGTACCTGTGTGTATGTACCTGTGTGTGTGTGCGCGTGTGCTGGGAGCGGTGGCGCAGTGGTTAGTGTCGTGTGCTACGAACCGGGCTACCAGAGTTCGATTTCCGCTCACGGTCAACACCGCTAACAATTACCTGAACCGGCCCTGGGCCTCTCCTAGGTCGACTCAGCCTTAAATGAGTAGTACCAGGTGCGGTGCGCTGTAAATATCTACACTGGCCAGACGAAGGCGGTCGGGGCGTGGTGGTGGCCATCAACCCCCCTCGTGTGCCGTGCCGGCCTTCATGGGCCGCTGCTACTCGCTCCGCACAGCACTTACCCCAACAGTCTGTTAAAGGCTGTACGAGGGATCTTTGCCATTGCATTGGACAAGCAACCTTTGCTCTCTACAGCGCGATAGCCCCGCCACTACGGTGACCAGGCACGAGTGGGGGGGCGGGCTAAAATAGGAGATTGGGTAGGTAAGTGATTGAATGGGTGGGCGAGAAGGGCGGGTGGATGGGTGGGTGAGTGGTTAGAAGGGTGGGAAGCCAGGCGAGTGGTATGTACGCGATTGGATAGGTGGGCGAGTCGCTATGTAGGTGGGTAGGCGTGTGACTAGGTAATCAGACAGGTAGGCAGGCAGGTAGGCAGGGAGGCGGGCGTGGAGGTACACACGGATACTGTCAGAGACCCCAACTCCGACCCCTCCCCCCGTCACTGCCCGCCGCCCCTCCCCCAGAGCCCTGGTAAGGAGCCCCGAGTGCTGAATCAGTGCCCAATCAGCTGAGGGTGCCCAGCAGGGCACTTGGGGGGGGGCACGTGGGGGTCATGGGGACCACGGGGGGCACGTGGGGGGCACGTGGGGGGCACGTGGGGGGCACGTGGGGGGCACGTGGGGTCACGGGGAGCACGGGGAGCACGTGGGAGGCACGGAGAGCACGTGGGGGGCACGGGTAACCGCCGCTTCGAGCCCTCCACGGCCAGCACGCGCCCCGCTCACGTGCCACGCGACGGGGCCGGGCAAGTACCTCAGGAGGCACGTGGGCAGACATGCCCGTGGGGAAGTGCGTGGGCAGGTGGGTGGGTCTGTGGATAGGTGTGTAGATAGGCACGTAGGTAGGTTGGTGTGTGGGTGGGCAGGTGGGGGGGAGGAGTATTTGGCTGCTATAAATGTCCACGTGGTGATGATGATAAGCCACTTTCGTTGAGCGACCACTTGCGATAGCTGGGTGGCTTCTGAAGAAGAGCTACGTAGCTCAGTGGGCCTAACCTGGTAAAATAAAAAAAACTGTTTATCTTCAGGTGCGTAGAGAGGCAGGCAGGCAGGTGTGTGGGTCAGTGGGTAGCAGCAGGAAACAGGAGAAAACGATTCAGTGGAATAAATAAATAAATGCCATGGAAAGGGAACGGCGCGGAGATGAAAAGGGCATTTCATCTTTGCGCACACAGACAGATACACAGACACACACACAGATATACACAGATACAGACAGATACACACACAAATACACAGATACACAGACAGATACACAGACAGATACACACACAGATACACACACACAACAACCGCCATTCGCCACTAAGTGGCGGTAATGTCGCTACAGCGCTTGTGCCAGGCCAGGTGTGCTCCGAGGCCACGGAGCACACCTGGCAGGAAGTCATGGAATAGACCGAGGTGCCATGGATTAACCGACTGAGATGACTGACCGATGCACCACCTGTGCCCCCCACTGTGCCAACTGCATTTTATCCACCCGGCGCTCCGTTGTTGTGAGCGTCGCTCCTCTGCCCTCCATTGTTGGTGAAGGGCGATTGTCTCCAACTGCCCAGCGTCCTTCTCGAGCCTCCTCCACATAGGTTGATCTTGACATCGCCGGTACCAGTCGTCGGCAAGTCCACCCAGCTCCACATCCTCCCGTGCTGCATCAACCCATCTCTTCTTCAGCCCGTGCCACGCCCGTTTAGCCTCCTCTATCTGGCCAAACAGGAGTTGCTTGGGCATGCGGTGGCTGGTCATGCGGGCTATATGACCCAACCAACGCAGCCTCGCCTGCCGAACGAGCTCACCGATGGGACTCTGTCCAGATGTTGAAGGATCTGTGAGCTTCTCAAAAAATCCAGCCTGGTTAAACCCAAGATAAACTGTAGGCAGGCAAGCCATGAATGTTTCAAACTGGCACAGATGTATCTCTAGAGGGCTCCACGTTTCACAACCAAAGAGAAGGGAGGGCATGACTGTGGCCGAGAAGACTCGAAGCTTCATGTGGAGTGATGGACCAGGCAGCTTCCACACAGCCAAACGCAGCCGATGAAAAGATAATGCGGCTCGAATGAGACAGTGAAATCGCGGCTGCAAAATCGGAGCTGGTAATGAGCACACGGCCTCGGTACTGAAGCCTATCCACTCTCTCTCCAACTGCCCCGTCACCAATGGGGAGTGCAGGGGGCGAGGTGTTGTGTGACTCAAAATAGCCAGGCAGGTGCTTAGTTTTGGAGGGGCTGATGGTAAGGCCCCCACCTCTGAGTGGCACGCTCCAGGTTCAGCAGCAGTGCCTCCAACTCCTCCTCTGAGTGAGCAGCAATCACCAGACAATCAGCATGCATAACATGGTTGACCAATAGGGAGGCATCCCTTGACCGCACCCGGGCATCGATCAGCCTCCCCTTGTAAAGCTTTTGGGGCCATCCGTTTAGTAAGTACGCATGGAGGGGGGAGGAGGAGGGTTAACCCAAATGTGTACGCTTGCGTATGGGGGGTCTACTGACAATGTACGTACACATAGGAAACGGGGGGGGGGGGGTGAAGCCTCGATAATAATTTGTCGACATTGCCCTTCAAATGAGTTAGTCCCACGGTGGACTGTTTGCTTAAACACGTGAATATTATCAATCCTTCATCGTTTCTGCGTGCATTAAATATCGGCCGTTCTATATGATTCAGGGGGGGGGGGTGTAAAAAGTACGTGTGCGTACAGGGAGGGGGGGGAAGGGTCAAGTTTTGATAGATTTTAGCGTACCTACTAAATGGATGGGCCCATTCCTGACTTTTAGGGCAAGTGCTGTTATCACTCCCGACCTTCCCCCCTCCCACGGGTTCACAGGGGGGGTGTGGGGGGGTGACAGGCAGTGACCACACACGTTGGCAGTTGGCCCATAAAAGAGAGCGAGTGTATGGGGACACGTGAGTGTGTGTGAGGGCACGTGAGTGAGTGTGTGTGGTGACACGTGAGTGTGTGGAGTGTGTGGTGACACGTGTGTGTGTGAGGACCCGTGTGTGTGTGTGGGGACACGTGAGTGTGTGTGGAGTGTGTGGAGTGTGTGTGGGTGGAGTGTGTGTGGGTGTATCGAGTGTGTGGTTGTGTATGTGGAGTATGTGGAGTGTGTGGGTATGTGTGGAGTGTGTGGGTGTGTGTGGAGTGTGTGGAGTGTGTGGAGTGTGTGGAGTGTGTGGGTGTGTGTGGGTATGCGTGTGCATGGGGTGTATGGGGGCGTGTGGAGCATGTTGGCGTGTGTGGGTGTATGGCTGAGGTGCCATCTGTTGAGGAAGTACTGAAGGCGATCCAGAGTCTGAGACCAGGAAAGGCACCAGACAGAGATGATCTCCCAAGCGAAATGCTGAGGAAGGGTGGCGTTTGTGCACAGACTGCCCTACATGACATCATAACAGTCTGGACCACTGGACGGATTCCGCATGATTGGAAGGATGCCCTGGTGGTCCCCCTCTTTAAGAAGAGGGACCCGCACAGACTGTAACAACTACAGGGGCATCTCACTCCTCAGTGTGCCGGGAAAGGTCCTGGCAAGGAATATTCAACATCGCCTTGCTAGGCACGCTGAGGAGAGGCTTGCGGAGCCCCAATACGGTTTCAGGAAAGGGGCGGTCCTGCACAGATGCCATATTTTCTGTCCGTCTGCTACAGCAGAGGTGTAGGGAATTCCAACAAGAGCTACATCTCTGCTTTATTGACCTGGTTAAGGCCTATGAAACCATCAGTAGGCCTGGGCTCTGGGTTGTTCTTCGTGCTTTCGGAGTCCCTGCCCCTCTGCTCACGATCATTAAGGACCTTCATGATGTTGAGCGGGCCCAGGTAAAACTACGTGCCCGGGAGTCAGAGCCATTCCCTGTACACCTTGGGGTGCGACAGGGATGTCCTCTTGCTCCCACATTATTTAACATCTATTTTGGCTACGTAGTTTAAGAAGCCTTCAATAGCTGTACCGGAGGAATTTCCATCTGGTACAGATACAATGGGAGGCTGATCGATGCCCAGGTGCGGTCAAGGGATGGCTCCCTATTGCTCAACCATGCCCATGATCTGGTTATTTATGCTCACTCAGAGGAGGAGTTGGAGGCACTGCTACTGAACCTGGAGCTTGCCACTAAGAGGTGGGGCCTTACCATCAGCCCCACCAAAACTAAGCACCTGCCTGGGTATTTTGTACCATCGGACACTCCACCCCCACAACTCTCAATTGGTGATGGGACAGTTGTGGACAGAGTGGAGAGTTTCCCATACCTGGGCAGTGTGCTCGTGAACGGCTCCGCTTTAACAGCAGAGGTCTCACTCCGAATCAGTCGAGCGGCATTATTTTGTCATCGGTTGCGTAACGCTGTGTGGAAGCTACCTGGTCTCTCGCTCCGCACGAAGCTTCAGGTCTTCTCGGCCACATTCCCTCCCTTCTCTACGCTTGCGAAATGTGGACCCCCCTAATGGAACATCTTCGCCGGTTAGAAACATTTAGGCTGGCCTGCCTATGATCCATCCTGGGTTTAACTAGGCTGGATTGTGTGAGGAGCTCACACATCCTTGAAAGATCTGGACAAAGTCCCATCGGTGAGCTCCTACAGCAGGCAAGGCTGCATTGGCTGGGCCATGTGTAGTAAGTATTCAGGAGGCTTGACGACGGGATCGGAGGCACACTTATTTATTAACACCAACTTGTGTACAGTAGCGGGTACACACAGTACTTAAGGGGTTAACGTCCCCTTTACTCGGCTAACAGGGAGACACAACATCTAACCCCGCTAACCTAAGCCCAAGTCCTCCACTACGGAGCTAAGGGAGGCTACCTATCCCAGCCCTGGTCAAGCTGGGATCCCGGCACCCTGAGTCTGGGCTCTCGGGGCCACGCCACCGGCTTGCCCTGGTCGGCCCTGACAAGGACAGCGAGCCAGGGGAGCTCCGGGGCATATGCTAGCTGGTCTTCGGTCTTCGCTGGTTAAAGCTGATACCCCGACCTCGAGCCCTCCGGCTCACCACCTTTTATAGTACTCGGCCCCCGGGAGGGGCCCGTGGGGGATGCAGGTGCGGACGTCGGTGTGAGCACCTCCTCTGTGTACGGCCCTAACCACGCCCCCTGTGTTTGTTAGCCATCCGCGCCCATACACAATTACACCTCTACACATGTAGCCCGCATGCCCAGCCACTGCATGCCTAAACAGCTTTTTTTCGGCCAGATCGAAGGGGCTAAACGGGCGCGGCACGGACTAGAGAAGAGATGGAGTGATGTGGTACAGGAGGACGTGGAGCTGAGTGGATTTGCCGATGACTGGTACCAGCGGTGTCAAGATCGGCCTCTGTGAAGGATGCTCGTGAAGGACGCTACTGGGCAGTTGGAGGCAGTCACCCTCCAACAACAACGAAGGGCGGAGGAGTGACGCTCACAACAATGAGCGGAGCGCCAGGTGGCTAAAGCACAACAAGTTGGCACAGTAGGGGGCACAGGTGGTGCATCAGCCAGTCATCTCAGTCATCTCAGTCAGTCGACTGTGGCACCTGGGTCTGCCCCGTGACCTCCTGCCAGCGGGCGTTTGACACTTCACGTGGCTTCAAGGTGCACATAGCCTGGCACAAGCGTCGTCGTGACGTCACCGCCACTTAGTGGCGAATGGCGGTTGTTGTTGTTGTGCATGGAGTGTGTGGTGTGTGGAATGTGTGAAGTGTGGGTGTGTGGAGTGTGTGCGTGGAGTGAAAGGGTATACAATGTGGAGTGTGTGGAGTGTGAGTGTTCTAATAGTGCTATAAAATTCCACGTGATGATAATAAGCCACTTCGCTGAACTATCATTTGTGGCAGCCAGGTCGCTTCTGAACAAAAGCCATATAGCTCAGTGGTAGGCCTTATCTGGTGACGTAAAAATAGTTTAGTTTAGGGTGTGGAATGTGTGTGTGGCGTGGGGAGCGGTAATGCAGTTGTCAGCGCGCCATGCCTGCCCTCATAGGTGTTGCACACTCACAGGATACACGGGGGATCTGATTCTGGGTGTGTAGGTATGTGTGGGTGTGTGTGTGTGGAGTGTGGGTCTCTGTGCGAGTCTACGGGTCTCTGTGCGAGTCTACGGGTCTCTGTGCGAGTCTATGGGTCATGTGACTGACCAGCAGGGCGCGAGTTGGTTCTGCCCAGATTTCCAGATCCTTCCCTTTTTGGGCGAAGCCGGATTTCCGCAAAACCTGCTCTTCAAATCTGTGTCATTATGCCCTCCACCACCCGGCTGAGCCCAAACGAATTGTCGCACGTACACAACATACGCGTCGATCTACTGTGAGGGTCGCTCTCGAACCAACCCATGGTGATTGGGTGCGTGGGTAAGTCGTTGGGTGCCTGGGTGAGTGAGTGGGTGGCTGGCTGCGTGAGTGGGTGGGTGGGTGAGTGAGTGGGTGGGTGAGTGGGTGGGTGAGTGGGTGGGTGAGTGGGTGGGTAAGTGGGTGGGTGAGTGGATGGGTGGATGGGTTAGTGGGTGGGTGAGTGGATGGGTGGGTGGGTAAGTGGGTGAGTGAGTGGGTGAGTGGGTGAGTGTGTTGGTGAGTAGGTGAGTGGGTGGGTAGGTGAGTGAGTGGGTGGGTGAGTGAGTGAGTGAGTGGGTGGGTGGGTGGGTAGGTGAGTGAGTGGGTGGGTGGGTGAGTGGGTGGGTGAGTGGGTGGGTAAGTGGGTGGGTGAGTGGATGGCTGGATGGGTTAGTGGGTGGGTGAGTGGATGGGTGGGTAAGTGGGTGAGTGAGTGAGTGAGTTGGTGAGTGAGTGGGTGGGTAGGTGAGTGAGTGAGTGAGTGGGTGGGTGGGTGAGTGAGTGGGTGGGTGGGTGGGTGGGTGAGTGAGTGGGTGGGTGGGTGGGTGGGTGAGTGGGTGGGTGGGTGAGTGGGTGGGTGAGTGAGTGGGTGGATGAGTGGGTGGGTGGGTGGGTGAGTGAGTGGGTGGGTGGGTAGGTGAGTGAGTGGGTGGGTGGGTGAGTGGGTGGGTGAGTGGGTGGGTGGCTGGCTGCGTGAGTGGGTGGGTGAGTGGGTGGGTGAGTGGGTGGGTGAGTGGATGGGTAAGTGGATGGGTGGGTGGGTAAGTGGTGAGTGAGTGGGTGGGTGGGTGGATGGTTTTGTGGGTGGGTGAGTGGATGGGTGGGTGGGTAAGTGGGTGAGTGGTGAGTGGGTGAGTGGGTGAGTGGGTGAGTGGGTGGATGGGTTTGTGGGTGGGTGAGTGGATGGGTGGGTGAGTGGGTAGGTGGGTGGGTGAGTGGATGGGTGGGTGGGTGAGTGAGTGAGTGGGTGAGTGGGTAGGTGGGTGGGCACGTGAGTGGGTGGGTGGGTGGATGAGTGGGTGAGTGAATGAGTGGGTAGGTGGGTGGGCACGTGAGTGGTTGAGTGAGTGAGTGGGTGAGTCGGTGGGTGGGTGAGTCGGTGGGTGAGTGGGTGGGTGAATAGGTGGTTGGGTGAGGCCCCACTCACACACCCAACCACTCACCCGCAGCACTGCAGAGGTCACCCCTCTCTCTGCCTCGTCCCTCCCAATAACTTCGCTCAACCCAAGAACGGCGCCAACTCTTATTCAATGACACTTTAGAGAGTGATGTTTATTGCTGTTCGTTGCACAATGCTAAACAAATACACAGAGACACACAAGTACACTTAAATGTACACACACACAAACCAAAGATCCCATCATAGCCTTAACAGACTGTTGGGGCATGTGCTGTTAGCGAGCACACGAGGTGGGTCGTCAGCGCCATGTGCGGCCGCCTTTGTCTCCCCAGTGGCGATGTTTACACACCGCACAAAGTTCTCACTTGCGGCTGAGTCGATCTAGCGGAGGTCCTGGACTCAGGACCGGTTCGGGCCGCCCGGTTCATTGTGCAGCATGCTAACCACTACACCACTGCTCCCCATGCACACAAAGGCAGATACACACAGTCGCACTCACACACACACTCAACAGACAGTATGCACACACACACACTCACTCTCACCTCTCAGTCACTCGTACAGTAAGCACACACGCAATACACACACTCATAACCCTGTCTCCTAATCTCTCACACACTGCAACCCCCACACACAGAGATATACGCACACCAATACACACACACTCACACACCGTAACCCCACACACACACACAGATACACTCACACAAATACACACACATATACTCCCATACCACAACCCCCACACACACAGATACACTCATGCCCCAATACACACACATACACTCCCATACCACAACCCCCCCACACACACAGATACACTCATGCCCCAATACACACACATACAATCCCATACCACAACCCCCCCACACACACAGATACACTCATACACCAATACACACACATACACTCCCATACCACAACCCCCCCACACACACAGCTACACAGATACACTCATACACCAATACACACACATACACTCCCATACCACAACCCCCACACACACAGATACACTCACACACCAACACACACACACACACTCTCATACCACAACCCCCAAACACACACACAAATACACTCACACACTAATACACACTCGTACCACAACCCCCCCACACACCAATAACGACAAAGATCCCCCGTGTAGCCTTCTAAAGACTGTTGGGGCAAGTGCGGTGGCCAGTACCACAGGTACGCGGATTGAGTCGGCCGAAGACCGGTTCAGATATTCGTCACCGTAATCGGAAATCGAACTCGGGTTAATCGAACTGCTCCCCCCCACACGCACTCACACACATGGACTAACACGTACACACACAAAATCCCTACACACACGCTCACACACAACCTACACACACAACTCTCACACTCACACAGCCTACACACAAACCTACACACACACAACTCTCACACACACACAGCCTACACACAACTCTCACACACACAACTCTCACTCACACACAGCCTACACATAACCTACACACACAACTCTCACACACACAGCCTACACATAACATACACACACAACTCTCACACACAGCCTACACACAACCTACACACACACAACTCTCACACACACACAGCGTAACCCACACAGATAACGATCCCGTGTAGACTTCAAGAAACCTAGGAAGACACACACAGACAAAGACGCTCCGTGTAGCCTACACACGTTGTTGGGTCAAGTGCTGCTCACGAGTAGCACCAACGAAGGGCCATTGTGGTTAGAACCAAGCCCGGCCACCTTTGTCTCCCCAAATCTGGTGTTTACTATACCCCCCGATTCAGATACGATCAATAAAAGCAGTGTGCTAACCATTGCGTCACCACTCCCCCTCTGCCATCAATGCAAAGACAAAGACCCACCGTATAGCCTCAACATATTTTTGGGGCAAGTACTGTAAGCGAGCAGCACCTATGCAGGGATGATGGGC
This sequence comes from Lampetra fluviatilis, assembly GCF_964198595.1. Classification (NCBI taxonomy): domain Eukaryota; kingdom Metazoa; phylum Chordata; class Hyperoartia; order Petromyzontiformes; family Petromyzontidae; genus Lampetra; species Lampetra fluviatilis. The sequence goes on along the minus strand of NC_136312.1, from coordinate 1,058,364 downwards.
TGAGTCAGCCTCAGCCTGCCCCCACGACCAGGGTTTGAGTCACCCACAACACCGCTGCTGAGTTAGTGATGCAAAGACACCAGGTACTCATTTGACGCTGAGTCGACCTAGGGAAGTCCCAGAACCTATTCCCTACACACATCCCACCAAAGATCCCCCTTAAACAAACTTTCGTGGCAACTGCTGTGAGCGAGTGGCACCTGTGAAGGCCGGCACGGCACATGAAGGGGTCGGTGGCCAGCACTACGCCAGGCCGCCTTTGTCTCCCCAGTGACGATGTTCACACACCGCACTCGGTACTCATTTGAGGCCGAGCCGACCTAAGGGAGGCCCAAGACCAGGGCCGGCTTAGATAGTTGCCACTAGTGTCGGCCATGAGTGGCAATCTACTCGGTTTGTTGGGTTCGTCGTCCAGGGCGCTAACCACTGCGCAGCCGCTTCACACACACATCCACACATACCACACCCACACACCACACACCCACACACCCACACACACCACACACACCACACACACCACACACACATCGACACCCACATCGACACCCACATCCACACACACATCCACACCCACATCCACACCCACATCCACACACATCCACACATACCACACCCACACATCCACACACATACCACACCAACACCCACCCACACATCCACACACACACATACATACCACACCCACACACCACACCCCACACACCACACCCACACATACCACACCCACACATACCACACCCACATCCACACATCCACACACACACACCCACATCCACACACACATCCACACACACACACACATCCACACACACACACCCACATCCACACATACCACACACACACACCACACCCACCACACCCACACACACATCCACACATACCACACCCACACACACATCCCCACACACACCCCCACACACACCCCCAGTGTCATACCTACACACCCCCACACACCCACAGTGTCATACCTACACAAAGAGCCCCCGTGTATCGCCTTAACAGACTGTCGGGGCAAGTTATGTTAGCGAGCACCTATGAAGGCTGGCACGGCACACGAGGGGGTGGGTAGCCAGTGCCACGCCCGACTGTCTTTGTCTCCCCAGTGACAATGTTTATACACCGCAACAGGTACTCGTTTGAGGCTGAATCGACCTATGGGAGGCCCAGGACCGGTTCAGATAATCGTCACCGGTGTTGGCCGTGAGCGGGAATCGAACCCAGGTTTGCAGCCCAGCGCGCTAACCGTTCCACCACCGCCCCCCCCATACCTACACAGCCACCAAGTGACGTACAACACAGAGACACCTCCCCCCAGCCCCCACTCCCCCCCCTCGTGTCGCAATCACTTGACGTCGTGAGTCCACTGGGAGGGGCTACGCGGGGCGGTGGGATGAGTGAAGTCTTCCATGCGACTTGCACAACCCTCACCCAACCACCCTCACCACTCCTTCCCCTTCCTCCACTGATGTGCACACAAAAGATAAAAGATCCCCCCCCCACGATTTGGATACACGGGGTGTTGCGGGCCAAGTGCTCGTTAGGGAGCGCCTCCTCCCTCCCACTCCCTCCTCCTCCTCCCTCCTCCTACTCCTCCCTTCTCCCTCCTACTCCTTCCTCCTCCTCCCTCCTCCTCCTACTCTCCTCTCTCGAGGACGGCACAGGCGGTGGTTGCCAGGCGGTCTCGTACCCAGCGCTGACCCGACGTCGTCGATGGGGCAACTTTCGGTTCCCGTGGTGACCTCGTGGCACCAGAGAACACTCGCGGGGACTATTTGGTGTCTCAGCTGGGCACATGCATTTATTTAGTTCCAGTAGTTTACAGTTAAGATTAAACACTAATTATGGAATCGTGTGTTCCTATGTTTTTTCGGTAAAGTCACGTAGGTAAAAAAATAAAATTAATAAAAGTAAAATAAAAATAGAATAAAATCACGACGTTTCGGAGGCAACACAAGCTTCCATCTTCAGGTGGAACCGTCACAGCACGATAGCTGTATCAAGTGAGAGAAATTCCAAGAAAACAATCCTTGTATATATACTGGTTGTGGGTGGGAGGAGCCAAGGTAGGCTCTGGATATTATTTTTGTGAGGTTCGGTGCGGCTGAAGCACGCTGTTAGGAATAAGCCTTTGTTGTGTAAACTAGACACGGATGATGTAAAGGTGCGTTCAAATGGGACTGAGCCTTTTATTATGTAGAAGTGATGCGGCTGAAATCGCTGCCAGGAAATGAGTCTTTGTTGTGTAGAATGGTTGACTGAGCCTTTGTTATGTAGAGGTGGTGCGGCTGAAATCACTGCCAGGAATGCTCCAAATGTGTAGTTAAATCTTTTTTGCATGATTAATAACATCTTTCCAATGATTACTAAGTTTGTACCCATCATCACGGTTGAAGTTATGTCTGTGTTTGTATATTTGGATGGCCTCGTGTACAAACCTTTGATGGTAGCCAGGAGGCTTGCAGAGTACCTTGGTCTCGGAAAAGACAATTTAATGAGAGCCCACAGCGTTGTAGCAATGATCGGCAACGACGGAAGAATCAGTTTTGCCGTGTTTCAGATCTGACTTGTGCTCATTTCCTGGCAGCGATTTCAGCCGCATCACTTCTACATAACAAAAGGCTCAGTCCCATTTGCACGCACCTTTACATCATCCGCATCTAGTTTACACAACAAAGGCTTATTCCTAACAGCGTGCTTCAGCCGCACCGAACCTCACAAAAATAATATTCAGGGCCTACCTTGGCTCCTCCCACCCTCAACCAGTACTGTATATATACAAGGATTGTTTTCTTGGAATTTCTCTCACTTGATACAGCTATCATGCTGTGACGGTTCCACCTGAAGACGGATGCTTGTATTGCCTGCGAAATGTCGTTTTTTTATTTTATTTTACTTTTATTAATTTTCATTTTTTACCTACGTGACTTTACCGAAAAAACCTAAGAATATGAATCCTTGCAGTCACGAAAGCTTCAAATTTAGAACTAATTCTGTGGACCTGCGATTCATGTGGGGGGAAATGCGAACCCCTGCCCCCCCCATATAGAAGTCAAACTCCGCCTGTAGGTGCAGTGGGTGATACCCGAGGTGAACCAACTCGCACATCCAAGGTGATGTTCAAGCCACTGCATTGGGCGATTTATTGTGGCCCAGGTCGCTTCTGAAAATCAGAGAGCTACGCAGCTCAAGTGGGGCCTTACATTGATAAAACATCAAATACAAAGTAGTTGGGTTAGTTTGATGGCACTGATGGTACTGATGGTACAGATGGTACTGATGGTACTGATGGTACTGATGGTATTTGTGATTCCCCCACGGTTATCACTGTGGTTTTATCCTGCACGACACATCTCCCTGCATGCCACCCCCCCGCACCCCCGTGCCCCCCCCCCCGCACCCCGTGCCCCCCCCCGCACCCCGTGCCCCCCCCCTAATTCCATCTCATCCCAATTAGGGCCAATTACGCAGCGGCGGAATAGACGAGACGCAGCGGAGGATGCAGCAACAGTCGCAGCAGAAGCAGCAGCAGTTGTAGTAGCAGCAGCAGTTGTAGTAGCAGCAGTAGTAGTAGCAGCAGCAACAGCAACAACAGTAGAAGCAGCAGGAACATCAGCAGTACCAGCAGGAGTAGTAGCAACAACAGCATCAGTAGCAGCAGCAGTAGCAGCAGCAGCAACAGTGGGGCAGCAACAGTGGGGCAGTGTTAACACTCGTTAACACCCCCCGCACCCCGCGCCCCACCCCCCCCGCACCCCCCGCGCCCCACCCCCCCGCGCCCCGCCCCCCCCCCCCCGCGCCCCACCCCCGTGCCCCACCCCCGTGCCCCCCCCCGTGCCCCACCCCGTGCCCCCCCCCGTGCCCCACCCCGTGCCCCCCCCGTGCCCCACCCCGTGCCCCCCCCGTGCCCCACCCCGTGCCCCCCCCCCGTGCCCCACCCCGTGCCCCCCCCCGTGCCCCACCCCGTGCCCCCCCCCCGTGCCCCACCCCGTGCCCCCCCCCCGTGCCCCACCCCGTGCCCCCCCCCCGTGCCCCACCCCGTGCCCCCCCCCCCGTGCCCCACCCCGTGCCCCCCCCCCGTGCCCCACCCCGTGCCCCCCCCCGTGCCCCACCCCGTGCCCCCCCCCCGTGCCCCACCCCGTGCCCCCCCCCCGTGCCCCACCCCGTGCCCCCCCCCCGTGCCCCACCCCGTGCCCCCACCCCGTGCCCCACCCCGTGCCCCCACCCCGTGCCCCCCCCCCGTGCCCCCCCCCCGCACCCCGTGCCCCCCCCCCGCACCCCACACTCCGTCCTCCCGACACCAGCTCCATAATTAACGCGCCGCTAACGAGCACGTGCGAGCATCAGGGATCGCTCCTAATTCCATCTCATCCCAATTAGGGCCAATTACGCAGCGGCGGAATAGACGAGACGCAGCGGAGGATGCAGCAACAGTCGCAGCAGAAGCAGCAGCAGTTGTAGTAGCAGCAGTAGTAGTAGCAGCAGCAATAGCAACAACAGTAGAAGCAGCAGGAACATCAGCAGTACCAGCAGGAGTAGTAGCAACAACAGCATCAGTAGCAGCAGCAGTAGCAGCAGCAGCAACAGTGGGGCAGTGTTAACACTCGTGCTTTACATAAACGAGTCTGTGGGTTCAATCCCCAACTCGTACGAACTTGTGTGTGTAGATTGTGTGTGTGTCAGTGTGTGTGTAGATTGTGGGTGTGTCAGTGTGTGTGTGATTGTGTGTGTAGATTGTGTCAGTGTGTGTCAGTGTGTTTCAGTGTGTGTGTAGATTGTGTGTGTGTGTATATATTGTGTGTGTCAGTGTGTGTGTAGATTGTGTGTGTGTGTAGATTGTGTATGCGTAGATTGTGTGTGTCAGTGTGTGTGCAGATTGTGTGTGTGTAGATTGTGTGTGTCAGTGTGTGTGTCAGGAACAGGTTTGCAGATTTGCTGAGCATTTCTGTGTGGTCCTGGGGGAGGGGAAATCCCTTAGCGAGGAAAACTTTATGGCACAAAGTGGGGATGACCCTGCTGAGGCTGCGGTGTCTCAAATATTGGAAGAAGTCACCCCCTGTGAGTGGCTGGCTGAGGTGCCATCTGTTGAGGAAGTACTGAAGGCGATCCGGAGTCTCAGACCAGGAAAAGCACCGGGCAGAGATGATCTCCCAAGCCAAATGCTGAGGGAGGGTGGCGTTTGTGCACAGACTGCCCTACATGACATCATAACAACAGTCTGGACCACTGGACGAGTTCCGCAGGATTGGAAGGATGCCCTGGCGGTCCCCCTCTTTAAGAAGGGGGACTTGCACAGACTGTAACAACTACAGGGGCATCTCACTCCTCAGTGTGCCGGGAAAGATCTTGGCAAGGATTATTCAACATCGCCATGCTCGGCACGCTGAGGAGAGGCTTGCGGAGCCCCAATACGGTTTCAGGAAAGGGCGGTCCTGCACAAATGCCATATTTTCTGTCCATCTGCTACAGCAGAGGTGTAGGGAATTCCAACAAGACCTACATCTCTGCTTTATTGACCTGGTCAAGGCCTATGATACCATCAGTAGGCCTGGGCTCTGGGTTGTTCTCCGTGCTTTCAGAGTCCCTGACCCTCTGCTCACGATCATTAAGGACCTTCACGATGGTGAGCGGGCCCGGGTAAAACTACGTGGCCGGGAGTCAAAGCCATTCCCTGTACATCTTGGGGTGCGACAGGGATGTCCTCTGGCTCCCACATTATTTAACATCTATTTTGACCACGTAGTTCGTGAAGCCTTCAATAGCTGTACCGGGGGAATTTCCATTTGGTACAGATACAATGGGAGGCTGATCGATGCCCGGGTGCGATCAAGGGATGGCTCCCGATTGGTCAACCATGTTATGTATGCCGATAATTTGGTAATAGCTGCTCATTCAGAGGAGGAGTTGGAAACGCTGCTGCTGCGACTGGAGCGTGCCACTAAAAGGTGGGGCCTTAGCATCAGCCCCACCAAAACTAAGCACTTACCCGGGTATTTTGTACCATCAGACACTCCACCCCCACAACTCCCAATCGGTGATGGGGCAGTTGTGGAGAGAGTGGAGAGTTTCCCATACCTGGGCAGTGTGCTTATGACCAGCTCCAGTTTAACAGCAGAGGTCTCGCTCTGAATCAGTCGAGCGGCAATATATTTTCATCGGTTGCGTAACGCTGTGTGGAAGCTACCTGGTCTGTCGCTCCGCACGAAGCTTCAGGTCTTCTTGGCCACAGTAATTCCCTCCCTTCTCTACGCTTGCGAAACGTGGAACCCCTTAATGGAGCATCTTCGTCGGTTAGAAAAATTTAGGCTGGCGTACATACGATCCATCCTGGGTTTAACCAGGCTGGATTGTGTGAGCTCACAAATCCTTGAAAGATCTGGGCAAAGTCCCATCGGTGAGCTCCTCCGGCAGGCAAGGCTGTGTTGGCTGGGTCATGTAGCCCGCATGCCCAGCGACCGCATGCCTAAACAGCTTTTGTTCGGCCGGATCGAGGGGGCTAAACGGGCGCGGCACGGGCTAGAGAAAAGATGGAGTGATGTGGTACAGGAGGACGTAGAGCTGAGTGGACTTGCCGATGACTGGTACCAGCGGTGTCAAGATCGGCCACTGTGGAGGAGGCTCGTGAAGGACGCTACTGGGCAGTTGGAGGCAGTCGCCCTCCAACAACAACGGAGGGCGGAGGATCGACGCTCACAACAACGAGCAGAGCGCCGGGTGGCTAAAGCACAGCAAGTTGGCACAGTAGGGGGCACAGGTGGTGCATAAGCCAGTCATCTCGGTCATCTCAGTCAGTCGACCTGTGGCACCTGAGTCTGCCCCGTGATCTCCTGTCAGTGGGCGTTCGACACTTCATGTGGCCTCAAGGTGCGCATGGCCTGGCACAAGCGTCATAGTGAACTCACCGCCACTTCGTGGTGAATGGCGGTTGTTGTTGTAGATTGTGTGTGTGTCAGTGTGTGTGTAGATTGTGCGGAGCGGTAGTGTAGTGGTTAGCGCGCTGCGCTACAACCCTGACGAGCCGGGTTCGATTCCTGCTCACAGCCAACACCAGTGAAAATTATCTGAACCGGTCGTGGGCCTCCCCTAGGTCGATTCGGCCTCGAATGAGTACCTGCTGCGATGTGTAAACACGATGGGGGTGCGTGGCCAGCACCACGCCCGGCCGACTTTGCCTCCCCAGTGGCGATGTTTACACGACGCACTGGGTACTCATTTGAGGCTGACTCGACCTAGGGGAAGCCCAGGACCAGTTCAGATAATCGTCGCTGGTGTTGGTGTCTGTGAGCGGAAATCGAACTCGGGTCGCTGGGTTCATAGCACACTTAACACACACACCCATACTGCACTCACACACTCACCCACACTGCACTCACACACTCACGTAGCTCCACACGACCCACACACACCCACACACTTCTACTGAGAGCACAACAAGTGAGGGAGGCCTTTCTGGGTAACCAGATCCACAGTAATAATAATGCAGCTACAGCAGCAGCTTCCAGCACCAGGGACTGACTGACACACACACAAGCAGACATGGGAACACACCAATGCTTGCCACTTTGCAGCGGTGACGTCAACACAGCACTTGTACCAGGGTAAGTGCACTTTGAGGCCACGTGGAGTGTGGAAGGCTCTCAAGCAGGTCACGGGACAGACTCAGGAGCCATCGGTTGACTGACTGAGATGACTGGCAGATGCACCAACTGTATTCCCTGCTGTGCCAACACGCTGCGTTTTAGTCGCGCGTCGCTCCTCCGCCCTCCACTATTGGTGGAGGGCGACTGCCTCCAACTGCCCAGTAGCGTCCTTCACAAGCCTCCTCCACAGAGGCCGATATTGACACCGCTGGTACCAGTCATGGGCAAGTCCACTCAGCCCGACATCCTCCTGTACCGAATCAGTCATTCTCTTCTCTTGCCCGTGCCGTTTAGCCCCCTCTATCTGGCGAAACAGAAGCTGCTTGGGCATGCGGATTTCATAACTCAGCCAACGCAGCCTTGCCTGCCGGAGGAGCTCACCGATGGGACTTTGTCAAGATCTATCAAGGATCTGTGAGCTCTTCACACAATCCAGCCTGGTTAAACCCAAGATGGATTGTAGGCAGGCCAGCCTGAAGGTTTAAAACTGGCGCAGATGTTCCATTAGGGGGGTCCACGTTTTGCAAGCAAAGATAATAGAGGGCATAACCATGACTGAGATGACTGGGAATTTCATATAAAAAATATAATGCGCTCGACCGATTCAGAGTGAGACCTCCGCTGCCAAACCGGAGCTGGTTATAACCACACTGGCCAGGTACGGAAGCTTCTCCACAAATGCCCAATCACTCATGGGGAGTGGAATTCTTCTGGTAGAGCTATACAAAGGATCTTTAACTATATGGTCAGATAAGATAAAATAATGTCGAGAGCCAGAGGACATCCCTGTCGCACTCCAAGGTGAACAGGGAATGTCGCTCACAACCGGCTTCATAGCTTGGCCCAGGGCCTGCCCACCATCATGAAGACCCTTAATGATTGTGAGGAGATAGTTAGAGAAACTTGAAGCACGAAGACTAAACCAGAGCCCTGGCCTACTAATGCTATCGAGGGCCTTGACCAATGCGGTGCCTCCTTTTTTTTTAAAGGGAAACACCAGGGCGTCCTTCAAATCGTGCAGAACCCATTCCTGCGGTCCAGGCAGTTGAAATTATTTAATCTAGGGCAGTCTGAACACAGAGTTCTCGATCGCCCTTTGCACTTCCTCAAGCGTTTGAGGCAGGGGCAGCCCCAGCAGGGTCAGCCCCCACCCTGCCCCTTGATTTCGTCAGAGCTGAGGGGTCCCCCACTCCAAGGCATCACAGAAATGTTCAGCAAGCCTGTTGATGGGTTTCAGAGATCGGATCACCACTCCTTTCCCTAAAGGATGTCATAGGGGTGTGGTGCTGCAAGTTACTTTTTTGATGGCATTAAATAGTGATTTGTGATCGTGGGCTACCGAGGCAGGTTTCCAACTCTTCAGCAACCTGCGACCACCACTCATCCTTGCAGCACCGCTCGAATCTCTGAACCTCCGAGCGAAGGCTGCAGTAAAGTCAGAGTCTCTGGGGAAGTATGGACTGCATACCCAATGCAACCATGGCAGCTGTATGAGCCACAATCCTAAACCTCACCCATTTCCCCGCGGCATCAGGCGGTGGTGGAGGGGGGGGGATGCCAATCTAGCTGCAACCCATGATGAAATTCCCGCTTGCGAATATCAGAGCCGAGATCAGGCCACTGTGGGTTTTGATGGAGTGCTAGGTGGATGTCCACCACCACAGTGGAAGAACGGCAGGCGCATCTTACAAATGACAAGCCGATGGTAAGTGGACAGATCAGCTCCACGGTAGGTGCTGATGTCAAGGGCAAGGGCCTGCATCCGCTGATTCGTTACTTTCTTAAACCTGGCGTGAATCAATGATGTTGTGTGGATGTGCTGATGCTGGAACAGCGTGTTGGTGATTACAAGCCCATGAGCTGCACAGAAGTATAGCAGCCTCCCCCTGTTATCATTGAGCCGATCTGATCCATGCATTACAATCACTCTGACCCTGGTGCCTGCGTCATGACCCACTCGGGCATGAAAGTCACTCAACAGGATGACTATCCCGAGGGGCCACTTTAGCTCGCTCCTGTGACAGGAGGTCAAAGAAGGCATCCGACTCATCGGCCTTGCCTGCATCCCTCCACTGATGTTCATTTTCGGTGGATGCGTAAGACACTACCACCACTCCTTGCTTCCGATTGATGGGGAAGCGAGCCTATAAATGTCAAGGACTCACAGCTTCCCACACATTGCCCACACTCCCACACCCCCTTCATTATTTTGTTCAGAAGATGAGCCACCGCCCAGTTGTTTGGCAGTTTTCTTGCCCCGAGCGGAGGACTGTCCACCCCTCACGGTCAAGGTGGTACCAATCCAGCTCCCGACAGAGGAATGGCAGCCTCTCTCCTCCACAATGAGCATTCAGACATTCCACGTGGCCAAGTGCAGTGGTTTTGTGACGTTTGTGGATTTCACCAAAAGACGTCATAGACACCCACCGCTACACTGCCTGGTTCGTAGCACATCGGCCCGACCGCTATACTGCCGCTTCCCATCCCAGGATACGTACACACACACACGTATGTCAGCCAGTTTATTTCGACACACGCATAGAGACACTAATAGACCCACCCCTTCAACCATATATCCCCCCCCTGACCCCTATAGCTTTAAACAGACTATTGGGGGCACCTACGACGGTGCCCACCATGGCACACGAGGATCGCCAGGTTTCGTAGTGCAAGACGCTAACCGCTGCGCCACCGCTCTGCACGCATCCCCTGAACACGGACCGGCACACACACACGCGCACGCACACACGCGCACGCGCACGCACGCGCCAGTGTTGGGGGCGACTCGGGGCGTGTGGAACCATAAATCGAGATGTGGTGACATGGGGGGTGGGGGAACTTGGTGAAGGAGGGGGGCTCCTCATCTCTACCGCACCCCCTCACTTACATCACTTAGCCGATTGCATTATGGGGGGGTGTGCGTGTGTGTGATGAGCGGGGTATGCGTGTGTGTATGCGTGTGTGTGAGCGTGTGTGCGATGAGCAGGGTGTGTGTGTGTGTGTGATGAGCAGGGTGTGTGTGATGAGCAGGGTGTGTGTGTGTGTGTGATGAGCAAGGTGTGTGTGTGTGATGAGCAGGGTGTGTGTGTGTGATGAGCAAGGTGTGTGTGTGATGAGCAGGGTGTGTGTGTGATGAGCAAGGCGTGTGTGTGTGATGAGCATGGTGTGTGTGTGTGTGATGAGCAGGGTGTGTGTGTGATTAGCAAGGTGTGTGTGTGTGATGAGCAAGATGTGTGTGTGATGAGCAAGATGTGTGTGTAATGAGCAGGGTGTGTGTGATGACCAAGGTGTGTGTGTGTGTGATGAGCATGGTGTGTGTGTGTGTGATGAGCAAGATGTGTGTGTGTGTGTGATGAGCAAGGTGTGTGTGTGTGATGAGCATGGTGTGTGTGTGTGATGAGCAAGGTGTGTGTGTGTGATGAGCATGGTGTGTGTGTGTGATGAGCAAGATGTGTGTGTGTGTGTTTGTGATGAGCATGGTGTGTGTGTGATGAGCAAGGTGTGTGTGTGTGATGAGCAAGGTGTGTGTGTGTGTGATGAGCAGGGTGTGTGATGAGCGGGGTGTGTGTGTGTGATGAGCATGGTGTGTGTGTGTGTGATGAGCAGGGTGTGTGTGATGAGCAAGGTGTGTGTGTGTGAGATGAGCAGGGTGTGTGTGATGAGCGGGGTGTGTGTGTGTGAGCGTATTGTGCGATGAGCAAGGTGTGTGTGTGTATGCGTGTGTGATGTCAGCACACACTACCCTACGAACCCAGCAGCCCGAGTTTGGCTCCTGCTCGCGGCCACCAACACCGGTGATGATTATCTGAACTGGTGCTGGGCCTCCCCCTAGGTCGACTCGGCCTCAAATGAGTACCTGGTGCAGTGTATAAACATTGCCACTGGGGAAACAAAGGCGGGCAGGCATGGTGCTGGCCACCCACCCCCTCGTGTGCCAGCACGTGCCCGCCTTAATAGGTGCTGCTCACTAACAGCACTCGCCCCAACAGTCTGTGAGGGCTATACGGGATTATCTTGGTCTCTGTGTGCGCGTGGGCAGCACGTGTGAATGGCAGCCGAGTGGCCGTATATCCCATCTGTCAGTGCTGCAAATGGGGCGGCCGGTGATTTAATACAGACAGAGTGTATGCGGAGAGACAAAGGTGGCAAGGGAGCTGCCGACAGCGAGAGAGATGGGCAGGCGTGGTGGTGATGTTTTAGAAGGTGGTGAGTGTGGTGCAATGTCTGGGAGGGTGTGTAGGCAGCCTCCCTCATCATACCTCCTCACCACACTCCCCTCCCTCACTACACTCACCACCTCACCTCCTCCCCTCCCTCACCACAAAGACAAAGACCCCCCTGTATTGCCTTAACAAACTGTTGTGGCAAGTGTTGTTAGCGAGCACCTATGAAGGACCGTACGGCACACGAGAGTGTAGGTGGCCAGCACCACGCCCGCCCGCCTTTGTCTCCCCAGTGGCGATGTTTACACACCGCATCAGGTACTCATTTGAGACTGAGTCGACCAAGGGGAGGCCGAGGACCGATTTAAAATAATCGTCACTGGTGTTGGCCGTTGAGTGGGAATCGAACTCGGATGACCGGGTTCGTAGCACAGCGGTTATGCGCCACCACTCAAACTCACTCAATCACACTCTCACACTCACACACACTCTCACTCACTGACCCACACTCTCACTCGCTGACCCACACTCACACTCTCACTCACTCGCTGACCCACACTCACACTCTCACTCACTCACTCTCACTCTACCGAACAGGGAGAGAACCCACAGAAATCTCCCGAGTCAGGACTCGAACCCAGGAACGTCTTGCCGAGAGGCAATAGCGTCACCACTGTGCCGCCATCTTCACCAACCGGCACTGGCCGGGGTGGTGAATTATGGTCAATTACACCACCGTGACTCGTTCGGCACTGAGATCCACTGTTTGAATGCGCGCCTCACGAATATAAATAGTTTTTGGTATTACACAGACTGATACAAGCAACGTCAGCCGTCGTTTGGCACCAAATGGCGGTTGACGTCGCGAAGGCTCGCTGCTGACAGGAGGTCACGGGACAGACCCAGGTGTCATGGAGTTGACTGACTGAAATGACTGGCAGATGCACCACCTGTGCTCCCCACTGTGCCACCTTGCTGTTTTTTTGCCGCCCGGTGCTCCACTCGTTGTTGTGAGCATGACTCCTCTGTCCTCCGTTGTTGCTGGAGGGAGACTGCCTCCAACTGCCTAGTAGCAGCATCCTTCACGAGCCTCCTCTACAGGGGCCAATCTTGACACCTCTGGTACCAGTCTACGGCAAGTCTACTCACCTCCACATTCTGCTGTACCACATCAGTCAATCTCTTCCCTACCCCATGCCGCACCCATTGAGCCCCCTCTATCTGGCCAAACAGAAGCTGCTTGGGCATCCGGTGGCTGGGCGTGCGGGCTACATGACCCAGCCAACTCGGCCTCGTCTGCCGGGGGAGCTCACCGATGGGATCTGTGAGCTCCTCACACAATCCAGGCTAGTTAAACTCAGAATGGATTGTCGGCATGCCAGCCTGAATGTTTAAAACTGGCACATGTTCCTTGAAAAGGGGTCCATGTTTCGCAAGCATAGATAAGGGAGGGCATGACTGTGGCCGAGATGACCTGAAGCTTCGTGTGGAGTGACAGACCAGGCAACTTCCACATCGCAGCGTTACGCAGCCGATGGAAATGTAATGCCGCTCGACTGAATCGAGACCCCCACTGCCAAACCAGAGCTGGTCATAAGCACGCTGCCCAGGTACGGAAAATGTTCCACTCCATGCACAACTGCCTCATCACTCATGGGGAGTTGAGGGGGTAGCGTATTGGATGACATATAATACCTAGGCAGGTGCTTAGTCTTTCGTGGTGCTGATGGCAAGGCCTGATCTTTTGGTGGCACACACCAGGTTCATCAGCATTTACCAGATAATCAGCATACATAACATGATTGACCAATAGGGAGCCATCCCTTGACCACACCCGGGCATCAATCAACCTCTCTATGTATCTGTACCAGATTTGAAATTCCCCCATTACAGCCATGAATTTTTTTTCAAACTGTGTGGTAAAAAATGTTAAATAATGAAGGAGCCAGAGGATATCCCTGTCATATGCCAAGTGGAATGGAGAATGGCTCGGACTCCTGGCCACACAACTTTACTGGGGCCAGCCGACCATCGTGAAGGCTCTTAATGGTTGTGAGCAGAGATACACGTACCCTTAAAGCACAAAGAACAACCCAGAGTCCAGGCCTAATGACCATGTCAATAAAGCAGAGATGTAGGTCCATTTGGAATGATCTACACCTCTGCTATAGCAGACGGACAGAGAATATGGCATCTGTGCAGGACCGCCCTGGCCTGAAACCAGATTGGGGCTCCACAAGCCTCTCCTCAGCGTGCCTGGCAAAACAATGTTGAATAATCCTTGCCAGGACATTACCGGCACACTGAGGAGGGAGATGCCATTGTAGTTATTGCAGTCTGTGCGGTCTCCCTCACAGGGGGAGGGACCACCAGGGCATTGTTAAGAACCTGCGGAGCTCCCCCTGTGGACGAGACTGTTGTCATTCTGTAATATAGGGCAGTCTGCACACAAACGCCACCCCCCCTCCTCCCTCAGCAGCTCGCTTGAGAGGTCATCGCTACCTGGCAATTTACCTGGTCTCAAGTTCTGGATCACCATTCACACTTCCTCAACAGATGGTACTTCAACCAATCACTCACAAGAAACGGATATTTCCTCCAATATTTGAGGCACGGCAGCCCCCAGTCGGCTCAACCCCACCCTACCCCATGATGTTATTGGTGCCAAGGGCTTACCCCTTCCCCAAGATCTCAAAGAAATGCTCAGCAAATCTGCAAACCTGTTCCTGGGGGTCAAAGATCGGATTACCGTTCTTGGCGATAGGTGTGGAGCTGCAAGTTACTTTTTTTATCGAATTAAAGAGTAATTGGTGATCGCGGGCTACCGAGGCAGTTTCCATCTCCTCATCAACCCGCGACCACCACTCATCCCTTGCAGCGCCGCACGGCTCTCCGAACCTCCGAGCAAAGGCTGCGGTAAGCCTCCTCATTCTCGGATGTGGGATGCTGTAGACGGTGGTAGTGTGCCTGTCACTTTCTCTCTGCCAGCCAGAACACCTCCTCCTTCAGCCACGGTCTCTGGGGAGGTCTGCACTGCGTACCCAATGCAGCCATAGCAGCTGCATGAGTCGCTGGCTTTAAACTCACCCATTTTCCCTCGGCGTCAGGAGGAGGGGGGGGAAAGGATGATGAAATTCTCGCTTGAAAATTTCATCAGCGAGCTGAGACCAGGCCACTGTGGGTTTGAATGGGATCCTACCTAGGTGGACACCCACCACCGGACGGGAAGAATGGCAGGCGCATCTTACAGATGACAAGCCTATGGTCAGTGGGCAGATCAGCTCCAAGGTAAGTCCTGGTTTCTACTGTTTTGTCAATATATAGTACAATAGATGTTCCCACATGCATCTATGAGGTTGTGTGGATGAGTCAATGTCGGCACAGCATGTTAGTAATTACAATCACATGGGCTGCACAGAAGTCTACCAGCCGCCTACTGTTATTATTGAGCTGATCTAGCCCATGACTTCCATTCACTCCAGCCCAGGTGCCTGCATCATGACCCACTCGGGCAATGAAGTCACCCAACAGGATGACTCTATCCCCAGGAGCCTCTTTATCCAGCAACATGGGCAGAAAGTTAGAGAAGGCATCTAGCATATGCAGACACACTTGTGTAGACACAAAGACAAAAGATCCCCCGTATACCCTGAACAGAATGTTGGGGCAAGTGCTGTTAGCAGGTACAAGAGGTGGGTGGCCCGCAACCACGCCCGACTGCCTTTATCTCCCCAGTGGCGATGTTTATACAATGCACCAGGTACTCGTTTGAGGCTGAGTCGACCTAGGGGAGGCCCAGGACCAGTTCAGATAATCGTCACTGGTGTTGGCAGTGAGCGGGAATCGAACGCGAGTCACCGTGTTCATAGCGCAGCGCGCTAACCGCTACACTGCCACTCCCCACGTACACACAACACATATACACTCGTAGGCATATGGGCATACATTTAGAGTCGTCCACTCGTGTGTACGGTTAACTAGACGCTGTCTGGTCTCATTCACACTGTGTTCATCCACCGCCACCACTGCAGGCCACAACAACTCACTAACTCATTCACCTGCTCACATATACACCAATCTACAAAGACACACACACATCTCTCGACACAAAGACATATCCACCATGGCGCACGCACACACACACGTGCGCGCACGCACACACACGTGCGCACGCACGCACACACACGTGCGCACGCACGCACGCACACATACACGCGCACGCACGCACACACACACGCACGCACACACACATGCCTTCACTCCCGCCTGCGTCTTCTCTCTCACTCTCCCTTCATCTCCCCTCTCCCTGACTCTCTCACTTAGAGCTCCCCTCACATCCACACCCCATGTCTCACACCCTTTACCTCCGTCTCCATTACTACACCCCACTAGCATCACCACAACCATTACTGCACTTACAGCCATTACTGCACTTACAACCATTACTACAACCTTTACTATACCCACAATTAGTAATCCATTCATAACCACAACTACAACCATTACTACAATCATAAACACAACTACAACCATGATAATACCCACAAACATAACCTCAACTATTACGACAATCATAACTACAGCAATTACGACAACCACAACCACCACCATTGACAACCACAACCAATACTGCAATCACTAACCATTACTACAACGACAACATCCATCACAATAACACAACCACACAGACACTAGCCACAGCTGGTACAGCAGGCACAGCTGGTACAGCAGGCACAGCTGATACAGCAGGCACAGCTGATACAGCAGGCACAGCAGGCACAGCTGGTACAGCAGGCACAGCTGGTACAGCAGGCACAGCAGGCACAGCCACCACAGCAGGTACAGCAGGCACAGCCGGTACAGCAGGCACAGCTAGTACAGCAGGCACAGCTGATACAGCTGGTACAGCAGCCACAGCCACAGCTGGTACAGCAGGCACAGCTGGTACAGCAGCCACAGCTGGTACAGCAGGCACAGCTGGTACAGCAGGCACAAACACAACTGGTACAGCAGGCACAGCTGGTACAGCAGGCACAGCTGGTACAGCAGGCATAGCCACAGCTGGTACAGCAGGCACAGCAGGCACAGCAGGCACAGCTGGTACAGCAGGCATAGCTGGTACAGCAGACAGCAGGCACAGCAGGCACAGCAGGCACAGCAGGTACAGCTGACACACCCACAGCCACAGCTGGTACAGCAGGCACAACTGGTACAGCAGGCACAACTGGTACAGCAGGCACAGCTGGTACAGCTGGTACAGCAGGCACAACTGGTACAGCAGGCACAGCTGGTACAGCAGGCACAGCTGGTACAGCTGGTACAGCAGGCACAGCTGGTACAGCTGGTACAGCAGGCACAGCTGGTACAGCAGGCACAGCTGGTACAGCTGGCACAGCTGGCACAGCTGGCACAGCAGGCACAGCTGGTACAGCTGGTACAGCAGGCACAGCTGGTACAGCAGGCACAGCTGGTACAGCAGGCACAGCTGGCACAGCTGGCACAGCTGGTACAGCAGGCACAGCTGGTACAGCTGGTACAGCTGGTACAGCTGGTACAGCAGGCACAGTCACAGCTGGTACAGCAGGCACAGCTGGTACAGCAGGCACAGCTGGTACAGCAGGCACAGCTGGTACAGCAGGCACAGCTGGTACAACAGGCACAGCTGGTACAGCTGGTACAGCAGGTACAGCTGGTACAGCAGGCACAGCCACAGCTGGTACAGCTGACACACCCACAGGCACAGCTGGCACCACCACAGCTGGTACAGCAGGCACAGCCTCAGCCACAGCAGCCGCAGCCGTGCCACATCTACAGCAGCATGTGTCTTAGCGATGCGCCGTTACCTTGGAGCTGGCTGTGAGCAGCAGCAGCAGGAGGAGGTGATAATGGTGGTAGTGATGGTGCTGTTGGTGCTGTTGATGCCCGTGGTGGTAAAGGTGCTGGTAGTGATGGTGCTGGTGGTGATGGTGGTGGTGCTGCTGGTGGTGGTAGTGATGGTGGTTGTAGTGATGGTGGTGGTGGTGTTCCTGGCGAAGCTGATTGGTATTCAGAGGCTGCGCGGCGTGTGGGCGAGACGGAGGGAGAAGAGAGGAGGGAGCAGTGAGGAGGGAGATGCAGGCAGTGGGAGAAGGGAGCAGGGAGACAGGGGGGAGAAGACGCAGGAGGAGCAGAGAGGAGGGAGCTGGGGGAGAAGAGAGATGTGGGAGCAGGGAAGTGCGTTGTCTGTGTGCGTGGAGGTCTGCGCCCGTGTATTTGTCTGGGTGGATATTTGTTTTGTGTGTGTGTGTCTGTGTACGTCTGTGTGTACGTCTGTGTGTGTGTACGTCTGTGTGTGTGTACGCATCTTTGTCGTGTACGTCTGTGCGTGTGGTTATGTCTGTGCGTGTGTGTACGTCTTTGTCCTGTGTACGTCTGTGTGTACGTGTACGTGTGTGTACGTGCGTGTGTGTGTGTGTTAAGTCTGTGTGTGTGTACGTCTGTGTGTGTGTACGTCTGTGTGTGTACGTGTATGTCAGTCTGTTAAGGCTATACGGAGGATCTTTCTCTATGTTTGTTGTTGTCTGTTTGTACGTCTGTGTGTGTGCGTACGCGTGGGGGTCAGGTCACCACCAGGCATGACCTCCTCCTAAGCGAACTGCCGAGGGAACATTGCCAGTGCGCGCACACACACTCACACACATCCACACTCACACACCCACACATACACACACCCACACACACACACACCCACCCACCCACAAACACACCCACATCCACACATCCACACACCCACACACACCCACACAAGACATAGACCCCCGTATAGCCTCAACAGACTGTAGGGGCAAGTGATGTTAGCGAGCACATATGAAGGTCGGCACAGCACACGAGGGGGTGGGTGGCCAACACCACGCCCGGCCGCCTTTGTCTCCCTAGTGGCGATGTTTACACACCGCACTTGGTACTCATTTGAGGCCGAGTCGACCTAGGGAAGGCCCAGTCGACCTAGGGGAGGCCCAGAACCGGTTCAGATAATCGTCACCGGTGTTGGCCGTGAGTGGGAATCGAACCCGGGTGGCCAGGTCCGTAGCGTAGCGCTAACCGCTACGCCACCACTCCCCACGTCCATACACCCACACACCCCCCCGGGTAGCCCCTCACCGCGCTGTCCGGGGCAAGGGTTGAGTAGCACTGACGAAGGCTGGCACGGCGCACTGAGGGGTTCAGGTGTGCCAGCTCCACCGCAATGTTTACACTGCGCCGGGCGCTCATTCAAGGCCGAATCAATCCGGCGGCGGCCCAGAGCCGGTTCAATCGCCGCCGGTCGCCGGGTTCGTAGCGCGGCTATGCTGCAGCCCCCCCCCACACCTGTACACACACCTGTACACACACCTGTACACACACCTGTACACACACCTGTACACACACGTGTTAGCACACACCCACACCTGTTAGCACACACCTGTACACACACCTGAACACACACCTGTTAGCACACCTGTTAGCACACCTATTAGCACATCCCTGTACACACACAAACATACACAAACACACACCTGTGCACACAACACACACCTGTACACACAACACACACCTGTACACACACAACACACACCTGTACACACACAACACACACCTGTACACACACAACACACACCTGTACACACACAACACACACCTGTACACACACCTGTACACAGCCACAAACACACACAAACACACACAAACACACACCTGTACACACACAAACACACACCTGTACACACCTGTACACACACAAACAAACACCAACACAAACACACACAGACCTGTACACACACACACACCTGTACACACACAAACACACACCTGTACGCACACAAACACACACCTGTACACACACACAAACACACACCTGTATGTAGAGACCTGTATGCAGAGACCTGTTCGAACCAACGCCAATACCCCGCCATTCACCACTATGTGAAGGTGACGTCACCATGGCACCTGTGCCAGGCCAGGTGCACTTTGAAGCCACGTGAAGTGTCGAAGGCTCACTGACAGGTCTCGGGACAGACCCAGGTGGTGTCATGGGTTGGCTGACTGAGATCACTAGCAAATGCACCAGCTGTAACCCAGACTGACAACTCACTGCATTTTAGCCGCCCGTGCTCGCACATCCACAAGATGTACACTCACCCTTGTACACACCACAACTATATTCTATAAACACTCACCTCACCTGGGTGGGAAATGAGTTGATGAGGGGGAGGAGGGGAAGGGGGTGGTTCATGTACATATTCGGTGGGGGGGGGGCAGTCGCTGTGGGGGTGAGAGGGGGCGTGGGGGACCAGAGGGGAGGGGCCAGTTCTATAAGTGGTAATCTCAGCAATTACCACTTCTCACATCCACAGGGCCACGCTGGCACGGGGCCCACACACTCACATCGAGAGTGGTAGTGTGTGGATCAGCGAGCGTGTGTGGGTGTGCGAGCATGTGTGGATGCGGCCGGGCGTGGAGCTGGCCACCCACCCCCTCGTGTGCAGTGCCGGCCTTCATTAGGTGCTGCTACTCTCGCCAACAGCACTTGCCCCAACAGTCTGTCCAGGCTATACGACACGGGGAGAGGAGCGAGGCTCACTCACAACCAACAAGCGAAGCGTCGGGCGGCTAAAACACAGCAAGTTGGTGCAGTAGGGGGCACAGGTGGTGCATCTGCCAGACATCTCAGTCAGTCAACCCATGGCACCTGGGGGTCTGTCCCATGACCTCTTGTCAGCGAGCCTATGACACTTCACGTGTCCTCAGAGTGCATCTGGCCTGGTACTACTTGGCGAATGGCGGTTGTTGCGTGTGTTTATATTACACATCACACCAGGTACTCATTTGAGGTTGAGTCAACCTAGGGGAGGCCCAGGACCGGTTCAAATAAACGTCACTGGAGTTGGCCGTGAGCGGGGAATCTAACTAGGGCTGCCAGATTCGCAGCACGGCACGCTAACCGCTGCACCACCGCTCCCCACTCACACACGCACACACGCGCACACACAGCCCAAACCCTCCCCCCCACCACCCAACACCTCCGCGTCCCTCAGGCCCCCCAAACACTCCACCCACGCACGCAAAAATTCAATCATGGGGCCCCCCCTCCTTCCACCTCCATCATGCGCGCGCACGCACGCACACACGTCCGCACACACACAACGATAACGATCCCCCGTGTAGCCTGTAACAGACTGTTGGGGCAAGTGCTGTTGGCGAGTAGTACCTATGAAGGCCGGCACTGTGGCACATGAGGGAGGGGGGGGGTGGCCAGCACCACACCCGCTCACATCCACTCACTCTCACCCCTACACACGCACAAACACTCTCTCTCATACCCACTCACTCGGTTACTAACTTACAAACTCACACCCACCCACCAACTCACTTTTTCATCCACTCACACGCACACTCACCACCACCACACCAAAGACAACGTTTCCCCTGCATAGCCTTAACAGACTGTTGGGGCAAGTGCTGTTAGCAACTAGCAACTATGAAGGCCGGCACGGCACACGAGGGGGGTGGTAGCACCACGCCCGGCCGCCTTTGTCTCCATAGTGGTAGCAATGTTTACACACCACACTCATTTGAGGCTGAGTCGACCTTGCGGAGGCCCAGAACCGATTCAGATAATCGTCACCGGTGTTGGCCATGAGCGGGGAATCGAACCCGGGTCGCCGGGTTCGTAGCGGGCCGACTGCTACCACTACCACCACCACCACCAATCTCTCGCAGTAACCGCTGCAGGGCAGGGGCCACGTTATTTCTGGAAGAACGTTGGGATCAAACGGGGAGGGGACCCCCCCGCCCACCCCCCATGGAAGCGGACCCCCCGGGGACTCCCCGGGGACCCCCACCCACCCCCCATGCACACACATACAATAGGGGGCAGTGGGGGAGGGGGATCTCGGGTTAGGGGTCAGTGTTCAGGCTGCAGGGGTCACACGGAGTCGCGATGACCTTTGACTCCCTCGGCCTCTCCCCCTCTCCTCTCCGTGATTTCCCGGGTCCCTGTCTCTCCCCTCTCTCTCTCCCTTCTCTCTCCCCCTCCATCTCTCCACTCCTCCATCTCTCCACTCCTCCCTCTCTCCTGCATCTTCCCTCTCACCTCCCATCTCCTCTCTCTCATTCACGCCCACGCACCCCCCACCTTAGCAGCTGAGCTGGAGGGGGGGGGGGCTGTGGAGGGATTCTCCACTGCAGTGGCACCCGGGCTGCATTCTAATGTCACTGGGACCAAGGACGAGGGGAGGGGGGTGTGGGGGGATTGGAGGGGGGGTTGAATCCACCCAGGCACGCATTAGCAATCAGAGCAGCAGCGCTCCCTCCTCTCCCTCTCTCTCTTCCCTCTCTCCCCGTATCTTTCTCTCCGTCTCCCCTCTCCTCATCCCCCCCATTTCTCCTCTCAATCTCCCCCCCCTCTCTCTCTCTCTATTCCCTCCCTCTCTTTCCTTTTCTCTCTCTCACTCACCCCCTCTGTGTCCCTCTATCCTCTTCTTCCTCTGTCCCAACTCTCTCCTCCCTCCCTCTATCTATCTCCCCCCCCCCGTTCCTCCCCCCCAACATCTCTCCCCTCTACCCCTCCACTATCTCCACCAACAACGTTCAATCCCTCAGATTGTGAAATCAACTGACACACACCACCCCTCGCCCCAAGCTCAAGAATTTCACGATCAAGGATCTGATCTCGAGACCTAAGAATCTGTGGTCATTGCCAATCTCTGGGACTGAGGATCAATATCCGGCCAGAAGGAATCAATCATCAGGGTTCCCCAGGCCGGATCCATTCCCGAACTCGGAGATCAATTTCCAACATCGAGGGTGAAGCGACAATGGCTGCTGCTCGCGAGGAGCCCCAGCATCAATGAAGTTATCAATATCCCGCTCCCTGGGTTCGAGATCTCAATCCCCGTGATCAGGGTCAAAACCCGATCTTTCGGGTCACGCCCTGGCAATGGTGATGATCCTGCTGACGATGATGATGACGATGATGATGCTGCAGCTGATGATGCTGCTGCTGCAGCTGATGATGCTGCTGATGCTGCTGCTGCCTTTGACGCTGCAGGCAGCTGATGCTGACCACAAGTGAGCAGTGGCAATGGGCCAGATATCGGTGCAAGAGGTTAAGAGGGGGCTAGATATAGGCGAGTGGTGGCACAGCGGTTAGCGCACTGCGCTACAAAACCCGGCTACCCGAGTTCAATTCCAGGCCACGGCCAACATCAGTGGAGTGTATTCGAACCGCTCTTGTACCTCCCCTCGTTAATCTCAACCCTAAATAACGACCTTCTACAGTGTGTAAACTTTGCAATGGGGAGACGAAGGAGGATGGGCGTGGTTTCAGGTCACACCACCCCTCCCCTCGG
This sequence comes from Lampetra fluviatilis, assembly GCF_964198595.1. Lineage (NCBI taxonomy): Eukaryota > Metazoa > Chordata > Hyperoartia > Petromyzontiformes > Petromyzontidae > Lampetra > Lampetra fluviatilis. The sequence goes on along the minus strand of NC_136312.1, from coordinate 1,035,195 downwards.
CGCCACGCCGGCCTTCATAGGTGCTGCTACTTGCGAACGGCACTTGCCCCGACAGACGGTTAAGAACTGCTCGGGGGATCTTTGTCTTGTTTGTGAATGGAATCTCTCCCCCCCTACCCCATTCCGATAGCGGGTAACACGCCCGGCCACCTTTGTCTCCCCCGGCTGATGTCCACGCACTGCACCGGCTGCTCGTCTTTAAAGAGTGGAAGGGCCAGGGACGGTTCGAAAATTCGCCACCGGGTTCGTGGCGCAGCGTGCCAACCACTGCGCCACCGCTCACTCGCACACGCACACACGTGTACCTGCACACGCACACACGTGTACCTGCACATGTATACACACCATACACACACGTGTACCTGCACACGCACACACATGTACCTGCACATGCACACACGTGTACCTGCACATGCACACACGCGTAGCTGCACACACACACACACGTGTACCTACACACGCACACACGTGTACCTACACACGCACACACGTGTACCTACACACGCACACACACCATACACACACGTGTACCTGCACATGCACACACGTGTACCTGCACATGCACACATGCGTAGCTGCACACACACACACTCTACATTCATACACACACAAAACAAAGACACCCCGTGTAGCCTTAACAGACCGTTGGGGCAAGTGCTGTTCGCGAGCAGCACCTATGAAGGCCGGCGCGGCACACGATGGGGGTGAGTGTCCAGCACCACGCCCGACCCCCTTTGTCTCCCTAGTGGCAATGTTTACGCACCGCACCACTTACTATTTTGAGGCTGAGTCGACCTAGAGGAGGCCCAACATCGGTTCAGATAATCGTTACAGGTGTTGGCCGTGAGCGGGAATCGAACCCGGGTCCCCAGGTTCGTAGCGCAGCACGCTAACCGCTACACTACCTCTCCCCATACCTACACACACATGTTCCTACACACATGTTCCTACACACACGTACCTACACACACGGACCTACGCGCTGGTGCGCGCACGTTTCCGCGCGTGCGCTGCGATGTGGAAGGCACGCCGCTGTGACCGGGCGGGCCTGACTCGGTGCAATCGGAGCGCTGCGCATGGCCGACTCTCCCCAGGGGTAGAGATCGCGATGTAGACAGCGCCCGGCCACGCCACGAGTTCTGCGCGGACAGCAAGATCTCAGATACCACGCGCCTGGGATGTGCGTGCGTAGGGGATTGTCTGCGTAGGTGGTGTGTAGACTTGCCGATGACTGGTACCAGCGGTGTCAAGATCGGCCCCAATGGAGGAGGCTCGTGAAAGACGCTAATGGGCAGTTGGAGGCAGTCGCCCTCCAGCAACAGCTGGAGGGCTGCTAAAATATAGCAAGTTGGCGCAGAAGGGGGCACAAGTGGTGCATCGGCCAGCCATCTCATTCAGCCAATGGCACCTGCAGGGTCTGTCCAGTGACCTGCTGTGAGTGAGCCTTCGAAACTTCACGTGGCCTTAAAGTGCATTTGGCCTGGCAAAGGCATTGTGGTGACATCACCGCCATTTTGTGGCAAATGGCGGCGGTTGTTGAATCTGTGTAGGTTTGTTTGTAGCGGTTAGCGTGCTGCGCTACGAACCCGGCGACCCGAGTTCTATTCCAGCTCACGGCCACCAAAACCAGTCAAGATTATCTGAATCGGTCCCGGGCCTCCCTCATTGTCTTTGAGGAGCGGTGTGGCAGCAGTTCGTGCAATACTCTACGAACCCGGCAACACGAGTTCAGTTCCCAGTCATGACCAATAATGAACCGAACCAAGCCGTCACCCTAGGGTAACTCCCCTAGGTCGACTCAACCTCAAATGAGTACCTGATTGCGATGTATAAACATCGCCGCTAGGGAGACAAAGGCGGCCGGACGTGGTTTTGGCCACCCACCCCCTCGTGTGCCGTGCCGGCCTTTATTGGTGCTCGCTAACGGCACTTGCCCCTACAGTCTGTTAAGGCTGCACGGGAGATCTTTTTCTTTGTATATGTGTGTACGTGTGTGTACGTCTGCGAGTGTGTACGTCTGCGAGTGTGTACGTCTGCGAGTGTGTGTGTACGTCCGCGTGCGTGTACATCTGTGTGTGTATCTGTGTGAGTGTACGTCTGTGTAAGTGTACGGCTGTGTGTGTGTACGTCTGTGTGTGTATCTGTGTGAGTGTACGTCTGTGTGTGTATCTGTGTGAGTGTACGGCTGTGTGTGTGTGTACATGTACATGTGTTTGTACGTTTCAGGAAAGGGCGGTCCTGCACAGATGCCATATTTTCTGTCCGTTTGCAACAGCAGAGGTGTAGGGAATTCCAACAAGACCTACATCTCTGCTTTATTGACTTGGTCAAGGCCTATCATACCATCAGTATGCCTGGGCTCTGGGTTGTTCTTAGTGCGTTCGGAGTCCCTAACTCTCTGCTCAAGATCATTAAGGACCTTCATGATGGTGAGTGGGCCCGGGTAAAACTACGTGGCCGGGAGTCGGAGCCATTCCCTGTTCATCTTGGGGTGCGACAGGGATGTCCTCTTGCTCCCACAACATATTCCTGCGGAGGGAGCTGGTAGGAACGTTGGGTTGCTCGGTCAATGGCCAGGGTCAACGGCGGCGTGGTGTATTCCGCGAATATGCCCGACTGTGAGGGTGGACACAAGCCGGCGTGAGTAGGTTAAACGTTGAGTTTTATAAAGGCACCATGGGGTGATCAGCCCCTCCCCACCCAGCACCACCCCTCCCACCCCCCACCCAGCCCCTCCCCACCCAGCCCCACCCTCCCCACCCAGCCCCTCCCCACCCTCCCCTCCCCACCCAGCCCCTCCCTCCCCACCAAGCCTCTCCCTCTCCACCCAGCCCTCCCTGCACGACGGACGGACGGACACAATAATCCCCTGTGGGCTGGTGTAACCAGGAGGTTCCTACCAGTATTATTTAACATCTATTTCAACCACGTAGTTCGTGAAGCCTTCGGTGGCTGTACCGGAGGAATTTCCATCTTGTACAGATACAATGGGAGGCTGATCGATGCCCGGGTGCAGTCGAGGAATGGCTCCCTATTGGTCAACCATGTTATGTATGCCGATGATCTGGTAATTGCTGCTCACTCAGAGGAGTTGGAGACACTGCTGCTGGACATGGAGTGTGCCACTAAGAGGTGGGGCCTTACCATTAGCCCCACCAAAACTAAGCACCTGCCTGGGTATTTTGTACCATCAAACACTCCTGGTAAAGTTGTGGAGAAAGTGGAGAGTTTCCCATACCTGGGCAGTGTGCTCATGACTGGCTACGGTTTTACAGCAGAGGTCTCACTCCGAATCAGTCGAGCGGCATTGTCATTTCATCGGTTGTGTAACGCTGTGTGGACGCTACCCGGTCTGTCGCTCCATACGAAGGTTCAGGTCTTCTCGGCCAGTCATGTCCTCCCTTCTCTACGCTTGCGAAACGTGGACCCCCCGAATGTAACATCTTTGCCGGTTAGAAATATTTAGGCTGGCCTGCCTACGATCCATCCTGGGTTTAACCAGGCTGCATTGTGTGAGGAGCTCACAAATCCTTGAAAAATCTGGACAAAGTCCCATCGGTGAGCTCCTCCGGAGGGCGGAGGAGCGTCACTCACAACAACGATTGGAACACCGGGTGGCTAAAGCAAAGGAAGTTGGCACAGTCGGGGGCACAGGTGGTGCATCGTCCAGTCATCTCAGTCGACCCGTAGCATTTGAGTCTACCCCCTGACCTGCCAGTAGGCGTTCGACACTTCACGTGGCCTCAACGTGCACATAGCCTGGCACAAGCGCCGTGATGACGTCATCGTCACTTAGTGGCGAATGGCGTTTGTTGTGTACGTCTGTGTACGTCTGCTTGTGGGTACATCTGCGTGTGTGCGTACGTCTGCGTATTTATAAAACATTTACTCGCACCCACACCCGTGCAAGCACGCACCCATATACGCACACACGCGCACGCACCCACATACGCACACCCACACATGAACACCCCAAACACGAACGCACCCACACACGCACACCCACGCACACAAGCCCGTACACAAGCACATTCATACGCTACACATGTACCTGCACACACACACATACCTACACAAAGACACATACCTACATACACAAAGACAAATATCCCCTGTGTAGCCTTAATAAACTGTAGGGGCAAGTGCTGTTAGCGTGCACCTATGAAGGCCCGCACGGCACACGAGGGGGTGGGTGGCCAACACCACGCCCGGCCGCCTTTGTCTCCCTAGTGGCGATGTTTACACACCACAAAAGGTACTCATTTGAGGCTGAGTCGACCTAGGGGAGGCCCTGGACCGGTTCAGATAATCGTCACTGGTGTTGGCCGTGAGCGGGAATCGAACCCGGGTCCCCAGGTTCGTAGCGCAATACGCTAACCGCTACACTACCTCTCCTCATACCTACACACACACCTGCACACACACACGTTCCTACACACACGTTCCTACACACACGTACCTACTACACACACGTACCTACGCGCTGGTGCGCGCACGTTTCCGCGCGTGCGCTGCGATGCGGAAGGCACGCCGCTGTGACCGGGCGGGCCTGACTCGGTGCAATCGGAGCGCTGCGCATGGCCGACTCTCCCCAGGGGTAGAGATCGCGATGTAGACAGCGCCCGGACACGCGACGAGTTCCGCGTGGACAGCAAGATCTCAGATACCACGCGCTGGGATGTGCGTGCGTAGGTGCATGCAGGTGTGTGTGTGTATAGGTGTGTGTGTGCGTAGGTTTGGGTGCGTGTGCGTAGGTGTGTGCGTGTGCGGGGAACGGTCGTGCAGCGGTCAGCGTGCCACACAACAAACCCGGCGGCCCGAGTTCAATTCCCGGTCATGACCAACACCAGTGACGACAATCTCAACCGGACCTGGGCCTCCTCCCCTGGCTGGTGTGGTGCAGCAAAAACTGGGGAGACAAAGGCGGCCGGGCGTGGTGCTGGCCACCCACCCCATCGTGTGTCGCGTGTGTAGGTGTGTGTTTAGGTGTGTGCACAGTAGGGGGCACAGGTGGTGCATCGGCAAGTAATCTCAGTCATCTCAGTCAGTCGACCCATGGAACCTGCTGGCTCTACCCCGGGATCTCCTGACGGCGTGCGTTCGATACGTCACGTGGCCTCAACGTGCAAATAGCCTGGCACAAGCACCGTGGTGTCATCACCACCACTTAGTGTGGAACTGCCATTGTTGTTGTTGTTATAGGCGACGCTCACAACAACGAGCGGAGCGCTGGGGAGCTAAACCACAGCAAGTTGGAAGCGTAGGAGGCACAGGTGGTGCATCGGCCCGTCATGTGTCAGTCAACCCATGGCACCTGGGGGTTTGTCCCGTGACCTCCTGCCAGCGGGCGTTCGACACTTCACGACACTTCACGAGGCCTCAGAGTGCACTGGCCTGGCAAAAGCGCCGTGGTCACCTCAATGGCGGTTATTGCATAGGTGTGTGCAGGGTGTGTGCAGGGAGTGTGCAGGGTGTGTGCAGGGTGTGTGCAGCGTGTGTGCAGGGTGTGTGCAGGGTGTGTGCTGTGTGTGTGATGTGCTGTGTGTGTGCTATGTGTGTGCAGGGTGTGTGCAGGGTGTGTGCAGGGTGTGTGCAGGGTGTGTGCTGTGTGTGTGCTGTGTGTGTGCTGTGTGTGTGCTGTGTGTGTGCTGTGTGTGTGCAGGGTTTGTGCAGGGTTTGTGCAAGGTTTGTGCAGGGTGTGCGCAGGGTGTGCGCAGGGTGTGCGCAGGGTGTGTGTATGTGCAGGGTGTGTGTGTGCAGGGTGTGTGCAGGGTGTGTGCAGGGTGTGTGCTGGGTGTGTGCTGGGTGTGTGCTGGGTGTGTGCTGGGTGGGTGCAGGGTGTGTGCAGGGTGTGTGCAGGGTGTGCGCAGGGCGTGTGCAGTGTGTATGTGTGCAGGGTGTGTGCAGGGTGTGTGCAGGGTGTGTGCAGGGTGTGTGCAGGTTCTGTGCAGGGTGTTTGCAGGGTGTGTCCAGGGTGTATGCAGGGTGTGTGATGTGTGTGTGATGTGTGTGTGCAGGGTGTGTGCAGGGCGAGTGCAGGGCGTGTGCAGGGTGTGTGCTGTGTGTGTGATGTGTGTGTGGGTGCTGTGTGTGTGCAGGGTGTGTGAAGTGTGTGTGCAGGGTGTGTGCAGGGTGTGTGCTGTGTGTATGTGTGCAGGGTGTGTGCAGCGTGTGTGCAGCGTGTGTGCAGGGTGTGTGCAGGGTGTGTGCAGCATATGTGTAGGGTGTGTGCAGGGTGTGTGCAGGGTGTGTGCAGGGCGTGGGCAGGGTGTGTGCTGTGTGCAGCGTGTGTGCAGGGTGTGTGCAGGGTGTGTGCAGGGTGTGTGCAGGGTGTGTGCTGTGTGTGTGTGTGCAGGGTGTGTGCTGTGTGTGTGCTGTGTGTGTGCAGGGTGTGTGCAGGGTGTGTGCAGGGTGTGTGCAGGGTGTGTGCAGGGTGTGTGCTGTGGATATGTGTGCAGGGTGTGTGCAGGGTGTGTGCAGCGGTAGTCTAATGGTTAGTGCGCTGCGATACGAACCCAGCGACCCGAATTCGATTCTCGCTCACAAGCGATAACACCGGTAAACATTTGGGCCTCCCCTAGGGTAACTTAGCCTTAAATTAGTACTTTATCGTAGTGGCTGGAATAGGTGCTCGCAAACAGAAATTACCCCACCAGTATTTGTCTTGTCTGTGTGCGTGTACATCTGTGTGCATGTACATCTGTGTGCGTGTACATGTGTGTGCGTGCACATCTGTGTGGATGCACATCTGTGTGTGGGGAGCAGAAGTGCAGTGTTTAGCGCGCTGCGCTACAAACCCAGCCACCTGAACCGGTCCTGGGCCTCCCCTAGGTCGACTCAACCTTAAATGGTGCAGTGTACAAGCATCACCACTAGGGAGACAAAGGCGGCCGGGCGTGGTTTGCCCACCCACCCCCTCGTGTGCCGTGCCAGCCTTCATAGGTGGTCGCTAAAAGCACTTGCCCTCACAGTCTGTACAGGCTATATGGGGGATCATTGTCTTTTGTGTCCATAAAAACATTTACTCATCAACATTAAAACCAAAACATCTCCACACACAAACACATGAACACACACGCAGCTCAATATTTTCTATTGGCAACCCAATTGCACACACAGGCGGCTGGCAGTGTGGGTGGCAGTGTGGGTGGCAGTGTGGGTGGCAGTGTGAGTGGCAGTGTGGGTGGCAATGTGGGTGGCAGTGTGAGCGGCAGTGTGGGCGGCAGTGTGGGCGGCATTGTGGGCAGCAGTGTGGGCGGCAGTGTGGGCGGCAGTGTGGGCGGCAGAGTGGGCGGCAGTGTGGGCGGCAGTGTGGGCGGCAGTGTGAGCGGCAGTGTGAGCGGCAGTGTGAGCGGCAGTGTGGGCGGCAGTGTGGGCGGCAGTGTGGGCGGCAGTGTAGGCGGCAGTGTGAGTGGCAGTGTGAGCGGCAGTGTGGGCGGCAGTGTGAGCGGCAGTGTGGGTGGCAGTGTGAGCGGCATTATGGGCGGCAGTGTGAGCGGCAGTGTGGGTGGCAGTGTGGGCGGCAGTGTGGGCGGCAGTGTGAGCGGCAGTGTGGGCGGCAGTGTGGGTGGCAGTGTGGGCGGCAGTGTGAGCGGCAGTGTGGGCGGCAGTGTGGGCGGCAGTGTGTTCGGCAGTGTGAGTGGCAGTGTGGGCGGCAGTGTGGGTGGCAGTGGCAGTGTGGGTGGCAGTGTGAGTGGCAGTGTGGGTAGTAGTGTGAGCGGCATTATGGGCGGCAGTGAGCGGCAGTGCGGGCGGCAGTGTGGGCGGCAGTGTGGGTGGCAGTGTGAGCGGCATTGTGGGCGGCAGTGTGAGCGGCAGTGTGAGCGGCAGTGTGGGCGGCAGTGTGGGCAGCAGTGTGGGCGGCAGTGTGGGCGGCAGTGTGGGCGGCAGTGTGGGCGGCAGTGTGAGTGGCAGTGTGAGTGGCAGTGTGGGCGGCAGTGTGGGCGGCAGTGTGAGTGGCAGTGTGGGCGGCAGTGTGGGTGGCAGTGGTAGTGTGGGTGGCAGTGTGAGTGGCAGTGTGAGTGGCAGTGTGGGTGGGAGTGTGAGCGGCAGTGTGGGCGGCAGTGTGGGCGGCAGTGTGAGTGGCAGTGTGGGCGGCAGTGTGGGTGGCAGTGGTAGTGTGGGTGGCAGTGTGAGTGGCAGTGTGAGTGGCAGTGTGGGTGGGAGTGTGAGCGGCATTGTGGGCGGCAGTGTGGGCGGCAGTGTGGGCGACAGTGTGGGCGGCAGTGTGGGCGGCAGTGTGGGCGGCAGTGTGAGCGACAGTGTGGGCGGCAGTGTGGGCGGCAGTGTGGGCGGCAGTGTGGGCGGCAGAGTGAGTGGCAGTGTGGGCGGCAGTGTGGGTGGCAGTGGCAGTGTGGGCGGCAGTGTGGGCGGCAGTGTGAGTGGCAGTGTGGGTGGGAGTGTGAGCGGCATTGTGGGCGGCAGTGTGGGCAACAGTGTGGGCGGCAGTGTGAGCGGCAGTGTGGGCGGCAGTGTGGGCGGCAGTGTGGGCGGCAGTGTGGGCGGCAGTGTGGGCGGCAGTGTGGGCGGCAGTGTGGGCGGCAGTGTGGGCGGCAGTGTGGGCGGCAGTGTGGGCGGCAGTGTGGGCGGCAGTGTGAGCGGCAGTGTGAGCGGCAGTGGCAGTGTGAGTGGCAGTGTGAGTGGCAGTGTGGGTGGCAGTGTGGGTGGCAGTGTGACTGGCAGTGTGGGTGGCAGTGTGGGCGGCAGTGTGGGCGGCAGTGTGGGCGGCAGTGTGGGCGGCAGTGTGGGCGGCAGTGTGGGCGGCAGTGTGGGCGGCAGTGTGAGTGGCAATGGCAGTGTGGGCGGCAGTGTGGGCGGCAGTGTGGGCGGCAGTGTGGGCGGCAGTGTGGGCGGCAGTGTGGGCGGCAGTGTGGGCGGCAGTGTGGGCGGCAGTGTGGGCGGCAGTGTGGGCGGCAGTGTGGGCGGCAGTGTGGGCGGCAGTGTGGGCGGCAGTGTGGGCGGCAGTGTGGGCGGCAGTGTGGGCGGCAGTGTGGGCGGCAGTGTGGGCGGCAGTGGCAGTGTGGGTGGCAGTGTGGGTGGCAGTGTGGGTGGCAGTGTGGGTGGCAGTGTGGGTGGCAGTGTGGGCGGCAGTGGCAGTGTGGGTGGCAGTGTGGTGTGGGAGGGTTCAATGTTATTGCCGCTCATCAGCAGGCCTTAGGTGGTGGCGGCACAGATCTCACGCCCGGCACCCAATCTGACTAAAGGGCACACGGGGCCTCGGGGAGGGAGAGAAGATATGGAGGGAGGGAAGCGAGGTAGTGGTGCAGAGGTGCACTGCGTATATCAGGTAGCTGGGCGTGGTTTTGGCAACGCCACCCCCCCCTCTCCTTGCACAACACCAGCCTTCATAGGCGCTGCTACTCGCTAACATCGCTTGCCCCGACAGTCGACGTTACGCCATGCGGGCGATCTTCACGTCAAAAATTGAGTCACCCCATAAGCACCTTGCGGGGGGGGGGGTCTTGTCACCTGACCTCCTGCACAGCAGCGAGCCTTCAACAATTCAAGCGATGGCCGCAAGGTGTACCTAACCTGGCACAAGCACCGTGGTGACGTCACCGCCACTTGGTGGTGGACGGCGGCTGTTGTTGCTGCTGTGTGTGTGCGCGTGTGCGACTGCGGGCGACACCTTAAGCCACAGCCATGCCCCCTTCTCTTTACAGCAACACCTGCGCCGGCTGGAAACATTCAGGCTGGCTCTGCCTCCGATCCATCCTGGGGTTTAAGCTGCAGACTGGATTACAGTGCGACGAGCTCGCACGCAAAAGATCGGGATACAATCCAATCATCGGTGAGCTCCTCCGGCAAGCAAGGCTGTGCTGGTCGGGGCACGAAGCCCGCGTGCCTGGTCACCGCGTGCCCGGCCACCGCATGCCCGGCCACCGCATGCCCGGCCACCGCATGCCCAAACAACTTCTGTTTGGCCGGATATAGGGGGCTAAACGAACACGGCACAGAGACGGGCTGATGTTTGGGTGGGTGAGTAGGTGAGTGAGTGGGTGAGTGGGTGGTTTGGTGTAAGTTAGTGGCATGGGCTGGAGAAGAGATGGGTTAATGCGTTACAGGAGCATGTGGAGCTGAGTGCACTTTGCGATGTATCAGCAGTGTCAAGATCAGCTTTCAAGATGCCATGTGTATTGCACATACAGGGTATCCTTGTCTCTTCAGAGGTGCGTGTGTGTGCATACGTGTGTGTGTGCACATGTGTACGCATGTGTCCATGTGAGTGTGTGTCTGTACGCGTATGTGTGTGTGAGTGCGTGTGTGTGGGGAGCGGTAGTATAGCGGTTAGCAAGCTGCGCTACAAACCCGGCCACCCGAATTCAATTCCCGTTCACGGCCAACAGCAGCGACGATCATTTGAACCGGTCCTGGGCCTCCCCTAGGTCGACTCAACCTCAAATGAGGACCTGGTGCGGTGTGTAAACATCGCCACTGGGGAGACAAAGGCGGCCGGCCGTGATGCTGGCCACCCAGCCCCTTGTGTGCCGTACCGGCCCGAGGTGCAGCTCGCTAACAGCACTTGCCCCAACAGTCCGCTGAGGCTACAGGGGAGAGGTGGGGGTTCCATTGTCTGTGTGTGTCCGTGTGAGCGAGCGTGTTAAGGGAGACTGCACCGTTGATGAATCACAGCATCGTCGTTGCAGCGACTCAATTACCTCGCATCACACCAACACACCCCCCCAAACTCAACCTCAAACACCACTACACCCCCCACCTCTACCCACACTTTACCCCACCACAAGGGAACCCAGCGAGTCCACTGTGTGCTGCCCACCAGCCACGGCCGCTGGGGGCGGCCTGCCCTCCGCCGTTCGACCGCGCCCGACCACGACGATGCACGGCTGGCACCCGCCAAAGGTGGCAAAAACACGGTGCTTACGGCGCGCCACCACGCGAGTATATTTTCGTCGTCGTCGTATTTCGTGCTCGAACCAAAAATAAATAAACACGTGCCGTCACCGCGCAATGTCGTACCCCTTAAAAGAACCAAACAAACAAAGTTCCGTGCACGTAGATTCTTAGTGTACCGCCACAATGGGACCGCTCGAGGCATCTTCCCCCAGCAGAGCGTCAGGAGGGTCCTGCGTGGGGATGTTTGGCCATCGCTGGTTGCACTGGGTGCCGTCGGCTTTTTTTGTTTTCTTTGAGGTGTGGGAGGAAACCAGAGAGTGCGGAGAAAACTCAGAGAGGGGGCGCGCAGAGAGAGAACTTACAAACTGCATACTCTCACTCACCCACCAACTCATTCACACACTCACTCACACTCACTCACCCACCCACTCATTCACACACTCACTCACACTCACTCACCCACCCACTCATTCACACACTCACTCACACTCACTCACCCACCCACTCATTCACACACTCACTCACACTCACTCACCCACCCACTCATTCACACACTCACTCACACTCACTCACCCACCCACCCACTCATTCACACACTCACACTCACTCACCCACCCACCCATTCACACACTCACTCACACTCACTCACCCACCCACTCATTCCCACTCACTCACCCACCCACTCATTCACACACTCACTCACACTCACTCACCCACCCACTCATTCACACACTCACTCACACTCACTCACCCACCCACTCATTCACACACTCACTCACACTCACTCACCCACCCACTCATTCACACACTCACTCACTCACCCACCCACTCATTCACACACTCACTCACACTCACTCACACTCACTCACCCACCCACTCATTCACACACTCACTCACACTCACTCACCAACTCATTCACACACTCACTCACACTCACTCACCCACCCACTCATTCACACACTCACTCACACTCGCTCACGCACAATCACTCACACGCTCACGCACAATCACTCACACGCTCACACACTCACTCGCACTCTCACCTACTAACTGACACGCTCACTCACTCTGACTAACTCACTCACATGCTCACTCACCCCCTCACAATCTCACACTCACTCACACTGATCTTATTTCACCACTTAGAGACACTTCCCATGGCTGTACTGGAGGAATCTCCAACTGGTACAGCTACAATGGGCTTCTGAGCGCTGCCCAGGTGTAGTCAAGGGATGGCTCCCTATTGATCAACCATGTTACGTACGCTGATGATCTGGTGATTGCTGCTCACTCTGAGGAGTTGGGAGATTCTGCTGTTAAACCTGGAACGTTGAACCTGGAACGTTGGGGCCTCATCATCAGCCCACACAAAAGCAAAGCACCTGCCTGGGTATTTTATATCACTCATCCCCTTCCACTCCCCACGAGTGATGAGGCATTTGTGGAGAGAGTGGAGACGTTTCCGTATCTGGGCAGTGTGCTCAGAACCGGCTCCGGTTTGGCAATGGAGGTCTCACTCCGAATCAGTCGAGCGGCATTATCTTTTCATTAGCCACGTAACGCTGTGTGGAAGCTACCTGGTTTGTCGCTCCACACAAAGCACTGGGTCATCTCGGCCACAGTCATGCCCTCCCTTCTCTATGCTTGTGAAACGTGGACCCCCCTAATGGAACATCGGCGCCGGTTTGAAATATTCAGGCTGGCCTGCCTACGATCCATTCTGCGTTTAACCAGGCTGGATTGCTTGAGTAGCTCACAGTTCCTTAAAAGATCTGGACACAGTGCCATAAGTGAGCTCCTCCGGCAGGCAAGGCTGCACTTGCTGGGTCATGTAGCCTATTTGCCCAGCCACTGCATGCCCAAGCAGCTTCTGTTTGGCCAGACAAGGGCAGATAAATGGGCATGGAATGGGTTGGGGAAGAGATGCCATGATGCGGTACATGAGGATTTGGAGCTGAGTGGACTTGCTGAAGACTGATACAAGCGATGATTGGCCTCTGTGGAAGAGGCTCATGAAGGACGCTACTGGGCAGTTGGAGGTAGTCGTCCTCCAACAATAGTGAAGGGCAGAGGGGCGACGCTCACAACAACAAGTGGAGCGCCGGACGGATACAAAACAGAAAATGCAGAAATGACTGGCAGAAATGACTGGCATCTGCCAGTCAACCCATGGCACTTGGGTCTGTCCTGTGGCCTCCTGTCAGCGAGCATTCAACACTTCACGTGGCCTAAAAGTGCACCTGGCCTGGCACAGGCGCCATGGTGATGTCACCACCATTTCATGGCGACCGGCGGCTGTTGTGTGTACGCGAATGCGTGTGTGTGTGGACAGCGGTGGCGCAGTGGTTAGCGCGCTGCGCTAATAACCCGAGGGAACCGAGTTCGACTCGCGCTCACAACCAGAAGCAAACAGCGAGGACGCCTAGATCGACTCGGCCTCAAACGAGTACCTGGGAGGGCGCCGTACTCGATTGAGCATCGCAAAGGTGCAGTGCGGGCGCGTCCGTGGGCGCTGCTCACCCACAGCACTTGCCCCGTCAGCCCTCGTGGGCTAGAGGGGGGACCTTTGTTGTGCGTGGGCGCCTGATACATTATAGATGCTGTGTGCGTGAGATACAATGGGACGGGGAGACGGGACCACGCCACCCTCATGCAATATGCATGGCACGCGGAGACCAACCCGAGACACGCGGAGACACGGAGACACGGGGGGGTGTGAAGGGGGGAGACACGTGCGGATAGGGTCATGGAGACACGGGGAGAGTCAGGGGGAGACACGTGCAGGCGCCTTGGTGACACGGGAAGACAGGTGTAGAGGGCGGAGACACGGGGACGTGGAGAGAGACAAGCGGAGACACGGGGCGACACGGGGAGACACGTGCAGCGAGCGGAATGGGAGACAATTGGCAACTACATTCCAATACCCCTCGCCAACACACAAGATAAAGATCCCCCGTGGAGGCTTAACAGACTGTTGCGACAAGTGCTGTTAGCAATGAAGGCCGCACCACGCACTAGGGGGTGGTGGGTTGCTAGCACCACGCCCAGCCGCCTTTGTCTCCCTAGTGGTAATGTTTAAACACCGCACCTGGTACTCATTTGAGGCTGAGTCGCCATAGGGTAGACCCAGGACCGGTTCAGATAATCGTCACCGGTGTTGGCCATGAGCGGGAATCGAACTCGGGTCGCCAGGTTCATAGCGCAGCGCGATAACAAAGATCCCCCATATAGCCTTAACAGACTGTAGGGGCAAGTGCTGTTTAGCGAGCACCTATGAAGGCCGGAACGGCACACGAGGGGGTGGGTGGCCAGCACCACGCCCGACCGCCTTTGTCTCCCTAGTGGCAATGTTTACACACCGCACCAGGTACTCATTTGAGGCTGAGTCGACCTAGGGGAGGCCCGGGACCGGTTCAGATAATCGTCACTGGTGTTGGCCGTGAGCGGGAATCGAACTCGTGTCGCCGGGTTCATAGCGCTAATAACCCGAGCAGCGCGATAACACCCCCCAATACACACACACACCCCACCTACATACACCCCACTCACACACACCCCAATCACACACACCCCACTCACACACACCCCCACCTACTTACACCCCAATCACACACACCCCACCTTCACACACCCCACTCACACACACCCCAAACACACACACCCCAAACACACACACCCCAAACACACACACTCCACCTGTACACACCCCACTCACACACACCCCACCTACACACACCCCACTCACACACACTCACACACCCCCCACCTACACACACCCCACCGACACACACATCCCCCACCTACACACACATCCCCCACCTACACACACATCCCCCACCTACACACACATCCCCCACCTACACACACATCCCCCAACCTACACACACATCCCCCAACCTACACACACACATCCCCCACCTACACACACACATCCCCCACCCTACACACACACACCCCACCCACACACCCCAATCACACACACCCCACCTACACATACCCCAATCACACACGCCCCACCTACACATACCCCACTCACACACCCCACTCGTACACACCCCAATCACACACACACTCCACTCGCACACACCCCACCTACACACACCCCACCTACACACCACCTACACACACACACTCCACTCATACCCCACTCACACACATCCCAGACTCACACACATCCCCCACCCACGCCACTCACACACACCCGACACACACACACCACAACTACTCACATCCCACTCACACACACCCCACCTACACACACCCCACCTACACACACCCCACCTACACACACCATTGCTCACGCACACCACCAACCTACACACAAATACAACTATCCACACCCCCAACACACCTGTTCCCCTCCCACACTCAAAATCACACACCCTCACCAACACACACACATACCCACTCAATCACCCACACACACCTACTCCCCACACACACACCTACTCTCTCACCAACACACACAGACTCACACACCAACACGCACTCACAATCACCTCCACAGACACACACACCTACTCACCAACACACATACCCACACAGCCCAACACACATACAAACCCACACCCATCAGAGACAACACAGCTCGTCACACCCACACACAGTTGCCCATTCACACACCCACTCACCCACTAACCCACGCCACAAGCCTTCACACACAAATACAACAATCCCCTGCAGACTGTAACAGCCTGTTGGGGCAAGTGTTGTTAGCGAGTCCGCGCCTATGAAGGCCGGCACGACGAGGTGGCAGGAACCACGCCCGGCCGCCTTTGTCTCCCTAGTGGCGATGTTTAGAACCCGCTCCGGGTACTTACTTGAGGCCCAGGACGGGTTCAGAGGTAATCGTCGCTCGTGTTGGTCGCGGGCGGGAATCGAACTCGGGTGGTCGGGGAGCAGCAGGATTCGTAACGCTGGGCCCTGACTACTGGGCCACCGCTCCCCACTTGCACACACCTATCACACACACACTCACACACCCACACACACCCCACACACTCACACACCACACACACCACTCACACACTCACACACCCACACACACACCCACCCACTCACACACACCCCACACACTCACACACCCCACACACACACCCACACAACACCCACTCACAGACACCACACACCCACACAGACTCACACACCACACACAAACTCGCGCCTACACCCACACACATACACCACACAACACACACCACACAACACACACAACACACAAGACAAACACCCCCCGTCCCCTCATTTCCCTCGGCAGCGCCATCTCGCCTCTCACCTGCAACACCTGAGGCGGACGTGAGGCGGGCCCCAGGAACGTGGACAGCGCGGACACCGCGCGGGGCGGGCCCCGGCGCGCGGGAGGCGGCGGCGGCAAAGACGGCGAAGACGGCGGAGGCGGCGAGTCGCGAGTCGCTGTTGCAGGGCAGCGCCTGCGTGAGGGGGCAGCAGCCACGGGGAGCGGGTGTGAGGGGCGACTCGGTGGCTGCCCGCTGAGAGAGCGACTCCCTCTCTCTCTCTCCCCTGCCTCTCTCCCTGCCTGCCTGCCTGTCTCTCTCCCTGCCTCTCTCTCTCTCTCCCTTCCCCCTCGCGCTCTCCCCTCGCCTCTCTCTGTGGGGGAGAGGCGAGGGGAGAGCGCCCGTACCCCACGTGCTCGTAACACGACGCACCCATTGGCCCAGGCGCCCGCGCGCCGTGTCATGGAAAATCGAAGGCGTGGAGCGAGAGGGGCGGGGCGAAGGGCGGTGGCGAGGGGGCGAGGGGGAGGTCGTTGCTGGGTTCTTAAGGAGGACTGAGCAGCTGGAGGGATTAACGGGGAGTGTGGTGTGGGATTCTTAAGGAGGACGGCGCAGCTGGAGCAATTAACGGGGAATGTGGTGTGAAATTCTTAAGGAGGACGGCGCAGCTGGAGGAATTAACGGGGAGTGTGGTGTGAAATTCTTAAGGAGGACGGCGCAGCTGGAGGAATTAACGGGGAGTGTGGCGTGAGATTCTTAAGGAGGACGGCGCAGCTGGAGGAATTATTGGGGAATGTGGTGTGGGATTCTTAAGGAGGAGGGAGCAGCTGGAGGAATTAACGAGAATTGTGGTGTGGGATTCTTAAGGAGGAGGGAGCAGCTGGAGGGATTAACGGGGAGTGTGGTGTGGGATTCTTAAGGAGGACGGAGCAGCTGGAGGAATTAACGGGGAGTGCTGTGTGGGATTCTTAAGGAGGACGGCGCAGCTGGAAGAATTAACGGGGAGTGTGGTGTGGGATTCTTAAGGAGGAGGAAGCAGCTGGAGGAATTAACGGGGAGTGTGGTGTGGGATTCTTAAGGAGGAGGGAGCAGCTGGAGGAATTAACGGGGAGTGTGGTGTGGGATTCTTAAGGAGGACGGAGCAGCTGGAGGGATTAACGGGGATTGTGGTGTGGGATTCTTAAGGAGGAGGGAGCAGCTGGAGGGATTAACGGGGAGTGTGGTGTGGGATTCTTAAGGAGGACGGAGCAGCTGGAAAAATTAACGGGGAGTGTGGTGTGAGATTCTTAAGGAGGACGGCACAGCTGGAGGAATTAACGGGGAAAGTGGTGTGAGATTCTTAAGGAGGACGGCGCAGCTGGAGCAATTAACGGGGAATGTGGTGTGAGATTCTTAAGGAGGACGGCGCAGCTGGAGGAATTAACGGGGAGTGTGGCGTGAGATTCTTAAGGAGCACGGCGCAGCTGGAGGAATTAACGGGGAGTGTGGTGTGGGAGTCTTAAGGAGGACGGCGCAGCTGGAAGAATTAACGGGGAGTGTGGTGTGGGATTCTTAAGGAGGGCGGCGCAGCTGGAGGAATAAACGGGGAATGTGGTGTGAGATTATTAAGGAGGACGGCGCAGCTGCAGGAATTAACGGGGAGTGTGGTGTGGGATTCTTAAGGAGGACGGAGAAGCTGGAGGAATTAACGGGGATTGTGGTGTGGGATTCTTAAGGAGGAGGGAGCAGCTGGAGGGATTAACGGGGAGTGCCGTGTGGGATTCTTAAGGAGGACGGAGCAGCTGGAGGAATTAACGGGGAGTGTGGTGTGGGATTATTAAGGAGGGCGGAGCAGCTGAAGGAATTAACGGGGAGTGCCGTGTGGGATTCTTAAGGAGGACGGCGCAGCTGGAAGAATTAACGGGGAGTGTGGTGTGGGATTCTTAAGGAGGACGGAGCAGCTGGAGGAATTAACGGGGAGTGTGGTGTGGGATTCTTAAGGAGGAGGTAGCAGCTGGAGGGATTAATGGGGAGGGTGGTGTGGGATTCTTAAGGAGGACGGAGCAGCTGGAGGAATTAACGGGGAGTGTGGTGTGGGATTCTTAAGGAGGAGGGAGTAGCTGGAGGGATTAACGGGGAGTGTGTTGTGGGATTCTTAAGGAGGACGGAGCAGGTGGAGGAATTAACGGGGAGTGTGGTGTGGGATTCTTAAGGAGGACGGAGCAGCTGGAGGAATTAATGGGGAGTGTGGTGTGGGATTCTTAAGGAGGACGGCGCAGCTGCAGGAATTAACGGGAAATGTGGTGTGGGATTCTTAAGGAGGACGGCGCAGCTGGAGGAATTAACGGGGATTGTGGTGTGGGATTCTTAAGGAGGAGGGAGCAGCTGGAGGGATTAACGGGGAGTGTGGTGTGGGATTCTTAAGGAGGAGGGAGCAGCTGGAGGGATTAACGGGGAGTGTGGTGTGGGATTCTTAAGGAGGACGGAGCAGCTGGAGGTATTAACGGGGAGTGCCGTGCGGGATTCTGAAGGAGGACGGAGCAGCTGGAGGGATTAACGGGGAGTGTGGTGTGAGATTCTTAAGGAGGACGGCGCAGCTGGAAAAATTAACGGGGAGTGTGGTGTGAGATTCTTAAGGAGGACGGCGCAGCTGGAGGAATTAACAGGGAGTGTGGTGTGAGATTCTTAAGGAGGACGGCGCAGCTGGAGGAATTATTGGGGAATGTGGTGTGAGATTCTTAAGGAGCACGGCGCAGCTGGAGGAATTAACGGGGAATGTGGTGTGGCATTCTTAAGGAGGAGGTAGCAGCTGGAGGGATTAACGGGGAGTGTGGTGTGGGATTCTTAAGGAGGACGGAGCAGCTGGAGGAATTAACGGGGAGTGTGGTGTGGGATTCTTAAGGAGGACGTAGCAGCTGGAGGGATTAACGGGGAGTGTGGTGTGGGATTCTTAAGGAGGACAGAGCAGCTGGAGGAATTAACGGGGAGTGTGGTGTGGGATTCTTAAGGAGGAGGGAGTAGCTGGAGGGATTAACGGGGAGTGTGTTGTGGGATTCTTAAGGAGGACGGAGCAGGTGGAGGAATTAACGGGGAGTGTGGTGTGGGATTCTTAAGGAGGACGGAGCAGCTAGAGGAATTAACGGGGAGTGTGGCGTGGGATTCTTAAGGAGGACGGCGCAGCTGCAGGAATTAACGGGGAGTGTGGTGTGGGATTCTTAAGGAGGACGGAGCAGCTGGAGGAATTAACGGGGAGTGTGGTGTGGTATTCTTAAGGAGGACGGCGCAGCTGGAAGAATTAACGGGGGGTGTGGTGTGGGATTCTTAAGGAGGACGGAGCAGCTGGAGGAATTAACGGGGAGTGTGGTGTGGGATTCTTAAGGAGGAGGGAGTAGCTGGAGGGATTAACGGGGAGTGTGTTGTGGGATTCTTAAGGAGGAGGGAGCAGCTGGAGGAATTAACGGGGAGTGTGGTGTGGGATTCTTAAGGAGGACGGAGCAGCTAGAGGAATTAACGGGGAGTGTGGAGTGGGATTCTTAAGGAGGCCGGCGCAGCTGCAGGAATTAACGGGGAGTGTGGTGTGACGATTCTTAAGGAGGACGGAGCAGCTGGAGGAATTAATGGGGAGTGTGGTGTGGGATTCTTAAGGAGGACGGCGCAGCTGCAGGAATTAACGGGAAATATGGTGTGGGATTCTTAAGGAGGACGGAGCAGCTGGAGGAATTAACGGGGAGTGCCGTGTGGGATTCTTAAGGAGGACGGCGCAGCTGGAGGAATTAACGGGGAGTGTGGTGTGGGATTCTTAAGGAGGAGGAAGCAACTGGAGGAATTAACGGAGAGTGTGGTGTGGGATTCTTAAGGTGGAGGGAGCAGCTGGAGGAATTAACGGGGAGTGTGGTGTGAGATTATTAAGGAGGACGGAGCAGCTGAAATAATTAACGGTGAGTGTGGTGTGGGATTCTTAAGGAGGAGGAAGCAGCTGGAGGAATTAACGGGGAGTGTGGGATTCTTAAGGAGGACGGAGCAGCTGGAGGAATTAACGGGGAGTGTGGCGTGGGATTCTTAAGGAGGACGGAGCAGCTGGAGGAATTAACGGGGAGTGTGGTGTGGGATTCTTAAGGAGGACGGAGCAGCTGGAGGAATTAACGGGGAGTGTGGTGTGGGATTCTTAAGGAGGACGGAGCAGCTGGAGGAATTAATGGGGAGTGTGGTGTGGGATTCTTAAGGAGGACGGCGCAGCTGCAGGAATTAACGGGGAGTACCATGTGGGATTCTTGAGGACGGCACAGCTGGAGGAATTAACAGGGAGTGTGGTGTGTCATTTTTAAGGAGGACGGAGCAGCTGGAGGAATTAACGGGGATTGTGGTGTGGGATTCTTAAGGAGGAGGGAGCAGCTGGAGGAATTAACGGGGAGTGCCGTGTGGGACTCTTAAGGAGGACGGCGCAGCTGCAGGAATTAACGGGGAGTGTGGTGTGGGATTCTTAAGGAGGACGGCGCAGCTGGAAGAATTAACGGGGAGTGTGGTGTGGGATTCTTAAGGAGGAGGTAGCAGCTGGAGGGATTAACGGGGAGTGTGGTGTGGGATTCTTAAGGAGGACGTAGCAGCTGGAGGGATTAACCGGGAGTGTGGTGTGGGATTCTTAAGGAGGACGGAGCAGCTGGAGGAATTAACGGGGAGTGTGGTGTGGGATTCTTAAGGAGGACGTAGCAGCTGGAGGGATTAACCGGGAGTGTGGTGTGGGATTCTTAAGGAAGACGGAGCAGCTGGAGGAATTAACGGGGAGTGTGGTGTGGGATTCTTAAGGAGGAGGGAGTAGCTGGAGGGATTAACGGGGAGTGTGTTGTGGGATTCTTAAGGAGGACGGAGCAGGTGGAGGAATTAACGGGGAGTGTGGCGTGGGATTCTTAAGGAGGACGGCGCAGCTGCAGGAATTAACGGGGAGTGTGGTGTGACGATTCTTAAGGAGGACGGAGCAGCTGGAGGAATTAATGGGGAGTGTGGTGTGGGATTCTTAAGGAGGACGGCGCAGCTGCAGGAATTAACGTGAAATGTGGTGTGGGATTCTTAAGGAGGAGGGAGCAGCTGGAGGGATTAACGGGGAGTGTGGTGTGGGATTCTTAAGGAGGACGGAGCAGCTGGAGGAATTAACGGGGAGTGTGGTGTGATATTCTTAAGGAGGACGGCGCAGCTGGAGGAATTAACGGGGAAAGTGGTGTGAGATTCTTAAGGAGGACGGCGCAGCTGGAGGAATTAACGGGGAGTGTGGTGTGAGATTCTTAAGGAGGACGGCGCAGCTGGAGGAATTAACGGGGAGTGTGGTGTGAGATTCTTAAGGAGGACGGCGCAGCTGGAGGAATTATTGGGGAATGTGGTGTGAGCTTCTTAAGGAGGACGGCCCAGCTGGAAGAATTAACGGGGAGTGTGGTGTCGGATTCTTAAGGAGGGCGGCGCAGCTGGAGGAATTAACAGGGAGTGTGGTGTGAAATTCTTAAGGAGGACGGCGCAGCTGGAGGAATTAACGGGGAGTGTGGTGTGAGATTCTTAAGGAGGACGGAGCAGCTGGAGGAATTAACGGGGAGTGTGGTGTGGGATTCTTAAGGAGGACGGCGCAGCTGGAAGAATTAACGGGGAGTGTGGTGTGGGATTCTTAAGGAGGACGGCGCAGCTGGAGGAATTAACAGGGAGTGTGGTGTGAAATTCTTAAGGAGGACGGCGCAACTGGAGGAATTAACGGGGAGTGTGGTGTGGGATTCTTAAGGAGGACGGCGCAGCTGGAAGAATTAACGGGGAGTGTGGTGTCGGATTCTTAAGGAGGGCGGCGCAGCTGGAGGAATAAACGGGGAATGTGGTGTGATATTCTTAAGGAGGACGGCGCAGCTGGAAGAATTAACGGGGAGTGTGGTGTCGGATGCTTAAGGAGGACGGCGCAGCTGGAAGAATTAACGGGGAGTGTGGTGTCGGATTCTTAAGGAGGGCGGCGCAGCTGGAGGAATAAACGGGGAATGTGGTGTGATATTCTTAAGGAGGACGGCGCAGCTGCAGGAATTAACGGGGAGTGTGGTGTGACGATTCTTAAGGAGGACGGAGCAGCTGGAGGAATTAATGGGGAGTGTGGTGTGGGATTCTTAAGGAGGAGGGAGTAGCTGGAGGGATTAACGGGGAGTGTGTTGTGGGATTCTTAAGGAGGACGGAGCAGGTGGAGGAATTAACGGGGAGTGTGGTGTGGGATTCTTAAGGAGGACGGAGCAGCTAGAGGAATTAACGGGGAGTGTGGCGTGGGATTCTTAAGGAGGACGGCGCAGCTGCAGGAATTAACGGGGAGTGTGGTGTGACTATTCTTAAGGAGGACGGAGCAGCTGGAGGAATTAACGGGGAGTGTGGTGTGACGATTCTTAAGGAGGACGGAGTAGCTGGAGGGATTAACTGGGAGTGTGGTGTGGGATTCTTAAGGAGGACGGCGCAGCTGCAGGAATTAACGGGAAATGTGGTGTGGGATTCTTAAGGAGGACGGAGCAGCTGGAGGAATTCACGGGGATTGTGGTGTGGGATTCTTAAGGAGGAGGGAGCAGCTGGAGGGATTAACGGGGAGTGTGGTGTGGGATTTTTAAGGAGGAGGGAGCAGCTGGAGGAATTAACGGGGAGTGCCGTGTGGGATTCTTAAGGAGGACGGCGCAGCTGGAAGAATTAACAGGGAGTGTGGTGTGGGATTCTTAAGGAGGAGGAAGCAGCTGGAGGAATTAACGGGGAGTGTGGTGTGGGATTCTTAAGGAGGACGGAGCAGCTGGAGGAACTAACAGGGAGTGTGGTGTGGGATTCTTAAGGAGGACGGAGCAGCTGGAAGAATTAACGGGGAGTGTGGTGTGAGATTCTTAAGGAGGACGGCGCAGCTGAAATAATTAACGGGGAGTGTGGTGTGGGATACTTAAGGAGGAGGAAGCAGCTGCAGGAATTAACGGGGAGTGTGGTGTGACGATTCTTAAGGAGGACGGAGCAGCTGGAGGAATTAATGGGGAGTGCCGTGTGGGATTCTTAAGGAGGACGGCGCAGCTGGAAGAATTAACGGGGAATGTGGTGTGAGATTCTTAAGGAGGAGGGAGCAGCTGGAGGAATTAACGGGGAGTGTGGTGTGGGATTCTTAATGAGGACGGAGCAGCTGGAGGAATTAACAGGGTTTGTGGTGTGGGATTCTTAAGGAGGACGGAGCAACTAGAGGAATTAACGGGGAGTGTGGTGTGGGATTCTTAAGGAGGAGGGAGCAGCTGGAGGGATTAACGGGGAGTGTGGTGTGGGATTCTTAAGGAGGACGGAGCAGCTGGAGGAATTAACGGGGAGTGCCGTGTGGAATTCTTAAGGAGGACGGCGCAGCTGGAAGAATTAACAGGGAGTGTGGTGTGGGATTCTTAAGGAGGAGGAAGCAGCTGGAGGAATTAACGGGGAGTGTGGTGTGGGATTCTTAAGGAGGACGGCGCAGCTGCAAGAATTAACGGGGAGTGTGGTGTGGGATTCTTAAGGAGGACGGAGCAGCTGCAAGAATTAACGGGGAGTGTGGTGTGGGATTCTTAAGGAGGACGGCGCAGCTGCAAGAATTAACGGGGAGTGTGGTGTGGGATTCTTAAGGAGGACGGAGCAGCTGGAGGAATTAACGGGGAGTTTGGTGTGAGATTCTTAAGGAGGATGGCGCAGCTGGAAAAATTAACGGGGAGTGTGGTGTGAAATTCTTAAGGAAGACGGCGCAGCTGGAGGAATTAACGAGGAATGTGGTGTGAGATTCTTAAGGAGGACGGCGCAGCTGGAGGAATTAACGGGGAATGTGGTGTGAGATTCTTAAGGAGGACGGCGCAGCTGGAGGAATTAACGGGGAGTGTGGTGTGAGATTCTTAAGGAGGACGGCGCAGCTGGAGGAATTAACGGGGAGTATGGTGTGAGATTCTTAAGGAGGACGGCGCAGCTGGAGGAATTAACGGGGAGTGTGGTGTGAGATTCTTAAGGAGGACGGCGCAGCTGGAAGAATTAACGGGGAGTGTGGTGTCGGATTCTTAAGGAGGGCGGTGCAGCTGGAGGAATTAACGGGGATTGTGGTGTCGGATTCTTAAGGAGGGCGGCGCAGCTGGAGGAATTAACGGGGAGTGTGGTGTGTCATTCTTAAGGAGGACGGAGCAGCTGGAGGAATTAACGGGGATTGTGGTGTGGGATTTTTAAGGAGGACGGCGCAGCTGCAAGAATTAACGGGGAGTGCCATGTGGGATTCTTGAGGACGGCGCAGCTGGAGGAATTAACGGGGAGTGTGGTGTGGGATTCTTAAGGAGGACGGAGCAGCTGGAAAAATTAACGGGGAGTGTGGTTTGAGATTCTTAAGGAGGACGGCGCAGCTGGAGGAATTAACGGGGAATGTGGTGTGAGATTCTTAAGGAGGACGGCGCAGCTGGAAGAATTAACGGGGAATGTGGTGTGAGATTCTTAAGGAGGAGGGAGCAGCTGGCGGAATTAACGGGGAGTGTGGTGTGGGATTCTTAAGGAGGACGGAGCAGCTGGATGAATTAACAGGGTTTGTGGTGTGGGATTCTTAAGGAGGACGGAGCAACTAGAGGAATTAACGGGGAGTGTGGTGTGGGATTCTTAAGGAGGAGGGAGCAGCTGGAGGGATTAACGGGGAGTGTGGTGTGGGATTCTTAAGGAGGACGGAGCAGCTGGAGGAATTAACAGGGAGTGTGGTGTGGGATTCTTAAGGAGGAGGAAGCAGCTGGAGTAATTAACGGGGAGTGTGGTGTGGGATTCTTAAGGAGGAGGGAGCAGCTGGAGGGATTAACGGGGAGTGTGGTGTGGGATTCTTAAGGAGGACGGAGCAGCTGGAGGAATTAACGGGGAGTGTGGTGTGGGATTCTTAAGGAGGACGGTGCAGCTGCAAGAATTAACGGGGAGTGCCATGTGGGATTCTTGAGGACGGCGCAGCTGGAGGAATTAACGGGGAGTGTGGTGTGGGATTCTTAAGGAGGACGGAGCAGCTGGAGGAATTAACGGGGATTGTGGTGTGGGATTCTTAAGGAGGAGGGAGCAGCTGGATGGATTAACGGGGAGTGTGGTGTGGGATTCTTAAGGAGGACGGAGCAGCTGGAGGAATTAACGGGGAGTGCCGTGTAGGATTCTTTAGGAATACGGCGCAGCTGGAAGAATTATGGGGGAGTGTGGTGTGGGATTCTTAAGGAGGACGAAGCAGCTGGAGGAATTAACGGAGAGTGTGGTGTGGGATTTTTAAGGAGGAGGGAGCAACTGGAGGAATTAACGGGGAGTGTGGTGTGAGATTATTAAGGAGGACGGCGCAGCTGACATAATTAACGGGGAGTGCCGTGTAGGATTCTTAAGGAGCACGGCGCAGCTGGAGGAATTAACGGGGAATGTGGTGTGAGATTCTTAAGGAGGACGGCGCAGCTGGAAGAATTAACGGGGAGTGTGGTGTGAGATTCTTAAGGAGGACGGCGCAGCTGGAAGAATTAACGGGGAGTGTGGTGTGGGAGTCTTAAGGAGGACGGCGCAGCTGGAGGAATTAACGGGGAGTGTGGTGTGGGATTCTTAAGGAGGACGGAGCAGCTGGAGGAATTATTGGGGAGTGTGGCGTGGGATTCTTAAGGAGGACGGCGCAGCTGCAGGAATTAACGGGGAGTGCTGTGTGACGATTCTTATGGAGGACGGAGCAGCTGGAGGAATTAACGGGGAGTGCCGTGTGGGATTCTTAAGGAGGACGGAGCAGCTGGAGGAATTAACGGGGAATGTGGTGTGAGATTCTTAAGGAGGACGGCGCAGCTCGAAAAATTAACGGGGAGTGTGGTGTGAGATTCTTAAGGAGGACGGCGCAGCTGGAGGAATTAACGGGGAATGTGTTGTGAGATTCTTAAGGAGGACGGCGCAGCTGGCATAATTAACGGGGAGTGTGGTGTGGGATTCTTAAGGAGGAGGAAGCAGCTGGAGGAATTAACGGGGAGTGTGGTGTGAGATTCTTAAGGAGGACGGAGCAGCTGGAGGAATTAACGGGTAGTGTGGTGTGGGATTCTTAAGGAGGACGGAGCAGCTGGAGGGATTAACGGGGAGTGTGGTGTGGGATTCTTAAGGAGGACGGAGCAGCTGGAGGAATTAACGGGGAGTGTGGTGTGGGATTCTTAAGGATGAGGGAGCATCAGGAGGGATTAACGGGGAGTGTGGTGTGGGATTCTTAAGGAGACGGAGCAGCTGGAGGAATTAACAGGGAGTGCCGTGTGGGATTCTTAAGGAGGAGGTAGCAGCTAGAGTAATTAATGGGGAGTGCCGTGTGGGATTCTTAAGCAGGACGGAGCAGCTGGAGGAATTAACGGGGAGTGTGGTCTGGGAGTCTTAAGGAGGAGGGAGCAGCTGGAGGAATTAACGGGGAGTGTGGTGTGGGAGTCTTAAGGAGGAGGGAGCAGCTGGAGGAATTAACGGGGAGCGTGGTGTGGGATTCTTAAGGAGGACGGAGCAGCTGGAAGAATTAACGGGGAGTGTGGTGTGGGATTCTTAAGGAGGCGGAGCAGCTGGGGGAATTAACGGGGAGTGTGGTGTGGGATTCTTAAGGAGGCGGAGCAGCTGGGGGAATTAACGGGGAGTGTGGTGTGGGAGTCTTAAGGAGGACGAAGTGGGTGAGACAGTGCGCCGACTAGCAACCATAAGTGGTAATTACAGGTGTGGGAACAGGATAAGAACGACCGAAGAGAGTTTTCACTAGGGCTGAACGATTTGGGGAAAATATCTTATTGCGATTTTTCTGACAGATATTGCGATTTGATTTGCGATTACATTTTTTAAAGTCAAGCATCAGTTGAATATTCACTGTGTAATAAATTTAAAACATGTGATGGAGCATTACCACATGATACCACAAAATATTAACTGCTCTTTATATTTTAATGCAAGGATGAGAACTTAAAATATATGAATTGCTTCCAAAATGTATTTATTAAGATGTTTTAATTGAAATAGAACAATCAAACATATAACAATTGTTAAGTTAAGTAAATCAAGTTATAATAATAACAAATAAAACAATTCCAATAAGAAGGTAATCGGACTTTTCAAATCGCAAAAAATGCAGCCTTTGCGATTTGCTAATCGCATTGTTTCAAATTGTGATTTCGATTTGAAATCAATTAATCGTTCAGCCCTATTATACACGCGAGCGACCACAAGCGGTGATAACTAGGCCAAGGGTCAAAGAGGAGATCTATCTGGAAGCTCCTAGAACCCGCGAGAGAGTTCGAGAAGAATGTCCACGCTGGGAAAATTAAAGGCAGGGACAAGTCGAGTTTGGGTCTGTCAGGGAAGGGATTGTGGTCCTGGCTGTCGTCGCTGTCGTCTTCGTCATCGCTTCGTCGTCGCTAGACAGTCAGCCAGCTATCTAGTGAGACGTCACAGTCGCTAGACAGTCAGCATTTTGTTTCTTTAGTTTGTTGTGTTGTAAAGGACGGACTTGTAAACTTCTTTATGGCACACACTGTTTATTATCTTAACACAAAGTCTCCTGATCCTGCACAGCTCACACTCACTCTTCGCTCCTATTCTACGAAGGTACAGCCTTCGGACTTGCTGTCTATCTAATCTTCCCGCTAGCCTAGCGTCCTCCGGCTGGGACCTAGGGGAGGCACACTGACCCGCCGCTGGCCCAGCGGGTCCCCAACATCTGGTCGCTCAGGACCTTCGCCCTCACAAGGGCGGGAAGGCTGGGAGCCAGGGTCCTATCCGGGACCTATCTCCCCTGACCACTGGCCGTAAGCGCATGCAGTGGCTTGGCAATTGTAGCGAAACCAGCCACAAAGCGTCGGTAATACGACACAAACCCGATAAAGCTGCGAACATCCCCCGCAGATGTGGGGGTAGGCCAGTGGCTGACACATTTTGTCTTTTCAGGGTCTGTGGAAATTCCCGAGCGGCTGACTATGTGGCCCAGATAGCGCACAGACTCACACAGAAGGTGGCACTTCTGCGGTTTGAATTTGAGGTTAGCAGCTCGCATCTTTTTGAAAACAGCGCGCAACCGCTCAATGTGTTCGTTGAACGTGCGGCCAAAGACGATAATGTCGTCAAGATAGATAAGACATGAGTCCCACTGGAGCCCAGCGACGACCAGCTCCATGAGCCTCTGAAACGCCGCTGGGGCCGAGTGGAGACCCATGGCAATCTATTAAACTCGAAAGGCCCTGTGGTGTCCGAAAGGCAGTCTTTTGTTTTGACGCTTCGTCGAGGGGAAGTTGCCAAAACCCCGACAGAAGGTCTAAAGTGGAAAAATAACGCGCCCCTGCCAGAGCATCCAATGACTCATCCATACGTGGAAGAGGATAGGCGTCAGCTACGGAAATTTTATTTAGGCGCCGAAAATCGACACAGAATCGAAGACTGCCATCGTGCTTTTTGACCAGCACTATCGGAGCACCCCAGGGGCTGGTTGAAGGAGAAATTATATCAGCCGCCAGCATGTCGTCAACTGCCCATTTGACATGCTGTTTCTCCGCCGGGCTGAGCCAAAACGGGTTTTGACGGATAGGGGCAGCGTCACCAGTATCAATGTGGTGACACAGCAGCTTGGTGCATCCAATATCAAATTTTGATTTGCTGAACACATCCGAGAATTCACGCAAAAGAGCCCGCAATTTAATCTGCTGTGACCCGGATAAATCGCCGGCATCCGCGCAGAGAGCGTCTATCCATCCCTCATCTAACTTAGGAGGAGGACGAGGCTGCCGACTGTCAGATACATGTCCAACAACCCCGGTCCCCAGTGGCGCCACCGTCGCATGAGCGAGCACTGTCCCCTGTAGAATGACGGTTTCGGACAGACCAACATTCAAAACCTGTAGAAATGGCTCCCTGTCGGCCGCTATGAGAGTCTGTGCGGCCACCAATGATAAGCCCTTAACTGCTGTGTTGGAGGGCCCCAACAGAATGCCATTTACCGAGGTGGTAGGAACGAGCGGTTTCTTTAACCGCAAGGGTACAAGCATTTGTGCCCCTGGCGGAATGCATACAGCGCAAGCCGTAAAAGCCTGCACGGAGGCATTTGCCGTCCGTGAATGCGTGGCTGCGGGTAAAAATGCCATCCGGCGGCCCGACGGGAGTTCAATACATCCCTGGTTGATGAGGATTTTAATGGGCATTTTGGCGAGAAAATCAGTACCCAGGAGATACGGCACCGCGAGGGAGAAAGAGACAAAAACAGGGCCGGCCAAGTTAATATCACCAATCGCAATTTGCGCCCGAATTTGCCCGAAAATTCCCAGCGAACTTCCATTTGCGGCAAAAAACGGAACAGAGACCATTTGCAATGATCCACATCGCACCGGCAGTATGTTATAAATTAAATCGGAAATTATAGTGGCCGATGCACCGGTATCGACAAGCACGCGCAACTCTACCCCCTCGATCGAACCAACAACCACCGAGGAACCCGCAGTCGCTGTGACCATCCTATGGGCCAGCTCTGACCACTGCCCAGGTTGGAGTGACCGTGAAGAGTCGCCTGAACACCGCGCGTCATACGCCGAATTCCGAGCTAAGTCAATGGTGCGTTGTGGTGTGTAAGGTGTGAGTGAGGGCCGAGCGTGAGGAGTGCCGCGACTCGCCTGTTTATGCCGCGGTCCGCTGGGAGCCCTGTGGTCCCGGTCTTGGGATCCAGAGGAGCGTCGACAAGGCGCACGGCAGTCGGTTGAGATGTGGCCTTGGCGGCCACAGTTGAAGCACGTCACGTCGCTGCGGGGGAAGACCCGTCCCCGCTCCTGATCATCGCAGCGTCTGGTGCGATCCAGTGATCGGCGACTTGTCGCCCTGGACGTGGAGAAGACCCGATCTGGAGTGCGATCGTCGTCCCTGCTGGCAGGCCCTGATGTCGTAGCCGATGCGGTGATGGGCTCGTCCTAGTCGAGCATCAAGTGAGCATGGATGCTCCGGGCAGCTTGCAATGAGCACATGTCTTCATCATCCACGGCTTGGATGACAAGGCGCAGTCCCCGCGCCATCTCCACCAGCTTCTGTAGGACGAGATCGTCTATGGCTTCATCGTCCATGCGGGGGTAAGCCGCTCTTGCCATGGCGAGTAGCGCGGTGCGGAACGCCAATGGCGACTCCCTTGGCTTGCACCGTCTCTCGTAAAACTGGAGGCGTGTGGCGGAAGGAGGTCCGTAGACATCGGACAGCCGCCAAAGTGCCGCTTGTAGTGTCGCTCTTTGTCGCTTGGGAATGGAGATAAGCGCAGCGAGAGAGTAGTCGTCCAAAGTGGCTGGTAGTGCACGAAGAGCCTGTGCATCTGACCAGCCCACCATCTCCTGGTGGCTGAGAAAGCGACGCTCAAATGCCGCCCAGTCACCCCCTGTGGACGAGAATTCACGGAAGACGGGCAGGCGTTGCTGTAGAGCAGCTGTGTCGTCGTCTTCGTCCAGGTCGGACTCGGTCCTGAAAGCGGCGATCGCCTGATCCACGACATTTACTGTACGGCGTCGCAGCCGTGATGACGTGGCGTTGCTGGAGCGTCCAGCAGAGGCAGCGTCGTGCTCTGATGACGCGGTGTGCCATGATTGGCCGCCGGAGTTCCCAGCATGCACGTGGCTTCCGCTTCTGGCGGAACCACGTGACCCATCGGTGGGAAACACGATCTCTTCCGGGTTTGTGATGGCGGCAATGTCCACCGTCGATTGCTCCGCTCTGCCCGCAGCCCCCAAGGTAATCTCTTCGAGGATGGCTGCTGCAGCATGCAGTAGCTGGGCGAGACGGGCGTGAGCAGCCGGGATGCCGCCACTCGCGGC
The DNA here is from genome assembly GCF_964198595.1 of Lampetra fluviatilis. Lineage (NCBI taxonomy): Eukaryota > Metazoa > Chordata > Hyperoartia > Petromyzontiformes > Petromyzontidae > Lampetra > Lampetra fluviatilis. The sequence continues at coordinate 1,004,336 of NC_136312.1, read as the reverse complement.
GATCGGCTGCACCGCTGGTGGTGGGGCGGCTGTCGGGCACGCCAGCGTCTTCAGCGCCGCCCTCAGCCCCCACAGGTGAGTCGGAACTTGTGTCGTCGGGACTTTGCGTGCGGTTCGTTCGTCTTGTTTCCATCTTCTGACGCCAGTTGTTGTGTTGTAAAGGATGGACTTGTAAACTTCTTTATGGCACACACTGTTTATTATCTTAACACACAGTCTCCTGATCCTGCACAGCTCACACTCACTCTTCGCTCCTATTCTACGAAGGTACAGCCTTCGGACTTGCTGTCTATCTAATCTTCCCGCTAGCCTAGCGTCCTCCGGCTGGGACCTAGGGGAGGCACACTGACCCGCCGCTGGCCCAGCGGGTCCCCAACATCTGGTCGCTCAGGACCTTCGCCCTCACAAGGGCGGGAAGGCTGGGAGCCAGGGTCCTATCCGGGACCTATCTCCCCTGACCACTGGCCGTAAGCGCATGCAGTGGCTTGGCAATTGTAGCGAAACCAGCCACAAAGCGTCGGTAATACGACACAAACCCGATAAAGCTGCGAACATCCCCCGCAGATGTGGGGGTAGGCCAGTGGCTGACACATTTTGTCTTTTCAGGGTCTGTGGAAATTCCCGAGCGGCTGACTATGTGGCCCAGATAGCGCACAGACTCACACAGAAGGTGGCACTTCTGCGGTTTGAATTTGAGGTTAGCAGCTCGCATCTTTTTGAAAACAGCGCGCAACCGCTCAATGTGTTCGTTGAACGTGCGGCCAAAGACGATAATGTCGTCAAGATAGATAAGACATGAGTCCCACTGGAGCCCAGCGACGACCAGCTCCATGAGCCTCTGAAACGCCGCTGGGGCCGAGTGGAGACCCATGGCAATCTATTAAACTCGAAAGGCCCTGTGGTGTCCGAAAGGCAGTCTTTGTTTTGACGCTTCGTCGAGGGGAAGTTGCCAAAACCCCGACAGAAGGTCTAAAGTGGAAAAATAACGCGCCCCTGCCAGAGCATCCAATGACTCATCCATACGTGGAAGAGGATAGGCGTCAGCTACGGAAATTTTATTTAGGCGCCGAAAATCGACACAGAATCGAAGACTGCCATCGTGCTTTTTGACCAGCACTATCGGAGCACCCCAGGGGCTGGTTGAAGGAGAAATTATATCAGCCGCCAGCATGTCGTCAACTGCCCATTTGACATGCTGTTTCTCCGCCGGGCTGAGCCAAAACGGGTTTTGACGGATAGGGGCAGCGTCACCAGTATCAATGTGGTGACGCAGCAGCTTGGTGCATCCAATATCAAATTTTGATTTGCTGAACACATCCGAGAATTCACGCAAAAGAGCCCGCAATTTAATCTGCTGTGACCCGGATAAATCGCCGGCATCCGCGCAGAGAGCGTCTATCCATCCCTCATCTAACTTAGGAGGAGGACGAGGCTGCCGACTGTCAGATACATGTCCAACAACCCCGGTCCCCAGGGGCGCCACCGTCGCATGAGCGAGCACTGTCCCCTGTAGAATGACGGTGTCGGACAGACCAACATTCAAAACCTGTAGAAATGGCTCCCTGTCGGCCGCTATGAGAGTCTGTGCGGCCACCAATGATAAGCCCTTAACTGCTGTGTTGGAGGGCCCCAACAGAATGCCATTTACCGAGGTGGTAGGAACGAGCGGTTTCTTTAACCGCAAGGGTACAAGCATTTGTGCCCCTGGCGGAATGCATACAGCGCAAGCCGTAAAAGCCTGCACGGAGGCATTTGCCGTCCGTGAATGCGTGGCTGCGGGTAAAAATGCCATCCGGCGGCCCGACGGGAGTTCAATACATCCCTGGTTGATGAGGATTTTAATGGGCATTTTGGCGAGAAAATCAGTACCCAGGAGATACGGCACCGCGAGGGAGAAAGAGACAAAAACAGGGCCGGCCAAGTTAATATCACCAATCGCAATTTGCGCCCGAATTTGCCCGAAAATTCCCAGTGAACTTCCATTTGCGGCAAAAAACGGAACAGAGACCATTTGCAATGATCCACATCGCACCGGCAGTATGTTATAAATTAAATCGGAAATTATAGTGGCCGATGCACCGGTATCGACAAGCACGCGCAACTCTACCCCCTCGATCGAACCAACAACCACCGAGGAACCCGCAGTCGCTGTGACCATCCTATGGGCCAGCTCTGACCACTGCCCAGGTTGGAGTGACCGTGAAGAGTCGCCTGAACACCGCGCGTCATACGCCGAATTCCGAGCTAAGTCAATGGTGCGTTGTGGTGTGTAAGGTGTGAGTGAGGGCCGAGCGTGAGGAGTGCCGCGACTCGCCTGTTTATGCCGCGGTCCGCTGGGAGCCCTGTGGTCCCGGTCTTGGGATCCAGAGGAGCGTCGACAAGGCGCACGGCAGTCGGTTGAGATGTGGCCTTGGCGGCCACAGTTGAAGCACGTCACGTCGCTGCGGGGGAAGACCCGTCCCCGCTCCTGATCATCGCAGTGTCTGGTGCGATCCAGTGATCGGCGACTTGTCGCCCTGGACGTGGAGAAGACCCGATCTGGAGTGCGATCGTCGTCCCTGCTGGCAGGCCCTGATGTCGTAGCCGATGCGGTGATGGGCTCGTCCTAGTCGAGCATCAAGTGAGCATGGATGCTCCGGGCAGCTTGCAATGAGCACATGTCTTCATCATCCACGGCTTGGATGACAAGGCGCAGTCCCCGCGCCATCTCCACCAGCTTCTGTAGGACGAGATCGTCTATGGCTTCATCGTCCATGCGGGGGTAAGCCGCTCTTGCCATGGCGAGTAGCGCGGTGCGGAACGCCAATGGCGACTCCCTTGGCTTGCACCGTCTCTCGTAAAACTGGAGGCGTGTGGCGGAAGGAGGTCCGTAGACATCGGACAGCCGCCAAAGTGCCGCTTGTAGTGTCGCTCTTTGTCGCTTGGGAATGGAGATAAGCGCAGCGAGAGAGTAGTCGTCCAAAGTGGCTGGTAGTGCACGAAGAGCCTGTGCATCTGACCAGCCCACCATCTCCTGGTGGCTGAGGAAGCGACGCTCAAATGCCGCCCAGTCACCCCCTGTGGACGAGAATTCACGGAAGACGGGCAGGCGTTGCTGTAGAGCAGCTGTGTCGTCGTCTTCGTCCAGGTCGGACTCGGTCCTGAAAGCGGCGATTGCCTGATCCACGACATTTACTGTACGGCGTCGCAGCCGTGATGACGTGGCGTTGCTGGAGCGTCCAGCAGAGGCAGCGTCGTGCTCTGATGACGCGGTGTGCCATGATTGGCCGCCGGAGTTCCCAGCATGCACGTGGCTTCCGCTTCTGGCGGAACCACGTGACCCATCGGTGGGAAACACGATCTCTTCCGGGTTTGTGATGGCGGCAATGTCCACCGTCGATCGCTCCGCTCCGCCCGCAGCCCCCAAGGTAATCTCTTCGAGGATGGCTGCTGCAGCATGCAGTAGCTGGGCGAGACGGGCGTGAGCAGCCGGGATGCCGCCACTCGCGGCGATCGGCTGCACCGCTGGTGGTGGGGCGGCTGTCGGGCACGCCAGCGTCTTCAGCGCCGCCCTCAGCCCCCACAGGTGAGTCGGAACTTGTGTCGTCGGGACTTTGCGTGCGGTTCGTTCGTCTTGTTTCCATCTTCTGACGCCAGTTGTTGTGTTGTAAAGGATGGACTTGTAAACTTCTTTATGGCACACACTGTTTATTATCTTAACACACAGTCTCCTGATCCTGCACAGCTCACACTCACTCTTCGCTCCTATTCTACGAAGGTACAGCCTTCGGACTTGCTGTCTATCTAATCTTCCTGCTAGCCTAGCGTCCTCCGGCTGGGACCTAGGGAAGGCACACTGACCCGCCGCTGGCCCGGTGGGTCCCCGACCTCTGGTCGCTCAGGACCTTCGCCCTCACAAGGGCGGGAAGACTGGGAGCCAGGGTCCTATCCAGGACCTATCTCCCCTGACCACTGGTTACACTGAGCCCCAGCCCTGACAAGGGCTGAAAGGCTTGGTCCAGGGTCCTAGCTGTTTTCAGCCAACTTGGGTCTTCGTGTAGCAGAACTCCAAGAGCTCTCAGCGCTCCGGCTTTTATACCTGTTCGTGGCCGGGTTGACCAATCCCCGGCCACCTCGTGGACCCCTCCGATTGGTCCTTCCCAATCTGGCGTTTGGATCCTACCTCACCCCATTTGACCCTAACCGTTAGATTGAGCGGGAAAACCTTGTTTACTAACTGCTCTCTCACAGCTTGCGAACAGCGAGTAGTTATCACCACTACAAGTTTAACACATAGGCTTTCGCGACCAATATTATTCATAATATAGGTTTTTGGGTCATTTCGCGTTATTTATAAATGTGTCGTAACCCTCCACCACCCGACACGGCCAAACAGTAAAAAATGTGTCACGTTTTTTCAAAGGACAAAATAATTAACTCCAATGAATAACAATTGAATGATTACCAATCTATATAATTACAATACCCTCCCCCTCTTTGCCTCGAATCACTGCACCAGATTGAATTAAATGATGACGTCACTCTGCTGCTGCTCAATTTAAGACCGGGCGCAACAGGAGAGCTTCACCATTCTGCCCGTTGAAGCTGATTGTAATTACCAGCGAAACGTCGTACTCAAATTTTTAAATGCTGTTGATTCTCTCTTCAACACACCGGTGGGCTAAAGAAGTTAATTATTTTGTCCTTTGAAAAACGTGACACATTTTTTACTGTTTGGCCGTGCCGGGTGTTCGAGGGTTACAACACATTTGTAGTGGTGATACGCGCTGGGGTAGGGATCGTGTGTCAGCGCATAGTGATTGGCTGTGTGTGTTGGTGACGCGCGCTGACGGTGAAGGATCAGGGGTCAGCGCGGGGTCATGGGTTATGTGGTAGTGATTGGCTGTGTGCCGGTGACGCGCTTAAGAGGGAGTGATCGTGTGGCAGCGCGGCGTGATTGGTTGTGTAGTGGTAACACGCGCTGGGGAAAACGGATCGTAGGAACAGCGCGTCGTGATTGGTCAACTAAGGAGCGATGCTCACGTCGAGGTCCGCATACACTCCGTCTCCCGTGAGCGGGGACTATATAAGGGGATGCGCACAGGCGCACGAGGAGGGAGTACCAGCGAAGACTGAAGACGGAGGAGGAGGCGGAACCCTGGGACCCGGGGCCGAACGTCCGTGAGAGGGCCGGCTCGTGGGATTCAGAGGCTGTGGCCCACGCCCAAGCTGGGGTGGGCCTGTAGGCTCCACGGACGTTACGGGGTCAAGTGAAGTGTGTGTAGCCGGAGGAATAGAAGCTACACGAGTCAAGTGAAGTGTGTGTAGCCGGAGGAATAGAAGCTACACGAGTCAAGTGAAGTGTGTGTAGCCGGAGGAATAGTAACTACACGTGTCGAGTGAAGTGTGTGTAGTCCGAGGAATAGAGACCACTCGTTGTATAGTGACAAGTCAAAATTTAATAAAAAGTGTGTTACCCGTCAAGGAGTTTCCTGCCGTCATTCAATACTTCAACTGGCGTCAGAAGTGAAACAGTCTTCCAAGCATGGATACAAGGAAGACCCGTCGGACTCACGAGATTGACCGCGAGGATAACCTTGACGACTCGGGCCAGCTGGCATCGGGGGGTGAGGAAGAAGAAATGCCGACGCCGCAGGATCCGCTGAGGGCGCCGGACGAGCGATTGGGGATCGAAGCTGTGCTCAGCGAGGCGCACTCCCGTCTGGCGGAGCTGCTGCTCGCCGCCGCGTCCATCCTGGCGGAGATCAGCATGTCGGGAGGAGCGGGGACGTCGGCGGACATTCAACAGGGTCGCCCCGCGGATTCCCGCCAAAATTACTGGGGGATTCCCGCCCTTTCTACTGCGCGGCCATCTTTTGGCGGGAACTGCGAGCACCACGTGGCGGCGGTTCTCCAAGCGCGCCCGCTTACGTCATCAACGCGCGCTGCGGACCGCCATCAGACACCCGCCATTGGGGCCGCCATCTCGCACACCGACGGAGCGGCGGAGAGGAACCACGAGGCAGAGGACGACTTCATCTTTCAACAGCGCCTTCCAACATTGTCAGCCTTCAAGGCGGATAGCGGGGACTGGGGCCAATTCCAGCGCAGATTTCTGGCGCATCAGGAAATGTCCGCCTGGTCTGACGCTACAGCGCTGCGGGCACTGCCTGCCATGTTGGACGACAACGCGCTCGCGGCCTTCACGTCAGCACGGAGGTCGGACCGCTCCACGCTTAAGGCCGCGTTGGGTCTCATGGCCAAGGTCTACGGACCTCCCTCGGCGTGTCGCCATCATTTTTACGCAAGGCGGAAGGCGGACACGGAGACCGTGCTCGCCTACCGGACGGCGTTGCTGGCTCTCGCCGACGCCGCGTTCCCCCGTATGGACGTAGAGGGACAGGACGCGATGGTCTTGGAGCAACTGCTCAAGTTGGCGCAGGACCTGGGGGTCCCCATCAACACGGCCGACGAGATCGATATTTCTTCCTTGCGGGTCGCAACAAGTATACAGGCGCACGAGGTCCTTCAACGTAAACAGGGGGTCGTCTGCAACGCTGCCGTGGCCTCAGCTCCGGGCCCGGTGGTCACCGAACCCCAAGTTGTCAGCCCACGAGAGGAGGCGTTCACCACGGGACGACCGGGGGACTGGAGGTCGGGGGGTCGTTCGCCTCTGCGATCGGCCCGCAAGCTGGAGCAACCGAGATCTCCGACGACCCTCATCACGTGTTATAACTGCGGCCTCCGGGGCCACGTGGCGTCCGGTTGCCGCGCTCCATGTCAGCGCGCCATGGGACCTCGGCTGGACGACGACCAAGGCCCCAAGTCGTCCCTACTAACCCCGGCAAGTCGCGGCACCTCACATGCTCGGCCTACATGCACGACACACATGGGCCGTCGCGTTGCGGCGGAGGAGAGCCGGTTAGGGTTCGGGGATTCGGTTCGGCGAGGGGGGTTCGGCCGGGACCGGGGGGACATTAAATGGTCGGAGTTGGGGCACAGAATAGTGGCTGCCTCGGCGGGATCATCCGTCGTTACGGGATTCATTGATGGGGTCGAGGTCAGGGTGTTAGTGGACACGGGGGCGTCGGCGACTATTATATCGGACCTCATTTACAACATTCTCCCCGTCCAATGTCGACCGCTGCTCCCAGTGGACGTGCCATTTTACGCCGCTAATGGGGGATCGTTGGGCATTATCGGTCAGATTAGGGCGTCCATTTGCATTGGAGATATGAAATTGTCGGGACCCGTTTTCGTTTCTTCTTCCTTGGCGGTTCCTTGTCTATTGGGCACAGATTTTTTGGCTAAAATGCCCATTAAAATTCTCATCGATCAGCGTTGCATTGAACTACCATCGGGTCGCCGTATTTCATTTTTGACGAACCCTACTGAAATTCGGACGGCGTGCGCTACGATACAAGCGTTGGCGACACAGACCGTGCACGTGCCCCCGGGTTCACAGATGTTAATTCCCCTCCGGTTGCGGAAACCGTGGGTGGGGGAGACCTCGGAACAAGGCATGCTTTTGGGTCCTTCAAATAGGGCTGTCGGAGGTCTCGATTTGTCGGTGGCTCACACTTTGGTTCGGGCTGACAAGGACCCGTTTGTGATGGTTTTAAACGCTGGGTCGCGGCCGGCCGTTATTCAGCAGGGCACCGTGCTAGCTCACGCGGCACGGGTCCCTGCGGAAGAGCGGCTGGTTGCGCAGGTTGATCCGAGCCCCACGCGGAACATTACAGCGAGGGAGGACCTTGGATGGGTCGATTCGCTGTGCGCGGACTCGAACGATTTTGTCAACGGTACAGTTGGGTGCGCTGCGTGCGTTGCTGATAGAGTTTTCTGATGTGTTCAGTAAGCATAAGTATGACATTGCCCGTTTCAATATGTTACGCCACCATATTGAAACGGGCAATGCAGCACCGGTCAGGCAAAATCCCTTCCGACTGAGTCCTGCTGAGAAGGAACACGTTCAGTCGGCCGTCAACGATATGCTGGAAGCCGACATTATTTCGCCTTCTTCCAGTCCTTGGGGAGCACCTATTGTGCTGGTTAAAAGCAGGATGGGTCCTTGCGATTTTGCGTAGATTTCCATCGCCTGAATAAAATCTCTGTGGCTGACGCGTATCCGCTCCCCAGAATGGACAAGTCCCTCGATGCATTGTCTGGTGCGCGATATTTTTCGACTCTTTGATTTATTATCGGGATTCTGGCAGTTGCCACTCGACGACGAGTCTAAACCTAAGACAGCATTTCGGACTCCAGGGGGCCTGTTCCAGTTTAACCGGTTACCCATGGGACTTCACTCCGCTCCCGCGACATTTCAGCGCCTTATGGAGTTGGTTTTGTCGGGCTTGCAATGGGATACGTGCTTGATTTACCTTGACGATGTCATTGTTTTCAGTAAGACGTTTGAGAAACACCTCCAGCGATTGAGAGGGGTGTTCTTGAGAATGCGATGGCTAATTTAAAGTTTAAACCGGCCAAATGCCACCTTCTTCGTAAGTCCGTTAGATACTTGGGCCACATTGTCGACTCTTCGGGGATCTCTACCGATCCCGCGAAGACGGACTGTGTCAGCTCATGGCCGACGCCCACGTCAGTTTCGGACGTGCACAGTTTCATCGCTTTTGCTTCTTATTACCGCCGATTCGTTGAGCATTTCGCCACCATTGCAAAACCCTTGCACGCTCTAACGGCAAAAGGAGTCAAGTTCCGATGGGGACCGGAGGAGGAGGCCGCGTTCTGCTCCCTCCGGGACGCCTTGGTGGGTGCCCCACCCTTGCGTTATCCTGACTTTGCGAGTCCCTTCTTGCTAGACACGGATGCTAGCAACACGGGCATTGGGGGGGTGTTCTCGCAAGTCGTTGGGGGAGTCGAAAGGGTGGTCGCCTATGGTAGCAGGGTATTGTCACCAGCGGAGCAGCGCTACTGCATCACCCGTCGCGAGCTGCTTGCTATTGTTTTTTTTGTACAACAATTTAGACCGTATCTCTATGGCCGTCACTTTACGGTCCGGACGGACCACGCGGCGCTTCAGTATTCATTGAGGGTCGCCCAACCCTCGGGCCAATTGTCACGGTGGTTGGAAGTCCTCCAGGACTATCAGTTCACGACTACATACCGTAAGGGGTTGCGCCACACAAACGCCGATGCCCTGTCGCGATTGTCGCCTTGTCACAAATGTGCGTGCTTATCGGGATCGGCGCGCTGTAAACCGACAGTTGGGGAAGGTATGGGGGCGTTGGCTGCGACCGCGGGTGCACCAATCAGGGATGTTCCCGCTACCCCTGAGGGAGAGGACTCGCTACTCTCACTGTCGCTGATTGAGTGGGGCCGTCTCCAAATGGAAGACAGCTCCCTGCTAGCATTGCGCCGCAGGGTGGGGGGTCCCGAGGAGGGCCGGGAGCGAACTGGCTCCTGGGTACTTAAGCAAGGCCTATTAATGAGATGGGATAGTTTGTCCCGGCGGCACGCACTTGTGGTGCCTTCCGCTGTGAGGGGGAAAGTTGTCCTGGCCGCACATGAACGCCTCTTGCATTTGGGAGTAAACAAAACGCTTGCTCTGCTTCAGCGTGACTATTATTGGCCGGGGATGGGGAGTGACGTGGTGAATATTCTAAAGGGATGTGTTGATTGCGCCAGACGGAAACCACCGCCCGTGGCATCTAATCCACTGCTGCAATCTATTCAGGTCTCGCGCACTAACGAGCTCGTTGCGCTCGATATTTTGGGGCCTTTTCCAGTCACGCCTAGGGGTAATAAGTACCTGTTGGTGGGTGTCGAATATTTTACCCGGTGGCCTATGGCGTGGCCACTCGCCAACCAGTCGGCGGCGGCTGTGACGGACGCCTTTGTCCAGGGCTATGTCCTGGACAAGAGGGCTCCCGAACGCTTGCTGACCGACCAAGGGAAAATTTTTTCAAGTAAATTGCTGCAAGAGGTGTGCGACCTGTTGGGTACTAAGAAGGTGCGTACCTCCCCGTACCACCCACAGACGGACGGGATGGTGGAGAGACTCCACAGGACTTTGACTTCTATGCTGTGCCAGCAGGTGTGTGAGGCACATGTTGATTGGGACCTGCAGGTCCCGGGGGTCCTCGCTGCGTATAGAATGGCCCCCCATTCAGCAACGGGATTTTCCCCATTCTATCTGATGTACGGTCGGGAAGCCGACCCGCCCATGGAAACGCAGCTGGGCCTGTCCGCACCACGAACAAATTCGAAATTGGCAGAACATATTAAATTTAATATCCATAAGCTGACAGAGGCAAAGGAGGCCGCACGGCTTAATTCGCGGGCTCGCCAAATTGCAAACGAGCGGTTGCGTGCACGGAAGGTGTCCGTGCACGACTGGAAACCAGGTTATAGGGCCTGGCTGCATTGCCCTCAGGCACCTTTGGCTACGTCGCCTAAATTGTTGAAGCCATGGCGGGGACCCGTGGAGGTCGTGCGGGTTGCACGCCCCCAGTGCGTTCAAATAAAATGGGGAAAGCGCCGTTGGTACGTCCACCCCTCCCGACTGAAACCGTTCTCGCCTCCATATGGCCTCCCTTTGTGTCGTGAGGGCCGAGCGTGTGACGTGACCGACGACCCAAGGGGGGAAATGTATCTGCCTGATCCTCACATGTCTCCACCTGATCCGCTCCCAGGTGTCTCGGAACTGACAGCTGCCGACCACCGGCGGCCGGATGTTCGCGGCGCGGCCGGTCCTTCCAGGCCCGATCCGCGCCGTCCAGAGCAGCCGGAGCCACCGGACGGTCGTCAGAGTCCCGTCCCATACGACGGACCGGCCAGGCGGACTCGCGCTAGGTCGCGCTACTTGTTATGATCTACCGATTGAGGAGTCGAGGCAGCCGGAGCGCCTCGTCACTGCATGTAGTCGCAGAGACACTGGACGCGTTCATTTTCTAGATTTCGCTTTTATTGTGTTGTTCGTCGGGCTGTACATAGCTTCTTATCTAGGTGTTGTGTGTGTTGTTGTTGACTTTTATTGTGTTGGTTGTCGATTTGTACATAGGTTGTTGTTGTTGTTGTGTTGTTTTTGTTGCGTTACAGGGCACACTGGGGGGTGGGGTTTTTCTTGTGTTGACGTTGTGTTGTGTTGTTGTTTAGCAGCCGGGCCGGCTGCGAGCTATGTGGGAGGGGGTGATGTAGTGGTGATATGCGCTGGGGTAGGGATCGTGTGTCAGCGCGTAGTGAATGGCTGTGTGTGTTGGTGACGCGCGCTGACGGTGAAGGATCAGGGGTCAGCGCGGGGTCATGGGTTATGTGGTAGTGATTGGCTGTGTGCCGGTGACGCGCTTGAGAGGGAGTGATCGTGTGGCAGCGCGGCCTGATTGGTTGTGTAGTGGTAACACGCGCTGGGGAAAACGGATCGTAGGAACAGCGCGTCGTGATTGGTCAACTAAGGAGCGATGCTCACGTCGAGGTCCGCATACACTCCGTCTCCCGTGAGCGGGGACTATATAAGGGGATGCGCACAGGCGCACGAGGAGGGAGTACCAGTGAAGACTGAAGACGGAGGAGGAGGCGGAACCCTGGGACCCGGGGCCGAACGTCCGTGAGAGGGCCGGCTCGTGGGATTCAGAGGCTGTGGCCCACGCCCAAGCTGGGGTGGGCCTGTAGGCTCCACGGACGTTACGGGGTCAAGTGAAGTGTGTGTAGCCGGAGGAATAGAAGCTACACGAGTCAAGTGAAGTGTGTGTAGCCGGAGGAATAGAAGCTACACGAGTCAAGTGAAGTGTGTGTAGCCGGAGGAATAGTAACTACACGTGTCGAGTGAAGTGTGTGTAGTCCGAGGAATAGAGACCACTCGTTGTATAGTGACAAGTCAAGATTTAAAAAAAAGTGTGTTACCCGTCAAGGAGTTTCCTGCGGTCATTCAATACTTCACATTTATAAATAACGCGATCTGACCCAAACACCTATATTATGAATTATGTTTCTTGCTGCCGAGGCATAGCCATGTGTGTGCAAGAAATAAAGAAGCATCTACAGTGGTGTGTCCCAAGTTGTTACATAACAATGGTATGGGCGTGGATTCTTAAGGAGGACATAGTTAAATATCCGAATACCTCCATAGTTAAATACCATAATACCTCCATAGTTAAATACCATAATACCTCCACAGTTAAATACCATAGTACCTCCATAGTTAAATACCATAATACCTCCATAGTTAAATACCATAATACCTCCATAGTTAAATACCATAATACCTCCAAAGTTAAATACCATAATACCTCCATAGTTAAATACCATAATACCTCCATAGTTAAATACCATAATACCTCCACAGTTAAATACCATAGTACCTCCATAGTTAAATACCATAATACCTCCATAGTTAAATACCATAGTACCTCCATAGTTAAATACCATAATACCTCCATAGTTAAATACCATAGTACCTCCATAGTTAAATACCATAATACCTCCATAGTTAAATACCATAATACCTCCATAGTTAAATACCATAATACCTCCATAGTTAAATACCATAATACCTCCATAGTTAAATACCATAATACCTCCATAGTTAAATACCATAATACCTCCATAGCTAAATACCATGGTACCTCCATAGTTAAATACCATAATATCGCCATAGTTAAATACCATAGTACCTCCATAGTTAAATACCATAATACCTCCATAGTTAAATACCATAGTACCTCCATAGTTAAATACCATAATACCTCCATAGTTAAATACCATAATACCTCCATAGTTAAATACCATAATACCTCCATAGTTAAATACCATAATACCTCCATAGTTAAATACCATAATACCTCCATAGTTATATACCATAGTACCTCCATAGTTAAATACCATAATACCTCCATAGTTAAATACCATAATACCTCCATAGTTAAATACCATAATACCTCCATAGTTAAATACCATAATACCTCCATAGTTAAATACCATAATACCTCCATAGTTAAATACCATAATACCTCCATAGTTAAATACCATAATACCTCCATAGTTAAATACCATAATACCTCCATAGTGAAATACCATAATACCTCCATAGTTAAATACCATAATACCTCCACAGTTAAATACCATAGTACCTCCATAGTTAAATACCATAATACCTCCATAGTTAAATACCATAGTACCTCCATAGTTAAATACCATAATACCTCCATAGTTAAATACCATAATACCTCCATAGTTAAATACCATAATACCTCCATAGTTAAATACCCTAATACCTCCATAGTTAAATACCATAATACCTCCATAGTTAAATACCATAATACCTCCATAGTTAAATACCATAATACCTCCATAGTAAAATACCCTAATACCTCCATAGTTAAATACCATAATACCTCCATAGTTAAATACCATAATACCTCCATAGTTAAATACCCTAATACCTCCATAGTTAAATACCATAATACCTCCATAGTTAAATACCATAATACCTCCATAGTTAAATACCATAGTACCTCCATAGTTAAATACCATAATACCTCCATAGTTAAATACCATAGTACCTCCAAAGTTAAATACCATAGTACCTCCATAGTTAAATACCCTAATACTTCCATAGTTAAATACCATAATACCTCCATAGTTAAATACCATAATACCTCCATAGTTAAATACCATAGTACCTCCATAGTTAAATACCATAATACCTCCATAGTTAAAAACCATAGTACCTCCATAGTTAAATACCCTAATACCTCCATAGTTAAATACCATAGTACCTCCATAATTAAATACCCTAATACCTCCATAGTTAAATACCATAATACCTCCATAGTTAAATACCATAATACCTCCATAGTTAAATACCATAATAGCTCCATAGTTAAATACCATAATACCTCCATAGTTAAATACCATAGTACCTCCAAAGTTAAATACCATAGTACCTCCATAGTTAAATACCCTAATACCTCCATAGTTAAATACCATAATACCTCCATAGTTAAATACCATAATACCTCCATAGTTAAATACCATAGTACCTCCATAGTTAAATACCATAATACCTCCATAGTTAAAAACCATAGTACCTCCATAGTTAAATACCCTAATACCTCCATAGTTAAATACCATAGTACCTCCATAGTTAAATACCATAATACCTCCATAGTTAAATACGATAATACCTCCATAGTTAAATACCATAATACCTCCATAGTTAAATACCATAATAGCTCCATAGTTAAATACCATAATACCTCCATAGTTAAATACCATAGTACCTCTGTAGTTAAATACCATAATACCTCCATAGTTAAATACCCTAATACCTCCATAGTTAAATACCATAATACCTCCATTGTTAAATACCATAATACCTCCATAGTTAAATACCATAATACCTCCATAGTTAAATACCATAGTACCTCCATAGTTAAATACCATAATACCTCCATAGTTAAATACCATAATACCTCCATAGTTAAATACCATAATACCTCCATAGTTAAATACCATAATACCTCCATAGTTAAATACCATAATACTTCCATAGTTAAATATCATAATACCTCCATAGTTAAATACCATAGTACCTCCATAGTTAAATACCATAATACCTTCATAGTTAAATACCATAATACCTCCATAGTTAAATACCATAGTACCTCCATAGTTGAATACCATAACACCTCCACAGTTAAATACCATAATACCTCCACAGTTAAATACCATAATACCTCCATAGTTAAATACCATAATACCTCCACAGTTAAATACCATAATACCTCCATAGCTAAATACCATAATACCTCCAAAGTTAAATACCATAATACCTCCATAGTTAAATACCATAATACCTCTATAGTTAAATACCATAATACCTCCACAGTTAAATACCATAATACCTCCACAGTTAAATACCATAGTACCTCCATAGTTAAATACCATAATACCTCCATAGTTAAATACCATAATACCTCCATAGTTAAATACCATAATACCTCCATAGTTAAATACCCTAATACCTCCATAGTTAAATACCATAATACCTCCATAGTTAAATACCATAATACCTCCATTATTAAATACCATAGTACCTCCATAGTTAAATACCATAATACCTCCATAGTTAAATACCATAGTACCTCCAAAGTTAAATACCATAGTACCTCCATAGTTAAATACCATAATACCTCCATAGTTAAATACCATAATACCTCCATAGTTAAATACCCTAATACCTCCATAGTTAAATACCATAGTACCTCCATAGTTAAATACCCTAATACCTCCATAGTTAAATACCATAGTACCTCCATAGTTAAATACCATAATACCTCCATAGTTAAATACCATAATACCTCCATAGTTAAATACCATAATACCTCCATAGTTAAATACCATAATACCTCCATAGTTAAATACCATAATACCTCCATAGTTAAATACCATAATACCTCCATAGTTAAATACCATAATACCTCCATAGTTAAATACCATAGTACCTCCATAGTTAAATACCATAATACCTCCATAGTTAAATACCATAATACCTCCATAGTTAAATACCATAATACCTCCATAGTTAAATACCATAATACCTCCATAGTTAAATACCATAATACCTCCATAGTTAAATACCATAATACCTCCATAGTTAAATACCATAGTACCTCCATAGTTAAATACCCTAATACCTCCATAGTTAAATACCATAGTACCTCCATAGTTAAATACCATAATACCTCCACAGTTAAATACCATAATACCTCCATAGTTAAATACCATAATACCTCCATAGTTAAATACCATGATACCTCCATAGTTAAATACCATAATACCTCCATAGTTAAATACCATAATACCTCCATAGTTAAATACCATAATACCTCCATAGTAAAATACCATAGTACCTCCATAGTTAAATACCATAATACCTCCATAGTTAAATACCCTAATACCTCCACAGTAAAATACCATAATACCTCCAAAGTTAAATACCATAATACCTTCAAAGTTAAATACCATAATACCTCCATAGTCAAATACCATAATACCTCCATAGTTAAATACCCTAATACCTCCATAGTTAAATACCATAGTACCTCCATAGTTAAATGCCATAATACCTCCATAGTTAAATACCATAGTACCTCCATAGTTAATTACCATAATACCTCCACAGTTAAATACCATAATACCTCCATAGTTAAATACCATAATACCTCCATAGTTAAATACCATAATACCTCCATAGTTAAATACCATAATACCTCCATAGTTAAATACCATAATTCCTCCATAGTTAAATGCCATAATACCTCCACAGTTAAATACCCTAATACCTCCATAGTTAAATACCATAATACCTCCATAGTTAAATACCATAATACCTCCATAGTTAAATACCATAATACCTCCATAGTTAAATGCCATAATACCTCCATAGTTAAATACCATAATACCTCCATAGTTAAATACCATAATACCTCCATAGTTAAATGCCATAATACCTCCACAGTTAAATACCCTAATACCTCCATAGTTAAATACCATAATACCTCCATAGTTAAATACCATAATACCTCCATAGTTAAATACCATAATACCTCCATAGTTAAATGCCATAATACCTCCATAGTTAAATGCCATAACACAGCCATAGATAAATACCGAAGTAATTCCATAGTTAAATACCATAATACCTCCATAGTTAAATACCATAATACCTCCATAGTTAAATACCATAATACCTCCAAAGTTAAATACCATAATACCTCCAAAGTTAAATACCATAATACCTCCATAGTTAAATACCATAATACCTCCAAAGTTAAATACCATAGTACCTCCATAGTTAAATACCATAATACCTCCAAAGTTAAATACCATAGTACCTCCAAAGTTAAATACCATAATACCTCCACAGTTAAATACCCTAATACCTCCATAGTAAAATACCATAATACCTCCATAGTAAAATACCATAGTACCTCCATAGTTAAATACCATAATACCTCCATAGTTAAATACCATAGTACCTCCATAGTTAAATACCATAATACCTCCATAGTTAAATACCATAATACCTACATAGTAAAATACCATAGTACCTCCATTGTTAAATACCATAATACCTCCATAGTTAAATACCATAATACCTCCACAGTTAAATACCATAATACCTCCATAGTTAAATACCATAATACCTCCATAGTAAAATACCATAGTACCTCCATAGTTAAATACCATAATACCTCCATAGTAAAATACCATAGTACCTCCATAGTTAAATACCATAATACCTCCATAGTAAAATACCATAGTACCTCCATAGTTAAATACCCTAATACCTCCATAGTTAAATACCATAGTACCTCCATAGTTAAATGCCATAATACCTCCATAGTTAAATACCATAGTACCTCCATAGTTAATTACCATAATACCTCCACAGTTAAATACCATAATACCTCCATAGTTAAATACCATAATACCTCCATAGTTAAATACCATAATACCTCCATAGTTAAATACCATAATACCTCCATAGTTAAATACCATAATTCCTCCATAGTTAAATGCCATAATACCTCCACAGTTAAATACCCTAATACCTCCATAGTTAAATACCATAATACCTCCATAGTTAAATACCATAATACCTCCATAGTTAAATACCATAATACCTCCATAGTTAAATGCCATAATACCTCCATAGTTAAATACCATAATACCTCCATAGTTAAATACCATAATACCTCCATAGTTAAATGCCATAATACCTCCACAGTTAAATACCCTAATACCTCCATAGTTAAATACCATAATACCTCCATAGTTAAATACCATAATACCTCCATAGTTAAATACCATAATACCTCCATAGTTAAATGCCATATTACCTCCATAGTTAAATGCCATAACACAGCCATAGATAAATACCGAAGTAATTCCATAGTTAAATACCATAATACCTCCATAGTTAAATACCATAATACCTCCATAGTTAAATACCATAATACCTCCAAAGTTAAATACCATAATACCTCCAAAGTTAAATACCATAATACCTCCATAGTTAAATACCATAATACCTCCAAAGTTAAATACCATAGTACCTCCATAGTTAAATACCATAATACCTCCAAAGTTAAATACCATAGTACCTCCAAAGTTAAATACCATAATACCTCCACAGTTAAATACCCTAATACCTCCATAGTAAAATACCATAATACCTCCATAGTAAATACCATAGTACCTCCATAGTTAAATACCATAATACCTCCATAGTTAAATACCATAGTACCTCCATAGTTAAATACCATAATACCTCCATAGTTAAATACCATAATACCTACATAGTATTATACCATAGTACCTCCATTGTTAAATACCATAATACCTCCATAGTTAAATACCATAATACCTCCACAGTTAAATACCATAATACCTCCATAGTTAAATACCATAATACCTCCATAGTAAAATACCATAGTACCTCCATAGTTAAATACCATAATACCTCCATAGTAAAATACCATAGTACCTCCATAGTTAAATACCCTAATACCTCCATAGTTAAATACCATAACACCTCCATAGTTAAATACCATAATACCTCCATTGTTAAATACCATAATACCTCCATAGTTAAATGCCATAATACCTCCATAGTTAAATGCCATAATACCTCCATAGTTAAATGCCATAATACCTCCATAGTTAAATTCCATAATACCTCCATAGTTAAATACCATAATACCTCCATAGTTAAATGCCATAATACCTCCATAGTTAAATGCCATAATACAGCCATAGATAAATACCGAAGTAATTCCATAGTTAAATACTGTTATAACTCCAGAATAAAATACCATAATACCTCTAAAGTTAAATACCGTAATACCTCCATAGTTTAATTCCGCAATACCTCTGTAGGGACGCCTCCACACGTTGTACTTTACTCGGGGCCTTTATTTGGACACACCACTATTACTAGTCCCAGGCTTCTGTCTTGTTGCTTAAACTTCGTCTTCTCTCCAACCGTGCCCTCCCCTCCTGACTTCCCCTTTATATTTTCCAAGCCCCCTTTCTGGAAGCTTCCCTCATCCCACTCACTTAAGCCAATCCTCGTCCTCCTCCAACGGTTGTCAAATGTCGCCCCTACAGTCAATCCTTGTTCCCCTGCCTTACCAGACCAACAGACCACAGGAGGCCAAGTGGAACCCTACCCTCTAGAACTTGATGACATCATAGCAATGTGCCGTTGTGTAAAATTTGTGGCAATAAACATTTACATGAAAAAGAATAAGTATTTTCGGCACGCGGATTATACACCTCCTAGTTAGTCAACAAAACAGAAACACAACAAGACTGTGGGAACAATGGGGTGTGGCCATCTCCTGGACCGTAATGAACAGTGTTAGCATATATTTAAGCTGGGTTAGCATAACTGCGCACAACTTGTACGGGTCCTTGTTGCTGGACCGGAGTATGCTGCAGGGTCCAGCAGTGAGGCATCCGGTATTTGGCTCAGTCGCTGTGGGCAGCACAGGAGCATCCACAGGTGATTCCATTTATCTGGGCGGCTGCTGTGGCTCGTCTGACACCCGAGACCCAAGCGGAACAAGACATGGAGACGAGGTGCTTGTGTGATGACAAAGGTAGGGTTAGAGACACGATGGGTGAATACATTGATGGCGATGTCCCGACTGCACGCGTACACCTTGCGGCCAATTTACTTCAACGATTTCGATCGGACCCTCGACAGTCAGTGCAGTTTGGGAGAGGTCTGTAATGGGACCTGTGGGCAATGCTACCACGTTTTGTCGCCTACTACCCAAGGAAGCATGTCAACCAAATGCCTCGTATTCGCCGTGCTCACCATTGACACTGTGTGTGCTTCAAATAGTCGAGCGAGACCTGCAAGAACGCAGGTCGGTCGGGCACACCTACAGTATAGGGGTTTTACCCAAATGGGTTTCTATGGGCAGATCCGGCTCCTGGCCATACATGAGGAAAAAGGGGATAAATACCATAGAGGGATGTGAGGACAGTCTATATGCTGCAACGACCCCTGGAATATGGATATCCCAATCGGCTTGCATTGCATCTAGAGAACGGCAGAGCATGGATGTTATCGCTCTGTTAAGCCATTCCACCATACCATTCGTCCGAGAGTGATATGAGAAAGTGCGTATATTTTTCGTGCCCAGTGCCTTGTACACCTCCTGCAGGAATTTTCAATGAAAAATATCATCTCTGATCAGTGAGGAGCTGTTCTGGGGGGGGGGGGGGCTTGTCCATCACATATCCATGGAGGAATGCATCCGCAATAGATGTGGCTGTCTGATCAGGTTAGAGGCCATGCCATTGGCCATCTCGTAAAGTATTCGACTCCCACCAAGAAAGATGTATTTCCCTTCGGTGAGCAAGGGAAGGGGCCGCGGGTATCAAGGGCGACTATTTCGTTTACCCTGGAGACTGTAATGGACTGCAAGGGAGGCTGTGACCTGTGAGCTGGCTGTTTATGATGTGCACACTCTGTGCAACCCGTGACCAAATTGTCCACGTTGGCGGATATACATGGCCAGTAATAGTTTTCCTGAAAGGTCAACAGTGTTTTTCGGCACCCCAAATGTAGTAGTTTATTTGCGTGGACCTCCCACGTTGGCCTCCCTCGCAAGGATGTGGGCACCGCCAGACATCATTGTCGAGCAATCCCGTCCCACCACACCAACAATCGCTCATATAGCACAAACCGAGATCTTCCCGGGGAGGTTGATGTAGATTGGTCTATTTTTGCCCGCCTTCACAGGGGCAGCAGACAGGCATCATCAACTTGTAGCTGTCCCGATTCTATATAGGTGAGACCCAATGTATTTTCCTTTTGTGGTTCGTCGTGGCACTGCAGGCTGCACTGATGCTACCATCATCTGTGCTTCTGGAATAGTGGGTTTGCATCGGCCAGCACCCCAATGCACACGCACATGGTTCCTTGCGAGGTAACTCGGAGAGCACGTCGGCGTTTGCATGTTTTAGACCTTGATTTGGTATGAATATTCTTGTAATTTTTCAAGCCAGCGCACCAACTGGCCAAACGGCTGATCTGTCCGCAGGGAGTATTGCAGGGCAGTGTGATTAGTGCAATGTTCCTGCCGTATAGGTAGGATCTATATTGCTGCACAAAGTATACAATTGCCAGCAACTCACTACGGGTTGCACAGTAACGCTGCTCCACCGGAGAAAGGAGGCGACTACCATAGGTGATCACGATCTCGACCCCACCCTTCATCTGGGAGAGGACAGCCCCTATTTCCAAATCACTAACATCCGTGTTGAGAATGAAAGGTAGGGAGAAGTCGGGGTATGCCAGAGGCGGAGCATCTGTCAGTTGACCACGCAGTGAAACTTTTGATTTTTAGCCATCAACACGTGTAATAGCTTCACAATTTTAGCAAATTGCGGAATGAACTGGCGGTAATATGAGTTAAAACTGACAAAGCTCCGCACATCACCCACGGATTTGGGTGTTGGCCAATTACACACGCACGCAGTTTTCTCGGGATCCATAGTGACACCCAACGTGCTCACCACATGACCCAAATGTCGCACAGACATTTGCATCAAATGACATTTAGATTGTTTTAGTTATAAGTTGGCTGAGCATACCCTGGATAATACCATGCTAAATCGCTGCAAATTTTCATCAAACGTGCGACCGAAAACATCATCCAGATATATAAGGAACGAGTCCCATTGAAATCCCACTGAAACCAATTCCATCAGCTTTTAGAATGTGGCAGGTGCTGCCTGAAGGCCCATCGGGAGACAATGGAATTGGTAGAGCCCTTGAGGTGTACCGAACGCTGTTGTGGGTTTGGAGGCCTCGTCCAAGGGCCATTGCCAAAATCTTGAAAGCAAGTCCGGCATGGAAAACAAATTGCTCTGGATAATGCGTCTAATAAGTCGTCAATGCGTGGGAACAAGTATGCATCAGCCAAATGTGACCTTATTTAGGCGACAAAAATCAATGCAAAAACGCAGGCTGCTGTCCGTTTTTTTAACAAGCACAACAGGAGCACCCCAAACGCTAGTGGTTGGAGAAATGATCTCTGCAGCTAGCATGTCGTCCACAGCCTGTTGTACATGGAATTTCTCAAGTGGGCTCATACGATATGAATTTAACAGCATAGGGGGCGAATTTTCAGTGTTAATGTGATGTGCCATTAAGGGCGTGTGACCTATGTCATACTGCCCCCTGCTAAATACATCGGAAAACTGCAGGAGCAATGATCTTAGTTGGCCCCGTTGCAAAAAAGAGGAGAGGGGGGCGGCCAACAGAAACAAGTAATCGAAGAATGGGACGAAGTAACGGGATGGCTGCACCGGATGTTAGCAGGGGTCTCGCAGTGCACCGTGCAGCTTGCCGTGGCTGTGGCGTGTGGAGGAGGGGCGGAGAGCACGGTGGAAGTTTCCAAGATGGAAACCGCTCAACCAATGGCCGCCATTTTGCGAGTTAACCCAATGGCGGCTGAATTAACTACAGCTCCGGCGGTGCGGGAAAGAGTAACTGAATGGCCGTGGCGGATGATGCCTGTAAAATAAGTCATAGTACCGGGAGGCGACTGGGAAACCTTCACCTGAAGGTTCGGATGGTCAGAAGAGGAAGCACTGAGAGTCCTGCCTACCGCCCTTGATGACGATGCCCTCATGGTGTTCCGAGCTGTGCCGAAGGAGCGAAGGGCTATGCTACAAAATACGTATGGTGAAATGGCGGCTGTGTTCGATCTCCCATCAAATACGCGGAGGATGTTCCTGCAGTGGAAGCGAGGGGAGGTCGAGACGCCTCTCGCATATCACAGCACGTTGATGGCGAGGCCAGGTAGCGTCCCCATGACTGAACGAGACGACGCTGGATTCTCTGGCGATGGAGAAAATGCTGGCGCTGGTGCAGGAGATAGGAGTCGTGCTGCCAATTGTGGAGGAGGAGGCACAGATTTCCCTGTGAGTGGCCCGATGCCTGCAGGCACTTCGGGGGATGAACCGGCAACCTCGTGTGGTGGCATGGTCTGGTGATCCGATGTTTGGTGAGGCCTCGACAGTCTGGTCAGCAGGGAGTGCAGGGATGACAACATAGGAAGATCCAGAGCTGGGGGAAGAGGTGACGGTGGCGGTACACTTGTGGGCTCAGCATCGGGGGGAGACTTCACGATGGCCTCAAGGTTGGGGACCAAGGGGGGAGGTGACCGCTTTGCAGTGAGGGCCTGCCATCGCCAGCTTCAGGTGCGGTCGGCCGGGGCACATCACGTGGGGATGTTGAAGCGACGCCCGGACAACGATGTCGTTGGCGTCTATCTTCCCGCTGGCGGCCACTCCATAACGATAGCAGGAAAGTCGCGACATCACAGACACTCGGCCCGAAACATCACCTCACACATCTACGCAGTCACATCCTCCGGGCTGCATTATCATCTTGCATCCTTCATTGGTTGCGTCGGTTGTGTCGGTCACGTCAGTTGTGTCGGTCACAGGTGAGCAACGAGCTTCGACTCTGGGCAGATGGCCCAAGTAAGGCATTAATGGAGGAAGCATGGGGATTGTGGGCCAGGTTGAGGCGTGTGTATGGATTGGGCGGATTTCGGTGTAATCTCCCATTGTGATTTCATAAACGTGGGCTATCCCATGCTTGTGGGACACCGACTTTTCAAATAACATGCCCTGAGAAATTGATGTATCAGAATTGTAAAGAGATGCCGTCGGGGCAGTCGGTAGAGATCCCGCCAGGCATACAGATGTTGGTTCCCTTTCGGCTTTCGGTACCACAAACAGTTGCATTCGGCCTTCCTGGATGCGGCAGTTCTCCTGATCCTGTCCAACAATGTGGCCTGCGAGCTTACGCTGGCGGGTGCACAGACGATCCTAAGAGCGGGACAAGAGCTGTTCCTACAAGTATTGAATGTGGGTGGAAGAATGGCTGTGGTCCCAGCGGCTAACATGTTGACCCATGTGAACCCGCGTGTTACAAGGCAGTGGCAATAGATATCACCGAAACAATGGAGGTAAGAGCCCGCGTGTTGCAAGGCGGTGGCAACAGATATCGCTAAAGTGAAGGGGGAGAGAGCCGGGTCAAATGAAACGTGGGCGAAAGCCCTTGTAACGAGAATCCTGATTTGCCTAAGGCACAACGGCGCGAATTGAAGTCGTTGTTGCTGCAAATTCAGATGTTTTTAGTAAGAGCAAGTGCGACATTGGTTGTACTTCTCTATTCTTGAACCATATTGATACGGGAGACACAACCTGCTCGCCAGAACTCATATCGGATGCGTCCGGTGGAGAAGGAACATGCGAACAGGCGGTGGCTGGCGCATGCCGCATACGCGTGTGAACGATTTGTTGAATGCGTTTTCGAGTGCTATTTTTTTTCTATTTCTCTCTGATGTGCGAACGGGAGCTCGGGCCCCCCATACTGTTTAACTGGGTGTGGCTTCGAGGAAACAAATGTGGGACGTAACCGTGCCGCGGCAGGTTGCGAGTGTCGGTGACAGAGCATGGCTGCATTGTCCGCAGGTGCCGCTGTGGACATCACCTAAATAGCACTGCCGGGGTGGGGACCGGTCGAGATTGTGGAAGTTAATCGGTTTTAGTGCATGCGTCTCCGTTGGTTTGTCCACCATCGCGTCTCAAACCATACGTTTGTCCCCGCCCAGACATCTCATCTCCATGTTCTGTGTGGCCGGGGTCTGATGTGGCCGACATGCAAGTGTGGTCATCCGGGATGGTTGTGCAACCCGGGAGATGTGTTGTGCCGCCCACAGAATGTGACCCTCTGATTCGCAGAGGCCCACAAGACTCTGCCACGTGCGATGGACCGGCATCAAGGACCCGGTTGAGAGTTTTGCAGCTGTGATTGCGGCTCTCCAAACCACGAAGTGTACCCTGATGCGGTTGCTGTTGTTTACGTGGGGTGGCTTTCACCACTCGTCATGTTGTGTTGTTTGTTTCTGTGGTCGAGTAACGGGTTCTTTTCCATGCGGTAGTGGGTTGTCATTCTGCCCTAATTGTTGAATTTTTGTCTTTTTTTTAAGTCTTGGTATTAGCCGGTATGGCTATATTTTTAAGAAGGGGGGGGGGGGGTGATGTCATGACAAAAGAGCCTGCATGTGGTGTGAGGGGACTAGTGGCCACGGGAGGTAATGACAGGGAAGTCAACCTACAGTGCGAATGCACGAGTGGCCACGGGAGGTAATGACAGGGGTATCAGTTGTGAGTGCAAAGAGACTGGTGGCTACGGAATGTTCGAGAAGGGAGCGTGGTCAGGTGACGGAAGACGATGGTAGAGTCTGCCGGTAGGGCGAGTGTTAAGATTTAGCGAGAATGATCGAGAAGGGAAGGGTGTGGCCTCAGTTGGTACATAAGTGAGATGCGCGGGAGACTCGGGCTGTTGCAGTGGGATCTCCGCCTGATGTCAAGTGAACGTGTCCTCAATAAAGTGCCATCTCAAGAGAAGTGTGTCAAGTCGTCATTACAAACTTATAACTTAAGTATTATTTATGAAATTCCGTGTATAATAATAATAATGACATTTACATATAGCAGCTTTTCATCAAGGATCTCAACGCGATGTATAGGATATAGCAGCAGCAGCAGATACAGCATGAACATAATTATATAAAATACATTTTCAAAGATCTCTTTATAAACATCTATTCATTATTCTACATGCTAATAAATGATGGAATTGTATCCAAAGCTCGCGATACCGATTCGTGTATCCACACTACGCACATCCAGGTACATACAACTGAACTGCAGCTCATGCATGTTTTGCCGTTAATGGTAACCCGAGTGAAAAGCCCCGCGAAGAACCGGTTACCGGTTCAGCGCAACGAATTCACAGTGCGCCATGCTGAGTCGCCAAAATGACACGTGACGCAGCCAGTTCCACCGAGAAGCGAGGGCGGCAGCTGCTGCTGCTGCCGCCACTGCTGCTGCTGTGACTTGGCAAACCCACAGGCAACCGGTTCAATTCCATCTCCCCTGACCCTGGTGGGGCAAAATATGTGGAGTGCGCCCACCTCTTCCAACAACAACATCTGGTCAGCGTAGAAGAGTAGGCCAAACACTCAGCTCTGGAGCTCGCACTCGTGGTGGAGGCGCTTCCTACAGCAGCGTGGCATGAGCAGTCACGTGCAGGGCTGCACCTTTACCCCAACTATTGTCATTACCATTGCCGTACGAGTTCGAAGCTTTCGTGCCAACTCATTATATGGACACAGGCGGGACTACGTGGGTAGTGGGCGGGGCTATCTAGATAGTGGGCGGGGCTGCATGGGGTAATGTGCGAGGCTACTGGTATAGTGGGCGGGATCACCTGAGTGGTGCTGCAGTGGCGAGATGTTAACGCCCTCGCTTGGTATACATGAGGTCCTCGGACCTTTTTGCCAGTATCATAAAGGGTCCATGATATATCTGCTTACCCGGAGCCTTAAATGCACTGATAAGTGCATTGTATTTGCACTGTTCGCCTTTTGATATTGTTCTCTGGTCTGACACTGGTGAGACGAGGCCATAAATAAGGCTATCTTTGGTGTTGGTAAATCAGTTTCAAAGATAATGCGTATATTATTATCAGAGCATGTGTGTTTGCATGTTCACCACAAATACGTGTGGTATTTGGTGTTTGAACATCTTAACACCTGTTTTATTGCCAGAAAGGTGAAATTCTAGATTTGAAGCTTTCGTGACTGCAAGGATTCATATTCTTAGGTTTTTTCGGTAAATTCACGTAGGTAAAATTTTTTCTTAAAATTAATGAAAGTAAAATAAAAATAAAATAATAATCACGACGTTTCGGAGGCAACACAAGCTTCCGTCTTCAGGTGGAACCGTCACAGCATGCTTGCTGTATCAAGTAAGATAAATTCCATGAAAACCGTCCTTGTATATGTACTGGTTGAGGGTGGGAGGAGCCAAGGCAGGCCCCTGGATATTATTATTATTGTGAGGTTGGTGCGGCTAAAGCCGCTGCTAGGAATGAGCCTTTGTTGTGTAGACTGGTTGAACTGGGAGGTTCCAAGAGATGTTGAGGTACGGCTGATGTAAAGATGCGGCTGCTGTAAATGGGGCTGAGAAATTGTTATGTAGAGGTTAGTGCGGCTGAAAGCGCTGCTAGGAATGAGCCTTTGTTGTGTAGCCTGGTTGAACTGGGAGGTTCCAAGAGTTGTTAAGGTGCGGCTGCTGTAAAAGTGCGGCTGCTGTAAATGGGACCGAGCCTTTGTTATGTAGATGAAAAAACCCTTTGCTACGTTGCTGGGATTAATTCTAGATTTGCCAACCAGTGTGGGAAAAAAGAAGAATAAACTATACGGTAACTGAAGAATAGTGCCTGTCAAATAAGACGGTCCAAATATGTGTAGTTAAATCTTTTTTGCATGGTTAATAACATATTTCTAATGATTTACTAAGTTTGTACCCATCATCACGGTTGAAATTATGTCTGTGTTTGTATATTTGGATGGCTTCTTGTACAAACCTTTGATGGTAGCCAGGTTTGCAGAGTACCTTGGTCTCGGAAAAAAATATTTCATGAGAGCCCCCGGACAACAAGCTGGGTCCCGGACCGCGTGGCTGGAGGCTTCTTCAAGCTTCACGTGGATCTCCTGCCTCTCCAACAGTAAGAACCCCGAGCCCCTCACAGGGCCCCCCTTATATCGGGCCAGGCTGGGGCTGGCACCGCCTCTCACCCCACCCACCTTCTCCATCTCTCTCGCCCTTGCCCAAAGGCTCTCGAGAGTTTTTCCTGGATCATGTGACCACCCATTGGCCCCCTCCACCGGTGGTCCCCCTCCAGTATCATCCGGTCACATGTCCCCAGGTCAGCCAGAGTATCATGACCCCAACGTAACCCTAGCTGGCTGACACTCTCTCGCTCTCTCAACAGAAGCCCGCACTGCACGCTGTGCGTGGTGCCACTGCACTTAACCAGCGCTCAAGTCTTTGAGCGAGTCCGCGATGCCGGGCCTCCAGGAGGGTTGGGCTCATCCGCCCTTGACGACCCGGGGAAAATGAGCAATCGATCAGATGAAGCCGGCTCTTCATGAAGAGCAGTAGGCCGGACCGTCCGACCTTCCATGTCCTGAGCACGCGAGGCCGACACGAGCGGCCGTGTGCGAGGCATCAATCGCGCAGCTGTCTGGGAATGGGACAGAAACACTCTCCTGAGGACCGGCGTCAGTAGACGTCGTTCTGGCACACCCGACACTCGGCCCCTGCGATATGGAAATGAAACATTCACATGGCGCAATAAACGACTTCAAACGAGAGGGGTGAACAAACCAACTTTGCTTACCAAGCTGAATTTGGACACATTGTGGACGCACGACCCGAACACAATTAACCGGCCCTCTCCAGGGTTGCAGCAACTTATGGGATGTGCTCACGGGCACCTGTGGACAATGCCACCAGGCCCTGTCACCCGGCGACCAATCGCACAGGGAAACACGAGCCCCCTTCAGCAGCTCGTCAGACAACTGTCTTGCTCGGGAGTTGACACTGGAAGCTTCCTGCACTTCGGAGAGCTTTGCAAGAGTGAAACGAACGGAATCTGAATTTTTTGACACTTTCAGGACCGGCGCGGCTTGCAACTGGGTGGATCATAGTCCCGTCCATACATCAAAAAGAAGGGAGTGTAGCCGGTGGATGTGTGAGGGGCCATCTTGTAGGCGGCGAGAACCTGCAGGGACATGCAAGTCCCAATCCAGCTGTGACTCGCTGACCAGGTGACTCAACATGGAAGTCAGAGTTCTATTCAGGTGTTCGACCATGCCATCCGTCTGCGGACGGTATGGTGACGTGCGCACCTTCTTTGTCCCCAGCAAATCGCAAACCTCATGCAGCAGTTTCGACGATTTTTTTACCTTGATTGGTCAAAAGGCGCTCGGGGCCACCCTTATCCAGGAGATAGCCATTAAGGAACGCCTCGGTCACAGCTATAGCCGATTGATTTGGGAGCGGCCAGGCCATATGCCAGCGTGAGAAATACTCAACGTCAACGAGCAAGTATTTGTTGCCTCGCACGGAAGTGGGAAATGGACCGAGAATATCGTGGGCAACCAGCTCGTTAATTTGCGACACCTGAATGGATTTCAGCGGAGGGCAACAAGATTTCACCGGCGGCTTCCGCCGCGAACATTGTACGCAACCTTTAAGCAAGTTTTCAATGTCTGGGGCCATGGCCGGCCAATAAAAATCCAACTTGAGCGCGGCCAGCGTTTTTTGCACACCCAGATGTAACAGACGTTAATGGATGGCCAAAACAACCTCGCCACGCAGAGTGGTAGGGACAACAATAGCGTACCGGCATAATCCACTGTCCCAGTGCATGAGCAGCCTGTGCCGCAGGACAACCGAGGCGACACTACGTGTAGCCGCCTCACCAGCGGTCTCTCTGACTTGCCGTCATAATTTAAGCAAGGACACATCTTCCGCCTGCAAGCCCCCCCACACCTCGTAGTCCAACCCGATTACCGCATCCCACGTGGCCGGGATGTTGCCCGACCCACCCATCGTGTCCGCGGCGGATACAACGAGAGGGGGGGAGGGAGGTTGACTCGGCCGGTCTACAACGACCGGAACCCGAAAAGCATGCAAACCCGCCGCCCGCGGGCAATCACGACAGGGCATCAGCGTTCGTGTGATGAGAACCTTTGCGATACGTAAAACGGAACGAAAAATCCTGTAGGATCTCAAACCAGCATGATAATTGGCCAGAGGGCTGATCCACACGCAGCGCGTATTGGAGCACTGCGTGGTCGGAGCGCACCTCTAAATGTCTGCTGTACAGATAAGGCCAGTATTGCTGCACGAAAACCACAATGGCCAACAATTCCTGGCGCATAACGCAGTACCGCTGCTCGGCCGGGGACAGCACCCTGCTCCCATAAGTGACCACGTGCTCCAATGCCGGTATTACTGGCGTCCTTATCCAAAACGAACGATCATGAAAAATCACGATAACGCAGGGGAGGGGCGTTGACCAGCCCATCGCGAATGGAGCAGAACGCGGCTTCCTTCACCTCCCCCCAATTAAATGTTTGCCCCTTAGCAGTCAAGGCGTGGAGAGGCTTAGCAATGGATGCAAAGCCGGTGACAAATCTGTGATAATATGAAGTAAAGCCAATAAAACTGCGCATCTCGCTCGCCGAGGTGGGTGTCGGCCACGTGCGGACACATGTCGTCTTCTCCGGGTCCGTAGCGATACCCGATTTTCTCACTATATGACCCAAATATTGAACCGATTGTTGGAGGTGAAACTTCTGTGCTTTAAATTTCAGGTCGGCCACACGCATCTTAAGAAAAACACCCCACAGGCGATCCAAATGTTCATCGAACGTACGACCGAAGACAATAATGTCGTCCAAATATATTAGGCACGAATCCCACTGGAGTCCCGCTAAAACCAGCTCCATCAGCCTCTGAAATGTGGCCGGCGCGGAGTGGAGGCCCATAGGGAGCCGGCTAAATTCGAACAATCCTTGCGGCGTATTGAAAGGCCGTTTTCGGCATGGAAGCCTCATCGAGCGGCGATTGCCAAAATCCCGAGAGAACGTCAAGGGTGGAAAAGAACTGTGCTCCCTCCAGGGCATCCAGGGAATCGTCCATATGCGGCAAGAGGTATGCATCCGCAACGGAAACCTTATTGAGCTTGCGGAAATCAACACAAAATTGCAAGCTGCCGTCGTGCTTCTTGACAAGCACGATTGGGGCACCCCATGGACTGATGTATGGTGAGATGATGTCCGCGGCTATCATCTCATCAACCGCCACACAAACATGTTCCCTCTCAGCCGGGCTCAAGCGGTAAGGATTTTGCCGAATCGGGGCAGCATTGCCCGTATCAATATGGTGGCTCAAAAGGGACGTGCAGCCAATATCAAATTAACTTTTCATAATAAAGGTTTTTGGGTTAGATTGCGTTATTTATAAATGTGTCGTAACCCTTCACCACCTGACATGGCCAATCAGCAAAAAATGTGTCACATTGACAAAAGGCAAATAGTTCACTACTTTAGTCCACCGGTGTATTTGAAGAGTGAATCCACAATATTTACAATTTTTTAGTACGACATTTCTCTAGTAATTACATCCAGCATCATTGGGCAATTTGCCAGAATAGTGAAGCCCTCTTCCTGCTCCCGGTCTTAAATAAAGCATAATTCTAGATTTGAAGCTTTCGTGACTGCAATGATTCATACTCTTTGTTTTTTTCGGTAAAGTCACGTAGGTAAAAAATAAAATAAAATAAATGAAAACAACTAAATTAAATAGAGCAGTAGGGTGACGTGATCATTTAACCCCTTCAGGTGCAGTGATTTGAGGCAGAGAGGGGGGGGGGGGTATTGTAATTATGTAATAGATTAGTAATCAGTAAATAGTTATGATTAGTAATCAGTTGTAGATTAGTAATTATATGTAATGTGTATTATTTAAGAACTGAACCCAATTACTATAACCACTCAGTTGCAGAAATTAGAGGTGGGGGGGTTATTGTAATTATATAATAGTAATCTAATAGTAATCAGTTAATTGTTATGATTCGTAATCAGTTATAAATTAGTAATTAGTTGTAATGTGTATTGTTCAATAACGTAACCCAATTATTATACCCAAGCAGGTGCAGAAATCAGAAGGGGTGGAGGGGGGGGAGATGGTTATTGTAATTATATACTACGTTAATAATCAGTTAATTAGTATGTGTTTTCCCTATAAGGAATTGTAATTGTAATATGTATTATTTAATCATATGCTTCCAGGCCGCACTAAGCCTGTAGCTGTCAGAGGGATTCAAGTTATTTGTATTTCTCTAAATTTCAATAGATTATCTAATTAGCCTTGGCCAGTAATAATTAGTTTTACACAACACTTCAACGTTATCAAAATCAATTGAGTGGCCTTGTTGGCAAGCATGTTCTGCTACTGCCGACAGTTGTGATTGAGATAATTTAATATTTATTTGGTGTTCTTTTAGTCTTAAGCTGATGTTACGTCCCGTCTGTCCAATATAGCATCTGCCACGTAAACAATTAATCCGATATACATAAAATTGGAGAAGCTCCGCATTAAGCGGGTGAAATTGATATCTTCACTGGCGTTCCTCAAAAGGTGCAGAGATTCGAAGGTAATACCAAACGCAGTTAAAATAACATATCACATAAAGTCTGTTAAAGCTAACCAAATACTGCACAAAGCTAGCGAATTATTATTACTATGGAAAATACAGTACAACAGGAGTGAATTATCTCACATTTCGGAATCTCTAAAGCAATTGCACTTGTAGTGGGCTCTCACACGACAGAGATGGTGAAGTAGAGGCAACACTATTAATTGTAACTCAACACTTGACACAGGGCAACGTATACAACACTTGAAGGGGTAACGGCCCCTTCACCCGTACTATTCTGGGAGACACCCCTAGGCTACCTGCCTATCCACCTACGCTCTCAGGTCCTCTGCTAAGGGCTCTAAGGGAGGCTACCTGACCTGGCCCAGCCAAGGCGCAGGCCTTGACCACCAGCCACACAGACCCGGCCCTTAGAAGGACGTCAGCTCTGAGGCTCTGGGGTCACAACGCTGGCTTGCTCTGCCCGGCATTGAGAAGGGCAGCGGGTCAGAGGAGTTCCAGTGTCTAGCTAGCCGGACTTCAGTCTTCAACTGGGTCTTCAGACTTTGGCTCGCGAACACTGCCCCTATGTCTCTGGCTCCCCGTCTTTTATACCAATTTCCCACCGAGGGTCGGGGTTCCGAGGGATCACAGCACACCCCGCAGGGAGGGGTGCGGGGGATCCAAATCCCACAGCCCCCTGCAGGTAAGCCAAGGGTGCTAGCTGTAACTGATATGTGTTTCTCCCGTAACACCACTACACACTTAAATATAAGCAATAGTGTATCCATGCATTATTGGAATATAATATATACTATAACACAACAATCGGCTGATAATGTATTTAATATAACTAAAACTTACCAAATGAATACATTCTCTAGACTTCAAAATAAACAATTCCCAACTAAAAATGAACAATTTAAAAACAAAACCGTAATGAACTTAACTAACACTGTTTTAACAGTGACATGATTTCCATCTTTTCTCAAGGCCTTAACTTTGCCGTTACCCCACGCACAATTCCAGTGGATGAGATAATTGCTGATGTAGAATCAGCAGTAAGACACCTTCCACACAATGAGGCAGAGATGACTAGACACGAGGTTGCCAAAATAATTGAGAATAGCAAAGTACCAATAATAAATATTAGCTCGAACGAAGCAAAAGCCTTAAGAGAGCTCCGATTAAATAAATATATTCAAATTCTGGCAGCTGATAAAGGCCGTACTACTGTAGTGATGTCACGAGCTGATTATGTTAATACAATCAAAGATTTACTAGAGGAAAGTACTTATATTAAAATTAAACGAGATCCAACTAATACTTTAGAACGTAAGACGACTGCAATCATTGCAAATTCATTAATCCCTAAGACTGACCAATAACAAATTAAGCCAAGGGCCTCAAAACCACCTACATTGTATGGGCTACCAAAGATTCATAAAATTGGCATCCCATTACGACCCATAGTAAGTACAATTGGCTCTGCCACAGACCAAATAGCTGAATATATAACTAAACAAATACAGCCCTACATCGGTAGGACATCTTCATTCATAAGACATTCAGAACATCTAGTGAATGTGATTAAATATGTTACACTTAACCCTAATGATATGCTAGTGAGTTGTGATGCGATTTCGCTATTCTTTAAGGTTCCAGTGAACGAGTAGCTTAAATTACTTGATACACTAGTAAAGAATACAGGTTTACCAAAAGATATTCCGACTGACCATTGTTTAAATAACCCTTCCTTCTTATGGAGAGGTGATTTCTTTAAACAAAATGAAGGAGCAGCAATGGGCTCCCATTTATCTCCTGCTATAGCAAATCTGTACATGTGTGGTAGGTTCAATGAGAATTGAACGACGTAGTCGGAGGCACACTTATTTATTAAACGTTTCACTCAATACAGGCCAAGGTATGCAACACTCGAAGGGGTATTGGCCCGTTCACCCGTCTAGCAGGGAGATCCCACTATCTCTATCCTGGCTAGCCTACTCCCAGGTCCTCCACTACAGAGCTAGGGGAGGCTAGCTGATCCAGCTCTGGCCAAGCTAGGATCACGGCACCCTTAGTCACCAGACCGGCTCTTACAAGAGCATCGGCTCTGGGCTCTCGGGGCCACGCCAATGGCTTGCCCTGGTCGGTCCTTAGAAGGACAGCGATCCATGGGAGTCCCAGGGCCTATCTAGCCGGTCTTCCTTCTTCAATGGCTTAAGCTAAACACTGAACCCCGAGCCCACCGGCTCACCACCTTATATAGCAACTCCCCCCCCGAGGGGTGGGGCCGTGGGGGATTACAACGCCGTTTCAGCCCCCCAGGCTAAACGATGTGGACGTGGATGTAAGCATCCTTCCGCGTGCGGGCATAACCACCCCTGGTGTGTTTGTTCGCCCTCCCGTAACACCTCTACATCACCCCCCCCCTGTACAGCCCGCAGCCGTCCTGGCTGCAATAAAATTCACAATAAAGATGCATCCCCCCCAAACGCGTGTGTGCCTCGCGTAAACAACAACAACAATAGCAACAACAAAAGTAACAACAACACTACCGAGAGAGAGAAAAATAACCCGACGCACCCCCCCAATAAATACCCCATCCCATAAGAAACCAACATGTGTACAATTTGAAGGTCCCTCACCCCGGGACCCCAGCAAGGGCTGCACGAGCGGCCGACCTCACAAATGTCTTCGCGTTTTGGCACGCGTTTTTGCAGCGGGGCCGTCACAAGGGGCAGCCCCGGCCGGCCCAGCGGTGGGTGTCAATAGTTTGGGTGCGAGAGTGTCTGGCTTCGCCGACGAGCGACCCCCGACCCCCCCGGGAGGGGTTGGCAGTCGTGCGCACGTCAATCCCGGTGCACCTGGAAGCGGAAAAGTCGGTAGCAAGTCAGGCAAATGCAGCGAAGTCGGACTCCGGAAGTCGGTGGACCCCTCACATGTTTGGCCATGTGTGTGTGGAGTAGGAACATGGGGCGCAACGAACGGTTTCAACTGCGAGGGGTGCACGAACCACCGACGCTTCCCTCACCGGATATGTACACATTGTGGCCGCAAGACCTGCACAACTTCCACGGACCCCCGCCACGGCCGCAACAGCTTGGACGAGGTCGCCAGTGGAACTTGGGGACAGTGCAACCACGCCTTGTCACCCGGTTTCCACTGGAGCACATATACCCGGCCCAGCTTGAGCCTTTCATTCACCCTCTGGCGGAGGTCTGAATTTTGGATGGCTGCCTCTGTCAATTTAGAGATGTTTAATTTGACATGGTCGGCCAATTTGGATTTAGCATGCTGCACGGAGATCTGCAGCTGAGTCGCGACAGGCGGGTTCGCCTCGCGACCGTACATTAGGAAGAAGGGCGAAAATCCGGTCGCCGCATGAGGAGCCATTCTGTAGGCCGCCAAAACCCCTGGAATATGAATGTCCCAGTCGGTCTGGGATTCAGACACCTGGTGAGACAGCATGGACGTGATATGCCGATGCAGACGCTCCACCATCCCGTCAGTTTGCGGATGATATGGGGAGGTACGGATTTTTTCATACCCAGGAGCTCGCACACCTCGTGAAGAAGTTTACCCGATAAATTTTTCCCCTGGTCGGTCAGCAGCCGCTCCAGAGTACCATTGTCGAGGACGTAGCCCTGGAGAAAGGCCTCCGCGATGGCTGCTGCTGACTGGTTGGCGAGGGGCTAGGCCATAGGCCATCGCGTAAAATATTCCACCCCAGTCAATAGGTATTTATTTCCCCTAGGTGTAGCGGGGAATGGGCCCAAAATATCAAGCACGACGAGTTCGTTAACCCGGGAAACCTTAATAGACTGCAATGGTGGGTTGGACCCCCTTGCTGGTGGCTTCCATTGCGTGCACCAAGTACAAGACCCTAAAAGATCATCCACGTCCCTTGCCATGCCCGGCCAAGAAAAATCCAGCTGGAGCATGGCAAGGGTTTTGTGAGTCCCCAGGTGCAGGAGTCGCTCGTGAGCAGCCCACACCACTCTACCCATCAGTGTGGAAGGCACCACCAGCCGGTGGTGGCGGGATCTCCCATCCCAATGCATCAAGAGACCCTGGAACAACCCCCATGAGTTGACATTTTCCACCCCCCGACCAGATCCCCCGATGCGACGGCGCAACGCGAGGAGGGAGGTGTCCATTTGGAGGCGCCCCCACTCCGCAATGGACAATCCCAGCAAGGAATCCCTCCCTTCTTGCTCAATAGGACCCGCAATTGAAGGCGCATCAGAGGCGGCCGCAAGGACCGAATCAGAGATTCCATTCGGAGGTCTGCAACGCCCCGAACCCAGGAGGCAAGCGCAATCGGAGGCGGGCGGCAAACGCGACAGAGCGTCTGCGTTCATGTGGCGAACGCCCTTACAATATGTAGTCTCGAAATCGAAATCTTGGAGAATCTCCAACCATCGGGACAATTGTCCCGATGGCTGTTGAACCCGCAAGGCGTACTACAGCGCCGCATGATCTGTGCGGACGGTGAAATGGCGACCGTACAGATATGGGCGATATTGCTGAATGAAGTAAATGATTGCCAACAGTTCCCGACGGGTGACACAGTACCTCTGCTCCGCCGGAGACAAAACTCGACTGCCGTATGCCACAACATGCTCTACGCCCCCAACAACCTGGGAAAGCACGCCCCCAATGGCCGTGTTGCTTGCATCCGTATCGAGCAAGAAGGGTTTCGAAAAATCGGGATAACTTAATAGAGGAGCCCCCACTAGGGCATCCCGGAGGGAGCGAAAAGCAGCCTCCTCCTCCTGGCCCCAGTGAAACTTGACCCCCTTTGATGTCAAGGAAGGTAAGAGTTTAGCGATCGTCGCGAAATCGGCGACAAACCGTCGGTAATATGACGCGAATCCAATGAAATTCCTGACCTCCCCCACCGAGGTGGGAGTCGGCCAGGAGCTGACACATTGCGTTTTGGCGGGATCTGTGGAAATACCTGACCGCCCGACAATGTGGCCCAAATACCGCACCGATTCACGGAGCAAACGACATTTTTGCGGCTTGAATTTCAAATTAGCAGCACGCATTTTGATGAAAACAGCCCGCAATCTCTGGAGGTGTTCGTCGAATGTTTTACTAAAAACTATGATATCGTCTAAGTAAATCAAACAAGAATCCCATTGCAACCCAGCCAGGACCAATTCCATTTATCGCTGGAAAGTTGCCGGCGCTAAGTGGAGCCCCATCGGCAAGCGGTTAAATTGGAATAGGCCGTGTGGCGTACGGAAAGCCGTTTTTGGTTTAGATTCATCATCCAGAGGGAGCTGCCAGAACCCTGACAGTAAATCCAACGTGGAGAAGAACCGCGCCCCCGCCAGGGCGTCAAGCGATTCATCCATCCGAGGGAGTGGATATGCATCGGCTACAGAGATCTTGTTTAGCCGATGAAAATCGACACAAAACCGCAAGGAGCCATCGTGTTTTTTCACTAACACGATGGGTGCACCCCAAGGGCTGGTAGAAGGGATATGATGTCCGCAGCTAGCATGTCGTCTACGGCCGATTTGACATGATCCTTTTCGGCGGGACTCAACCGAAAAGGATTTTGGCGGATTGGTGTGCTGTCACCCGTGTCAATATGGTGTGGCAGCAGTTTAGTACAGCCAATATCATATTTGTGTCGACTAAAAACATCGGAAAAATCGCGCAGAAGGGTTCGTAGTTTATCACGCTGTGAGTCGGACAGGTCCGATGATTCCGCACAAAGCGCATCCAGCCACCCCTCATCATGGTCCGAATGCGGTTGCGATGGAGGAGCGGTGCCCACATGTCCAATGACCGGTTCCTCACAAGGTACTAGCGTTGCGTGCGCAAGCACGGTCCCTTGAGGAACCACAGCCGTTTGCAACCCAACATTGAGGACTGCGATGAAGGGGTCCCCGTCCCCTTTTACAATGGTCTGGGCCGCTATCAAATCAGGTCCATTGACCCTGGCCCTAGACGGTCCCAACAGAACACCCCAATCCCCAATCCCCTTAGCGAATGGTCGACGCAGCCTCAGAGGCACGAGCATCTGAGCCCCCGGCGGTACGCGTACCGTCCTCGTAACAAGCGCTTGTACCATCGCAAATGCCATACGGACAGTAGCGGGGGAGGACAAGAACATCATACGTCGGCCCGATGGGAGTTCGATGCAAGCTTGGTCAATCAATATTCGAATTGGTATTTTGGCCAAAAAGTCCGTCCCCAACAGGCACGGAACTGCCAGCGAGGAGGAGACCAATACCGGCCCAGATAATTTGATGTCCCCAATACAAATTTGCGCGCGGATCTGTCTGATAATGCCCAGCGAGCCCCCGTTGGCAGCATAGCACGGAACATCAACGGGGAGCAAAGGACGGCTTTGAATGGGGAGAATGTTGTAAATTAAATCGGACACAATTGTCGCCGATGTTCCTGTATCAACTAAGACCCGCACATTTTAACCCCATCAATATGCCCCACAACGACCGACGACCCCGCCGACGTGGCAGCAATGCGGTGGGCCAACTCAGACCACTGGCCCGGTTGGAACGCCCTCCCCATCGCGGCACATTTCGATGCAATGATAGCCGATTTCCGAATCCCGTTCGTTGCAGTGCGTGAGTGTGTCACAGGTGTGTGTGTAGGCCAAACATGTGGGGTGCCACGACTTGCCGGAGTTCGCTGCGGAGCCTTGGGTAAAGGCGCATCGTCCGGCCGAGGTGTCGCACCGCGCTGTCGAGGAGCCCGGCATCTCGAAGCCACATGGCCCCGGAGGCCACAGTTGTAGCACCGCGTGAGCGCCCCAGTCGGCTTGGGTTGATCCTGGTGGCTCGACCCGTCCCGAGCTGGCTGGCCCCCGGATCTCCACTCTGTCGGGCGACCAACAGCGCAGACCTCTTCCAATGGGAGGGTGGTTGCAGCCACGGTATGCCTGGCCGCCGCCTTTCTGGCCTTGCGAAGTTGGGACAGCAAGTTTGCGTGGATGTGCCGTGCGGCCCGCAGGGAACACATCTCCTTATCGTCTTGCGCCAAGACGATGATGTCCAAATCGTCTGCCAACAGCAATATCTTCTCAGCCACCATAGCGTCCACCCCTTCCTCGTCCATCCGCGGGAACGCCATCTTCGCCAAGGCCAGGAGAGCCGTGCGGTATGCCAGGGGCGATTCCTTGGCGCCCCGCTGACGGTTGTAAAACAGCTGTCTGCAATCGGAAGGTGGTCCATAGACTGCAGACAGGAGTCGAAGCGCCGCCTGCAGCATGGCGCGCGCCGATCTCGGCGCCGTAGTGAGGGTGGCAAGAGCGTCGCTGTCCAGCGTCGCCGGCAGCGCGCGTAGCGCCTCGTCGACCGTCCATCGCGACATTTATTGATGGGCGAGGAACCATCTTTGGAAGGTTCCCCAGTCGCCGTCTTCTGCCACAAACTCTTTGAGGACCGGCAATCGCTGCTGGAACGAGGCCTCCGCAGCCGTAGATCGCCAACCGTCGTTCCCGCCATTCTGTACAGTATCGGCGGGAACGGCGGACGCCATCAGTGGTCGCACTGCTGGTGACACGCTGGCCGCTGATTGGCATTCGCCGCCGTCGGCCGCTGTTGATGACGTGGCGGTTTCTGGTCGGCGACAGTCGGTCACATGATATGGCCCGGCCCCGCCCTCAGCACCCACTGTACTAATGGCGGCAAATTCAACCTCCAGCCCCCAGGCGAGTGATTTCCTCCAGCGTGGCGGCTGCCGCGTAGAGTAGCTCCGCCAGGCGGGAGTGAGCCACCCGCAGCCTGTCAGCCGACGGTCCCCACCCGTCCGGCTGCTGCGGTATCCGTAGACTCGGCCCCAGTTGCTCGGACCTGCCCTCGGCGAGTTCAGGCTCTGAGTCGGCCGAGGTGTCCTCTTCCCCAGGTTCCTTTGTACGAGCCGTCCATCTTGTGTCCATCTTTAGAAGACCACTTCTGACTCCAGTTGTAGTAGGTTCAATGAGACTTGGACGACGTAGTCGGAGACACACTTATTTATTAAACGTTTCACTCAATACAGGCCAAGGTATACAACACTCGAAGGGGTATCGGCCCCTTCACCCGTCTAACAGGAAGATCCCGCTATCTCTATCTCGGCTAGCCTACTCCCAGGTCCTCCACTACAGAGCTAGGGGAGGCTAGCTGATCCAGCTCTGGCCAAGCTAGGATCACGGCACCCTTAGTCACCAGACCAGCTCTTACAAGAGCATCGGCTCTGGGCTCTCGGGGCCACACCACTGGCTTGTCCTGGTCGGTCCGTAGAAGGACAGCGATCCAGGGGAGTCCCAGGGCCTATCTAGCCGGTCTTTCTTCTTCGCTGGCTTAAGCTAAACACTGAACCCCGAGCCCACCGGCTCACCGTCTTATATAGCAACTCCCCCCCCCCCCCCCGAGGGGTGGGGCCGGGGGGATCACAATGCCGTTTCAGCCCCCCAGGCTAAACGATGCGGACGTGGATGTAAGCATCCTTCCGCGTGCGGGCATAACCACCCCTGGTGTATTTGTTCGCCCTCCCGTAACACCTCTACACAAGGGAAACTTTGAAACAAGAGCACTTGCCTCGAGTACATTAAAACACACATTTTAGTTTAGATATGTTGATGACAATTTGGTTGTCTGGCCACATGGTAAAGATACACTTAATAATTTTTTAAATAATCTCAATGCACAAAACACGGCCATCCAGTTCACCATGGAAATGGAGGTGAATAAAACACTCCCGTTTCTAGATATTTTGCTTGGACATGGCAAAATAACACACAGCGTTTACTGAAAGGGATCGCACACTAATGCCTATCTCAATGCAGATTCACATCATCACCCAGCTCAGAAATCTTCTCTTATTAAGACGCTCATACATCGGGCTAAACAGTGTCAGATGGTGAAAGTCTAGTGAGAGAGATTAAACATATTAAAGAAGCACTACGACAGAATGGCTACAATAATGCTCAAATTAACAGAGCACTGAATGCCAAATCACGATCGCAAAGCAACACTGCTGAAAGTGATCAGATTATTAAAACAATATAAATACCTTGATTTTAAGCTTTCGTCACTGCAGGAATCCATACTTTTTGGTTCTTTCGGTAAAGATCACGACGTTTCGATCGCAACAACAAGCGACCATCTTCAGGTGAGAGAATCAGACTGCTGTGGACGAGGCATTATATTGACCACGAGAGGGGGGAGGGAGGGGGGGGGTTGCTGCATCGGGCAAGAGGGTGGGGCCAGCGATTGTGAGAGATGGACTGTAGGGCATGTGAGCATGAGAGTGCAATCCAAAGGACATGTGAGCATGAGAGTGTAATTCAAAGGACATGTGAGCATGAGAGTGTAATCCAAAGGACATGTGAGCATGAGAGTGTAATCCAAAGGGCATGTGAGCATGAGAGTGTAATTCAAAGGACATGTGAGCATGAGAGTGTAATTCAAAGGACATGTGAGCATGAGAGTGTAATCCAAAGGACATGTGAGCATGAGAGTGCAATCCAAAGGACATGTGAGAATGAGAGTGCAATCCAAAGGACATGTGAGCATGAGAGTGTAATCCAAAGGACATGTGAGCATGAGAGTGCAATCCAAAGGACATGTGAGCATGAGAGTGCAATCCAAAGGACATGTGAGCATGAGAGTGCAATCCAAAGGGTATGTGAGCATGAGAGATCTAAGAGAGAGGCATAGAAAGAGAGAGACACACAGAGTCGGAAATAACAGCTGACATAGGCAGGTAGGATGGAAACATCACAGTCATTTAAGACTTTACCTGGTTAATAACGTCCTTCCAATGATTGCTCAGTTTGTACCCATCCTCTCAGTTGAAGTTGTGTCTGTGTTTATATATCTGGATGGCTTAATGAACAAATCTCTGAAGGTATCCAGTAGGTTTGCAGAGTACTTTCGTCTTGGAAAAATCAATTTCGTGTGAGCCCACAGCGTTAAAACAATGATCAGCAACGGCAGAGGTATTGGTCCTACCGTGCTTCAGATCTGCCTTGTGCTCACGAACGCGGTCCGAGATATGTCGTTTCGTTTCCCCAATGTAACTGCTGCCGCAACCACAACTCAGTTTGTAGACGCCAGAGTATTGCATATCAGGACTCACATCCTTTACAGATGGAATCAAATCATGGATTTTGTGTACTGTGTTAAAATTAACATGGATCTTGTGTTTGTTTAAGATTTTAAAAATATTTTGGTAACCCCTGCTATGTACGGTAAAGTGATGGTTTTGATTGGATCCTCAGAAGGTTGTCTCCGCATGGCTGGTGAGACAGCTTTGCGGATTGTACGGTCCGAGTATCCGTTTATCCTGAGGGCTTGGTGTACGTGCTCCAACTCACTGGCTAGGTGGTGCTGGTCGGAGATGCAATGGGCCCTATGGTGTAGTAT
Source organism: Lampetra fluviatilis (assembly GCF_964198595.1). Classification (NCBI taxonomy): domain Eukaryota; kingdom Metazoa; phylum Chordata; class Hyperoartia; order Petromyzontiformes; family Petromyzontidae; genus Lampetra; species Lampetra fluviatilis. The sequence continues at coordinate 961,844 of NC_136312.1, read as the reverse complement.
TTTGATGAGAGAATTCTTCTGGGCTGGATGGTGGTGGGAGTCAGGCTTTAGATACGCATCCGTGTGGGTGGCTTTCCTGTAGACCGAATGTCCCAACGAGCCATCAGGTCTCTTCTCGATCAAAACATCCAGGAATGGTAGCTTGCCATCCTTTTCCACTTCCATGGTGAATTTTATGGCTGGGTGTGTGGAATTGATGTGGTTGATAAATTGGTTCAGTGCTGGCAGGCCATGTGGCCAAATGACGAACGTGTCATCTACGTATCTCTTCTACAAGGAAGGACGTAGGGTGGATGCCTAGATGTCATCTGTCTCAAATTTCTCCATGAAAACATTCGCTACCACTGGCGATAAGGGAGAACCCATTGGAATACCCTCATTTTGTTTGTCGAATGTGCTATTCCAGGTGAAGTATGTGTTGCTAAGGCAGTGCCTTACCAAAGTTGGTACATCTGGATTCAGTCTTTATTGGACCAAGTCTTCAATTATTGCTAAGGTGTCAGGTACAGGTACATTGGTGAACAGAGAGACTACATCGAAACTGACAATCAAATCATCTGGAGACAGTGAGATGTCCTTGATTAGAGAAACCAAGTGAGCAGAGTTAAGTACAGCTGAGGTGGTCTTGCCCGTGGAAGGAAGCAGGGTCTCAAAAGGAAATCGGGCCAGTTTGTAGGTGGGTGAGTTAATGGTGGAGACGATAGGACGGAGCAGGGTACCTACTTTGTGGATTTTTGGAAATAAAGTGCAATACAACACAGAGAGTCGGCAAACATAACAGTCAACACCCTACCTGGTTGATTACGTTCTTTCAAAAATTGCTAAATTTGAGAGAGACAAAACACAGACACGGAGACACATAGACAGACATACAAGCAGAGAGAGACTGACACAGAAACAAACAGAGAAAAACACACACATAGGCACACAGAAACACAACGCCTATGTGTCGAGGCCTTAAATGGAGAGAGGGGGGGGGGCAGAAAGGGGGGGGATTGGGTAGAGAACAATGAACAAACAAGCACGGCCTGCCCATAGTGGACGGGAGAGCTCGACACTGGACTTCTAAACAACTATAGAGGAGCACTGCGGGAACCCAACGAGGGGCAACCTTGGGAAGGGGTCCAAGCAGAAAGGGGAGTGCCAGAAGGTCGAGAGAGGAGGGTAAATAGAAAGAGTGAGACGTCTGCTGGTGGGGGAACCAGGTAGAAGGAGGAGAGTCAGGTAAAAGGGAGGAGCCTGGGCTAAGGGGATAGAACCTGGACGGAAGGGGAGAGAGAGAAAGGGGAGTCAAAGAGAGAGAGAGAGAGAAAGGGCAATCAGAGAGAGAAAGAGAGGAGGCAGGTAGCAGGGAGAAAGGCTCCTGGGCCGGAGAGACAAAGGAGGCTACGGATGGAAGAGTACGGGGTAGCCCGGACGAAGGTCGAGGGAGTCGGGAGAGAGGGCTAGAGACAGGGAGGAGTGAGTTCTCGCGACGGAACTAAGAGTGCAGACGGTGTTAATAAACGGCAAGCAGCCCTGAATATTCAACCCTGGTCTCCGTCTGAGTCTGCAATCCCACAGGGCATCCTGAAGCACGACTCTACACAACCAAGCCCATAGCGGACGGACGAGCTAGACACTGGACTTCTAAACAAACAAGCACGGAGAAAGCAAATTTAGTAAAATTAAGAAGTTTAATGCAATGCAACACAGAGAGTCGGTTATTGCATTGCGCACCGCCTTGCTCTCGCAATGCAGCGGAGCGAGACAGGACCAGGAGGGCCACATCATAAAGGGAGCCCATGCCCCCACAACAAAGGAAGGGGAGGGGAAGGGCTCATGGGAAGGCCGACCCCCCAATCCCCACCCCCCACTACAAGGGGGGCCCATCCCACGTCACAAGGGGGGGAGGGCACTTCACACCATACGGGGAATCCAGCCCGCACCCCAGTGGGGAGCCCACCCCACATAATAAGGGCACATTCACCCTGCGACCCGTTCACATCCATCCCCCGTCACCTCGCCATACACCGCAGGATAGTGAGCCGCCGCCTGGTCAGTGGCCGGACTCAGCCACACAATGGAAGAAGCTGGCAAGGTGGGTTGTAGTGGCTGCGTCGGGAATCTCGGTCCTGGTTGGTGCAATCGCAGGAGTGTCGACACGCATCCTGGTTGACACGGGGGCATCGGCCACGATCATCTCGAGCACCATGCACGAGATGTTGCAGGATAAAAAACGGCTTTTAGTCCCCGTCAAGACGACGTTTGTCACAACAAATTGAGAGAGTGTTGGCTTCCGGGGCCAGGTTGAAGCCCCGATACAGATTGGGCAGCTTTCGGTAGCAGAACCCATCCTTGTCTCTGCAACGTTGCCCGTACCCTGCCTGTTGGTGATGGACTTTCTGAGGCAAATGTTTATGAAAATCGATCTAGCCAACGGGCGGGTGGAAGTCCAGGGAACACATTTCCATTTCCTGAAGGTGGAGCGGGCCGGCCAGGGGGGTACCCTATGTGCAGGCTCTGGTCAGTGAGTCTGTCTCCGATCCCCCGGCAGCCCAGATGCTGATATTGCTGCAATATCGGTCCTCCCTCGTGACAGCCCCGCCGGACTCACCCATCCAGGTGTCTTTGGCGCCAGCCACCACGGATCACCACGCACTGGTGGGGGCTGAAACTATTGTCCAGGGGAACCAGCATCTGTTCATTCAAGTGCTGAACACCTCAGAGAGAGCAGCGACGGTGCAAGCGGGAACAGTTCTGACCCACGTTAGTCCCTTTTCACTAGGAGTCCCCGGGACGGGGCCAGAGCTTATGGGAAGCATCAGCCAGTCCGAGGACAGAGGGGACGACTTATGGATGGACCAGTTGGCTGAGCTGGATTTTCAGCCTGACCAGAAGCACCAGCTGCACTCATTACTGCTTGGAGTTCTCCAACGTGTTCAGCCAGGAACCGTGCGACCTAGGATGCACGCATCTGTTGCTCCACCACAATCAACACAGAGGACGCCGCACCCCTATGCCAAAACACATATAGAATGAACCCTATCGAAAAAGGGCACATTCAATAAGCAGTGCAGGAGATGCTACGGGCTGACATCATTTCCCCATCCTCAAGTCCCTGGGGGGCACCGGTGGTCCTAGTCAAGAAGTCAGATGGGTCATTGAGATTCTGTATGGACTTCCGCCGCCTCAATGCTGTCACGCTAGCTGACACATATATCCTACCACGTATTGTCAACTCACTTGATTCACTGGCAGGAGCTGGATTTATTGTCCGGTTTCTCGCAGATCCAACTGGACGTGAACTTCCGGCCAAAAACAGCGTTCCAGACACCGCAAGGACCTGTTCGAGTTCAACTGCCTGCCTATGGGCCTCCAGACCACACCGGTGAGGGAGCGAGAGCGAGCATCAGTCAGCCAGGGTTACTCTGGGGCATGACACTCTGGCTGACCTGTTGTCACGTGACCGGATGATACCTGGAGAAGGGCCACTGGTGGACAGGGGCCGAGGGGCGGTCACGTGGTCCCGAAGAGCTCTCGAGAAGATTTGAGAAGGAGCTCAAGAAGCCTGGAAGGTGGGCGGGGCTAGGGGCAGAGCCAGCCCCAGCCCAGGAGAATATAATGAGAGCTCCGTGAGGAGCTCGGGGTTCTTCAAGTGTTGGTGTTCGAAGATCCACGTCGGGGAGAAGAAGTCTCTAGCAACGCGGTCCGAGCTTGTGGTCCGGACCGGGATAGCAAACCGTGTCTAGTTCTGCCGTAGCGTGGTTAAATGGCCATTCGAGACCCGAGCGTAGGTTGTGTTATGATGCACATTGGCTGTGAATAAATAGTGTTGCCCCCAAGTTAACATCTGCAACTCAGTTGGACTCACTACACCTGCAAAAGTACAGGTACCAGGTGGTGCATCGCAAGGGGACAAGACACGCCAACGCAGACGCATTGTTCCAGCTGACACCCCAGGGCCCTTGTGCATGCAGCACAGGTACGGCACGCTGCAAGGAGGCAATGCCGGAGGGAATGGTCATCGCTCCCGTACACACGGCAGAGGGCGCACAGGGTGAGGTCCAGCTGATTGACCACGACCTGGGGCTAATCTTGGACAATTAGAGACGTCTACAGCAGGAGGTGGCCCCCCTGCGAGCACTACGTGCATCAGCGGAGGTAGGGGGGGAGGAGTATGTCATATGGGAGCACCTCCTCATGCGATTGAACCCGGAGGGACGCCAGCGATGCCTGGTGAGTCGCTGCGTTGACAATTGGTCATGAAAGTGCACTGCCGCCAGCTGATACACCTGGCTGGGTGGAGAACACTGTCCACATTACAGGGTCGGTACTTCTGGCCAGGCATGACCGCTGACGTGCACCGATGGGTCACAACCTGCATCGAATGCAAGCTGCGGAAGCCACCACCCCAGGTAACCCGGGTGCCCCTGCAGCCTATCACGGTGGCTAGGGTCAACGAATTGGTCATGTTGGACATCCTGGGACTACTGCCGGTCACGCCACGGGGAAATAAATACCTGTTTGTTGGAGTTGAGTACTGCCCGAGGTGGCCGATGGCGTAGGCCCTCCTGGACCAAACGGCACAGACTATTGCCGATGCCTTCATGGGGGGCTACGGTATGTTCTTGATAAGGGGGCACCGGAGCGGTTGCTCATGGATAAAGGCAGGAATTTTTATTCGCAGCTATTAAAGAACGTCTGCTCTATCCTGGGCACTAAAAAGGTCCAAACATCTCCGTATCATCCCCAGACTGATGGGATGGTGGAGCAGCTTAACCGCACCATAGCAGCCATGCTGTCCCAGTGGTGGACGAGAACCACTTCGATTGGGACCTCCACGTCCCGTCGGTCTTAGCGGCATACAGGGTGGCCCCACATGAAGTGATGGGGTTCTCGCCATTTTTCCTGATGTGAGATCCCATTCCACCTATTGAGGTGCAGCTGAAATACATTCCCGGGAGAGCTAACGCATGGCCAACGGCAATAAAGGCCTCCATCATTTATTTGAGGGAGGCCCACCAAGCAGCCGAGGCCGCATCGGCCACCAGCCAAGGGAGCAATGTAGGGATACGGGAAAGGACAGTGACAGCCAAGCCCTTTAAAGTCGGGGACCAGGCATGGCTACACTGTCCTCAGGTGCCAGTCGGCCTCTCACCGAAACTGCACCGACCCTGGAAAGGCGCCGGTCAAGGTCGTTAAAGCACTCCGACCTCAGTGTGTCCAGGTCTAACTGGGTAAGCGACGATGGTTTGTGCACCCCACCCGCCTTAAGCCACACATCTCTCCACTTCCATCACCACCATCGTCACCGCCATCATCATCACCCCTACTCGGGCCAAGGTCACCGGCCACCACTCGCCGACCTGCAGGGGGATCAGTGCCCTGTGTTCCCTTTCCACCTACAGCATCCCATGTGAAGCCTGACAAGGAGGCAGCACAACCGGGGATCACAAGGACTGGAGAGACAACAGCACCGGACAAGGCGACACCGGCGCCACCGAACCGGGGACTGCGACGAGAGGGCCTCTGACGGAGGGAGCCTCCGCGGTCATCTGCAGCCTGTGGATGTTCGGACTGTTACGGGACTCTGGCTGGAGACCCGGACAGACCGTTCAATTCTTGATGTTGTGTTTTATAGGAGGAGGGCAGTGGGATGGTGACAGGGGAAGGGGGAGGAGCAGGTGAGGAGATGTAAGAGAGGAACTGGCGGGGAAAGTGGGGAGAGAAGGCTGGGGACGAGGTGGACTGGGGGAACAATAAAAGACGAACCCCCTGCAACCTTGTGTCGGCTCTCCTTTACAATTGTATAGGGTGGCTAACATTGTATAGGATAGTTAACATTGTATAGGATGGTTAACATTGTATAGGGTGGCTAACATTGTCTAGGATGGTTAACATTGTATAGGATGGTTAACATTGTATTTGGTGGCTAACATTGTATAGGGTGGTTAACATTGTATAGGGAGGTTAACATTGTTTAGGATAGTTAACATTGTATAGGATGGTTAAAATTGTAAAGGGTAGCTAACTTTATAAAGTGTGATTAACATTGTAGCCGCAAACCGTATAGACAAACCCGGTTAAAACCGGTTTTCGGTTTGTCCTAGGTATGTTGTTGTTGATGATGTAAACCTAGGATGGGATGGTGTTGTTGATTATGTTGTAGTAGTAAAACGTAATATTGATGATGATGTAGACGCCTTTATGATGGGCTGCTGATTATGCCGATGATATAGATGTAGAAGCTATGGTGATGATGTTGTAGGAATAACGATCATGATGTTGTTGATATAGAAGCTGTGGTGATGTAGGAGGAGCGTTAGGGATGATGTTGATGATGGATTGAGCGTGATTCATAATGGAGGAGTGTGGGAGAGAGGGAGGGAACGCGTCTCTAACCAGATCCACGTGGCCCCCTCCCCCGCCAGGCATCGGACCCCTTTGAAGGGATCGTGGCACCCCGGGGTTAAGGGGTCACCGGGTCCCAGGGGTCTCAGGGGTCGGGCTGGAGGGGGTAGGGGGGAGGGTGTCTGTTTGAAGGTGAAATGCTCTGCTTTGTGCCTGTGTGGGGAGCGGTGGCGCAGCGGTTAGCGGCCACCCGAGTTCAGAATCAAAATCATGGCCAACAACAGTGACGATTATTCTGGGCCTCCACTGGGTCGACTCAGCCTCATACCAGTACCTTGCGCGGTGTGTAAACCATCACCCCCCTTGCGTGCCATGCCAGCCTTTGTATGTGCTCACTGTTCCGGCATTCATAGGTTCTGTTAGCAAGCACCTATGAAGGCCGGGACTAGACGGGTAATCTTTGTGCGTGTAATAGTACGAGTGTGTTTATATATGTCCGTAACCATGTATTTGCGTAATGCTGTGGAAGCTACCTGGTCTGTCGCTCCACACGTAGCGTCGGGTCTTCTCGACCACAGTCATGCCGTCCCTTCTCTATGCTTTTGAAATGTTGACCCCTCTATTGGAACATCTGCGCCGGTTATAAACCTTCAGGCTGGCCTGCCTACAATCCATCCTGGGTTTAACCAGGCAAGATTGTGTGAGGAGCTCACAAATCTTTGAAAGATCTGGACAAAGTCCCATCAGTGAGCTACTCCGGCAGACAAGGTTGCATTGGCTGGGTCATGTAGCCCGCATGCCCAGCCACCGCATGCCGAAACAGATTTTGTTTGACCAGATCGAGGGGGCTAAACGGGCACGACACGGGCTGGAGAAAAGATGGAGTGACGCGCTACGGGAGCATGTGGAGCTGAGTAGACTTGTCAATTACTGGTACCAGTGGTGTCATGATCAGCCTCTATGGAAGAGGCTCGTTGAAGGAGGCATACTCTTAGTCGCCCTCAGCAACAACGGAGGGCGGAGGAGCGACGCTCACAACAACGAGCGGAGCGTCGGGTGTCGAAAACGCAGAAAATTGGCACAGTTGGGGGTATAGGTGGTGCATCTGCCAGTCATCTCAGTCACCGGACCCATGGCACCTGGGTCAGTCGCGTGACCTCCTGCCTTGGACACCGCACGTGATGACCTCAAAGTGCACCCAGCCTGGTACAAGCACCGTGGCGATCGGCAGTTGTTGCTGCAAACACGTGTGCACGTGTTTGTGTGCGTGTACACACGTGTATGTGTGTGTGTCTTTGTGTGTGTGTTCACATACCTCGCGTATCCCTTATCCTGGGCTGGGGGAGGGGCAGGGGTATGGTGGAGTGGGGAGGGCAGGAGTGAGGAGGCAGGGGTAGGGGTCTCATTATTGCTCAAGGGTCACAGGACACGTGATAGACTCGAGAGCGAGAGAGGAGAGAGCCGAGCAGAGCGAGAGAGGGAGAGAGACGGGAGACGAGAGCAGCAGAGGTAAGGGCACACGGCAGAGTGCGAGACCCAGAGACCGAGACCCAGAGACCCAGAGACCAGGATGATGGTGGTGGTAATGATAATGGTGGTGGTGGTGATGATAATGAAGGTGGTGGTGATGATAATGATGGTGGTGGTGATGAAGATGGTGATGATGGTGGTGGTGATGATAATAATGGTGGTGGTGATGAAGATTGTGATGATGGTGGTGGTAATGATAATGATGGTGGTAGTGATGAAGATGGTGATGATGGTGGTGGTACTGATAATGATGGTGGTGGTGATGAAGAAAGTGATGATGGTGTGTATGTTGACATCGGTGATCATGATGATGATGATGGTGGTGACGCCGATGATGTTGGGAGTGATGAAGGTGTTGATGATGATGATCATGGTGAGGATGGTGGGGGTGGTGATGACGATGATGCAGACGGTGATGACGATGGTGATGATGGTGAAGGTGGATAATGATGCTGATGATGGTGACGATGATCAACGCAAGTGACGATTATCTGAATTGGTCATGGGCCTCCTCTAGGTTGACTCAGCCTGAAATGAGTACATGGTGCGGTGTGTTAACATCGCCACTAGGGCGACAAAGGCGGTCGGGCGTGGTGCTGGCCACCCACCCCCTCGGGTGCCGTGCCGGCCTTCATAGGTGCTCACGAACAGCACTTGCCCCAACAGTCTGTTAAGGCTATATGGGGGACATTTGTCTTTGATGATGGTGATGTTAATAACGTTGTTACTATTGTGAGCGATGCACGTGGTTGCTGCAGCTGCTGCTGATGATGCTCCTGATGCTGTTGCTTCTCCGAGTGATGATATTGATGATGAATGTTGAACTTATTTCGCACCGTGAAGATGGTGATGATGGTAGCCAACGGAGCTTGACGCCCCCTGCTCTAAGGAATCCGTTGCGTGAACAACGGAACGCCTCTTGACCGCTCCATTCAATGGGACCTCTCGCTCCCATCTCTTAATCACAATATTAATATTTTACCCTGCTAAAGCGCCTTGGATCCGGTGTACACAACGACAACAGCAGCCGCCATTCGCCACTAAGTGGCCGTGACGTCACCACGGCGCCTGTGCCAGGCTGGGTGCACTCCGAGGTCATGTGAAGTGTCGAAGGCTCGCTGCTGGCAGGAGGTCACGGGACAGACCCAGGTGGTGCCATGGGGTTGACTGACTGAGATGAGTGGCCGATGCACCACCTGTGTCCCCCACTGTGCCAACTTGCTGCGTTTTAGTCACCCGGCCCTCCGCTCGTTGTTGTGAGCGTCGCTCCTTTGCCCACCGTTAAACAAAAAGACAAAGATCCCTCGGATAGCCTTTCGCAGACTGTTGGGAGAAGTGCTGTTAGCGAATACTTGTGAAGGCCGGCACGGTACATGAAGGGGTGGGTGGCCAACACCACGCCCGGCCGCCTATGTCTCCCCAATGGCGATGTTTACTACACACCGCACCAGGTACTCAATTGAGGCTGAGTCGCCCTAGGGGACGCCCAAGACCGGTTAAGATAATCGCCACTGGTGGTGACCGCGAGCAGGAATCGAATCCGGGTCGCCAGGTTCGTAGCGCGGCGCGCTGACTGCTACACTACCGTGAAACACACACGCAGGCACACACGCACACAGTCCAACGGACGTGAATTCCACATCCTGAGGGGGGGGCGGGTGGACCACAGGAGGAGAGTCCCGGTCACCCATCATCATCGTTGTACGGAAAAGTGGCCTGGCCACACACAGCCAAGAGCGGCGTAACGAGCAGGGGGGAGGGGGGGGGGCCTTGCCTCTCCCCCCCTCAAGCTCTGCAACCCTCTACATATGAAGGTGTTATCGGCCAATTCATTGGGTGCTTTTACGTGTGGGAAGATACCGGAGCACCCGGGGAGAGAGTACATGCGCGTGCGTGCGAGGGGGAAACACTCTATCCCCGTACAGATGGAACAGACGCAGGGCACAGCGCCTCGACGCTCACGGCAAGTGAGTCTAACGACAGCCGTGTGCCATGGAGCGACCTTCCAGGCAGCGCCGTGTGGCGGTGGAGCCACCACCACCCAGGCCGATGTCTTGCGAGGGCCTCCCTAACCCACCCCCCACCCTCCAAGTAGTGGTTCTTCATTACAAGGCTCGCGGTGGCCTGCAGTGCGGCCTGCAGCAATACACAGCGAAGCGCATCCCCACCTCGTCGTCGTCATTGTGATGCTGTGACGAACCCAACAATGGTTTCAAATGGAGTGGGGGGCCCTCCTCACACTACTGACGATGTCTTGTCGGCGAAAGTGCCCCCCCACCACCACCCTCTCTGACAATGAGTGGAGGACACTGCTCTTAAAGGGACCTCTCTTAAAGGGACCCTTCCCTTCCCGTCTCTCACGGGACCCTCCCTGTACCGATCCCCGTCTCGTGCAGGGACCTCGCGTGCGTGACTGACAGCGCCATTCCTCAGCATCAACCCAAGAGCAATGGCTCGCCCGGGCTCCCCGTTCTGGCAGCTCGCCCGAGTGGCGCCTCTCCTGCTGCTGCTGTTGGCGGCGGCGGTGGTGGGGACGGCCTCCGGCCTCAACTACTACCGACCCCGGCAGGAGGGGGGGGGGCCTGCCCCGCTGCAGGGGGGCACGCCGCAGGGGGACTGCCCCGCGGAGTGCGAGTGCCCGGCGCGCTGGCCCGAGTCCCTCTACTGCGACGGTCGCGGCCTCAAGGTGATGCCGCCCATCCCGGCGAGGATCCGCTTCGCGTTCTTCCAGGTGAGTGAGAAACGGGGCCCTTTAAGAGAAGGGTACCCTTTAAGAGAAGGGTACCCTTTAAGAGGTGGGTATTCTTTAAGAGGTGGGTACCCTTTAAGATAGGGGTACCCTTTAAGAGATGGGTACTCTTTAAGAGGTGGTTTTCCTTTAAGAGAGGGGTACCCTTTAAGAGATGGGTACCCTTTAAGAGATGGGTACTCTTTAAGAGGTGGGTACCCTTTAAGAGATGGGTACCCTTTAAGAGAGGTACCCTTTAAGAGATGGGTACCCTTTAAGAGAGGGGTACCCTTTAAGAGATGGGTACTCTTTAAGAGGCGGGTTCCTTCAAAAGACGGGTCCCTTGCAGAGGCGGGTACCCTTTAAGAGACAGGTTTATTTAAGAGAAGTGTCCCTTTAAGATGCGGATCGCTTTAAGAGGCGGGATCCCTTTAAGAAAAGGGTCCCTTTAAGAGTTGAGTGCCTTTAAGAGTCGGGTCCCTTTAAGAGACAGGTTTATTTAAGAGAAGGGTCCCTTTAAGATGCGGATCGCTTTAAGAAACAGGTCCCTTTAAGAGGCGGGTCCCATTTAAGAGACAGCTCCCTTTAAGAGGCGGATCCCTTTTAGGATCGTATCCCTTTAAGAGGCGGGTACCGTTAAGAGACGCGTCCCTGTAAGACATGTCCCCTTCAGGCATGGACTGTACCTTCAATAGTCGATTCCCTTCCATACATTTTCCTTTCAGAGATGCGTCTCTTTAATAGGGGTGTCCCTTTAAGACTTGTACATTTACGAGAAGGTTCCCTTTAGGGGCCGTCCACAAATAACGTCACGCGATTTTTGACGATTTTTGACCCCCCCCCCTCGTCACACGGCGTCATAAAAAAACTGACCCCCCTCAAATATGACGTCACAAAGCTCGCCCCCTCCCCCAAATAAAACATGCTTCAAATCGCTTGAAACTATTGTCATTGTAGTGCGTATTTAACGTGGCGCTGCACTCTGATGTTGTAGGAGAAAACATTTATTAAAAAGTATATTTAATTAAGTAGAACGTGTTGTCGATATTTAAGAGAGGGGTCCCTTTAACAGACGGGAAAGAGAGGCACCTTTACAATGGAACAGGTGCAGCCAAGCGCTGTCAGACGAGTCTGTGACTTGGTGAGCGAGTGGCGTGGTGAGCGAGTGACTGGGTGAGCGAGTGACTGGGCGAGCGAGTGACGTGGTGAGTGACTTGGTGAGTGAGTGACGTGGTGAGTGACTGGGCGAGCGAGTGACGTGGTGAGTGACTTGGTGAGTGAGTGACGTGGTGAGTGACTGGGCGAGCGAGTGACGTGGTGAGTGACTTGGTGAGTGAGTGACGTGGTGAGTGACTGGGCGAGCGAGTGACGTGGTGAGTAACTGGGCGAGCGAGTGACGTGGTGAGTGACTTGGTGAGTGAGTAACGTGGTGAGTGACTTGGCGAGCGAGTGACGTGGTGAGTGACTTGGTGAGTGAGTGACGTGGTGAGTTACTGGGCGAGCGAGTGACGTGGTGAGTGACTTGGTGAGTGAGTGACGTGGTGAGTTACTGGGCGAGCGAGTGACGTGGTGAGTGACTTGGTGAGTGAGTGACGTGGTGAGTGACTTGGTGAGTGAGTGACGTGGCGAGTGACTGGGCGAGCGAGTGACGTGGTGAGTGACTGGACGATCGAGTGATGTGGTGAGTGACTTGGTGAGTGAGTGACGTGGCGAGTGACTGGGCGAGCGAGTGACGTGGTGAGTGACTGAGCGAGCGAGTGACGTGGTGAGTGACTGGGCGAGCGAGTGACGTGGTGAGTGACTGGGCGAGCGACTGACGTGGTGAGTGACTGGGTAAGCGAGTGACGTGGTGAGTGACTGGGCGAGCGAGTGACGTGGTGAGTGACTTGGTGAGTGAGTGACGTGGTGAGTGACTGGACGATCGAGTGATGTGGTGAGTGACTTGGTGAGTGAGTGACGTGGCGAGTGACTGGGCGAGCGAGTGACGTGGTGAGTGACTGAGCGAGTGACGTGGTGAGTGACTGGGCGAGCGAGTGACGTGGTGAGTGACTGGGCGAGCGACTGACGTGGTGAGTGACTGGGTAAGCGAGTGACGTGGTGAGTGACTGGGCGAGCGAGTGACGTGGTGAGTGACTTGGTGAGTGAGTGACGTGGTGAGTGACTGGGCGAGCGAGTGACGTGGTGAGTGACTTGGTGAGTGAGTGACGTGGTGAGTGACTGGGCGAGCGAGTGACGTGGTGAGTGACTGGGCGAGCGAGTGACGTGGTGAGTAACTGGGCGAGCGAGTGACGTGGTGAGTGACTTGGTGAGTGAGTAACGTGGTGAGTGACTTGGCGAGCGAGTGACGTGGTGAGTGACTTGGTGAGTGAGTGACGTGGTGAGTTACTGGGCGAGCGAGTGACGTGGTGAGTGACTTGGTGAGTGAGTGACGTGGTGAGTTACTGGGCGAGCGAGTGACGTGGTGAGTGACTTGGTGAGTGAGTGACGTGGTGAGTGACTTGGTGAGTGAGTGACGTGGCGAGTGACTGGGCGAGCGAGTGACGTGGTGAGTGACTGGACGATCGAGTGATGTGGTGAGTGACTTGGTGAGTGAGTGACGTGGCGAGTGACTGGGCGAGCGAGTGACGTGGTGAGTGACTGAGCGAGCGAGTGACGTGGTGAGTGACTGGGCGAGCGAGTGACGTGGTGAGTGACTGGGCGAGCGACTGACGTGGTGAGTGACTGGGTAAGCGAGTGACGTGGTGAGTGACTGGGCGAGCGAGTGACGTGGTGAGTGACTTGGTGAGTGAGTGACGTGGTGAGTGACTGGACGATCGAGTGATGTGGTGAGTGACTTGGTGAGTGAGTGACGTGGCGAGTGACTGGGCGAGCGAGTGACGTGGTGAGTGACTGAGCGAGCGAGTGACGTGGTGAGTGACTGGGCGAGCGAGTGACGTGGTGAGTGACTGGGCGAGCGACTGACGTGGTGAGTGACTGGGTAAGCGAGTGACGTGGTGAGTGACTGGGCGAGCGAGTGACGTGGTGAGTGACTTGGTGAGTGAGTGACGTGGTGAGTGACTGGGCGAGCGAGTGACGTGGTGAGTGACTTGGTGAGTGAGTGACGTGGTGAGTGACTGGGCGAGCGAGTGACGTGGTGAGTAACTGGGCGAGCGAGTGACGTGGTGAGTGACTTGGTGAGTGAGTAACGTGGTGAGTGACTTGGCGAGCGAGTGACGTGGTGAGTGACTTGGTGAGTGAGTGACGTGGTGAGTTACTGGGCGAGCGAGTGACGTGGTGAGTGACTTGGTGAGTGAGTGACGTGGTGAGTTACTGGGCGAGCGAGTGACGTGGTGAGTGACTTGGTGAGTGAGTGACGTGGTGAGTGACTTGGTGAGTGAGTGACGTGGCGAGTGACTGGGCGAGCGAGTGACGTGGTGAGTGACTGGACGATCGAGTGATGTGGTGAGTGACTTGGTGAGTGAGTGACGTGGCGAGTGACTGGGCGAGCGAGTGACGTGGTGAGTGACTGAGCGAGCGAGTGACGTGGTGAGTGACTGGGCGAGCGAGTGACGTGGTGAGTGACTGGGCGAGCGACTGACGTGGTGAGTGACTGGGTAAGCGAGTGACGTGGTGAGTGACTGGGCGAGCGAGTGACGTGGTGAGTGACTGAGCGAGTGAGTGACGTGGTGAGTGACTTGGTGAGTGAGTGACGTGGTGAGTGACTGGGCGAGCGAGTGACGTGGTGAGTGACTGGGCGAGCGACTGACATGGTGAGTGACTGGGTGAGCGAGTGACGTGGTGAGTGACTGGGCGAGTGAGTGACGTGGTGAGTGAGTGACGTGGTGAGTGACTTGGTGAGTGAGTGACGTGGTGAGTGACTGGGTAAGCGAGTGACGTGGTGAGTGACTGGGCGAGCGAGTGACGTGGTGAGTGACTGAGCGAGTGAGTGACGTGGTGAGTGACTTGGTGAGTGAGTGACGTGGTGAGTGACTGGGCGAGCGAGTGACGTGGTGAGTGACTGGGCGAGCGACTGACATGGTGAGTGACTGGGTGAGCGAGTGACGTGGTGAGTGACTGGGCGAGCGAGTTACGTGGTGAGTGACTGAGCGAGTGAGTGACGTGGTGAGTGACTTGGTGAGTGAGTGACGTGGTGAGTGACTGGGAGAGCGAGTGACGTGGTGAGTGAGCGACCGGGTGAGGAACTCGGCACGTGAATAACCGGGTCAGCGTCGGGTGAGTGGATAAGTGTGGGTGTGTAAATAGGTGACCGGGTGAGTGAGCAGGTAAGCGGTTGAGTGAGTGCCTGGGCGAGCAGGTTTGTGATTGACTGGGAACATGGATGACTGGGGAGCTGGACCGGTACCACCTGGGACCTCTGTGGTCTACAGGAGGTTCTGCTAGTCCGGTTCTGGCTCCAATCACTCCGAGGGATGGAACAGTCTTCCATCGACGGGAGGTGATGAACGGTGGTGGTGGCGGGGGTGGCTTTACCCCCCCCCCCGCCCCACCGAAGATGAACATCCCAAGTGCTAGCTAAAGTTGCCCCTCGGGAGTCACCCTGTCAGGTGAATTTCATGCTTGAGTGGGCCATGATGGCGGCGATTGAGCTGAAGTTATTTAAAGGCGTGGAACAGATCAGCTGGGATTTAGATTTTTTCTTTTTTGCAATCTTATTTATGCAGCGGTAAGGGCCCCAATGAGCTGCTGCGACGCTCTATGTCACATTTAGCAGCGCGGGTCTCGCTTACAACGGCAGGAGGCTGTGACGGAGTGATTTCAAATCGTCTGGGGGCGATCGCTGCTATGGCACAGCCTTCTCGGGCTTGGCCACGTTTGGGGGTTTGGCGACCTTATAAAGGCCCTGACGGTAGGAGGCCGCTCGACTTTCTGTGCAGCCCATGGGACTTGTAATCACTAACGCGCTCTTCCGGCATCGACACATTGACACAACATCAGTGATGCCCGCCGGGTCCGAGCAAGGACATCTGCTGGACTACATAGTTCCTGAACAGCAAATGTGGGCCCATGTCCTTGACACCAGGGCCTACCATGGAGCCGATTTGCCCACTGACCATCGTCTTGCCATCTGTAAGATGCGCCTGCCTGATGTGGTACAGGAGGATGTGGAGCTGAGTGAACGTGCCGATGACCGGTACCAGCGGTGTCAAGATTGGCCTCTCTGGAGGTTTGTGAAGAACGCTGCTACTAGGCAGTTGGAGGCAGTCGTCCTTCAACAATAACGAGCGGAGCACCGAGTGACTAAAAACGCAATGAATTGGCGCAGTGGGGGAGCACAGGTCATCTCAGTCAGTCAACCCATAGCACCTGGGTCTGTCCCGTGACCTCCTACCAGCAGCGAGCGTTCAACACTTCACGTGGCCTCAAGGTGCACCTGGCCTGGCACCAGCGCTGTGACGATGTCACCGCCACTTAGGGGCGAATGGTGGTTGTTGTTGTTGAGTGAATGGATGGGTGAGTGGGCGAGTGGATGAGCGAGTGGGGGGGGGGGCGGAGGTGAGTGGGTGGGTGAGAAGGTGGGTGAGTGGGTGGGTGGGTGAGTGATTGGGTCAGTAGGTGAGCGAGTGGGTGGGCTAGTGGGTTAGTGAGCGAGTGAGCAACTCTATGCAGGATAACCAGCTGGACGTGGTGCCGGAGGGTGCGCTGAGGAACGCCACGCGCCTGGCATGGCTCGTGCTGCAGAGGAACCAGATCACTGAGCTGGACAGCGGAGCACTCGCACGCCTCGGGGAGCTGCAGAGACTTTACCTCGACTTCAACAACCTCACCCAGGTGGCTCACCACCACCACCGCCAACGCTCACCAGCAACACTCACCACCAACAACAACACGAAGTGGCGGTGACGTCACCACGGCGCTTGTGCCAGGCTATGTTCACGTTGAGGCCACGTGAAGTGTCGAACGCCCGCTGGCAGGAGGTCACGGGGCAGACCTAGGTGCCATGGGTCAACTGACTGAGATGACTGGATGATGCACCACCTGTGCCCCCTACTGTGCTAATTTGCTGTGTTTTAGCCCCCCGGCGCTCCACTCGTTGTTGTGAGTGTTGCTCCACCGCCCTCCGTTGTTGTTGGAGGGGGACTGCCTCCAACTGCCCAAAGGTGTTCTTCACAAATCTCCTCCACAGAGGCCGATCTTGACACCGCTGGTACCAGTCATAGTCAAGTCCACTCAGCTCCACATCCTCTTGTATCACATCACTCCATCTCTTCTCCAGCCTGTGCCGTACCCATTCAGCTCCGAACAAAAGCTGTTTAGGCATGCAGTGGCTGGGCATGCGGGCTACATGACCCAGCCAACGCAGCCTTGCTTGGAGAAGAGCTCACCGATGGGACTTTGTCCAGATCTTTCAAGGGTTTGAGAGCTCCTCACACAATCCAGCATGGTTAAACCCAGGATGGATCGTAGGCAGGCCAGCCTAAATATTTCTAACTAGCGAAGATGTTCCATTAGGGGGGTCCACATTTCGCAAGCGTAGAGAAGGGAGTGCATGACTGTGGCTGAGAAGACCAAAAGCTTCGTGTGGAGCGACATACCAGGTAGCTTCCACACAGCGTTAAGCAACTGATGAAAAGATAATGCTGCTCGACTGATTCGGAGTGAGACCTCTGCTGTCAAACCGGAGCCGGTCCAGTCTGGTCAAACGCAGGATTCATCATAAGCATGCCAGCCTGAATGTTTGTAACCGGCGCAAATGAAGGGAGGGCATGACTGTGGCCGGGAAGACCCGTAGCTTCGTGCGGAGTAGCAGACCAGGTAGCTTCCATACAGCATTACGCAGCCAATGAAAATATAATGCTGCCCGAGTGATTCGGAGCTGGTCATAAGCACACTGCCCAGGTATTGGAAACTCTCCACCCTCTCCACAACTGCCCCATCACCAATTGGGAGTTGTGGGGGTGGAGTGTCTGATGGTACAAAATACCCAGGCAGGTGCTTAGTTTTGGTGGAGCTGATGATAAGGCCGACCTCTTAGTAGCACGCTCCAGGTTCAGTAGCAGCGCCTCCAACTCCTCCTCTGAGTGAACAGCAATTACCAGATCATTGGCATACGTAACATGGCTGACCAATAGGGAGCCATCCCTTGACCGCACTCTGGCATCGATCAGCCTCCCATTGTATCTGTACCAGATGGAAATTCCTCAAGTACAGCCATCGAAGGCTTCACGAGCTACATGATCCAAATATATGGCAAA
This sequence comes from Lampetra fluviatilis, assembly GCF_964198595.1. NCBI lineage: Eukaryota > Metazoa > Chordata > Hyperoartia > Petromyzontiformes > Petromyzontidae > Lampetra > Lampetra fluviatilis. The sequence continues at coordinate 944,060 of NC_136312.1, read as the reverse complement.
TAACGTGGAAGCCAGAGGACATCCCTGCCGCACCCCAAGGTGAACAGGGAATGACTCGGACTCCCAGCCACGTAGTTTTACCCGGGCCTGCCCACCATCATCAAGGCCTTTAATGAATGTGAGCAGAAAGTCAGGGACTTTGAAAGCACGAAGAACAACCCAGAGCCCAGGCCTACTGATGGTATTGTAAAGGAAAGCCGACACAAGGTTGCAGGGGGTTCGTCTTTTATTCTTTTTCTCCCATCCACACCTCGTTCCCCAGCCGTCCCAATCTCGTTCCCGCCAACCAATCCTTCTTCCCGCCCGTTCTCTCCCTCATATCTCCTCGCTTGCTCCTCCCCCTTCCCCTGTCACCGTCCCACTCCCCCTCCTGTTGGTGGGAAACCTTCCCCTGACACCCCTACAGTATCATAGGCCTTGACCAGGTCAATAAAGCAGAGATGAAGGTCTTGTTGGAATTCATTACACCCATGCTGTAGCAGACGGACTTATCAGGATCACCACTCATCACCACCGCCAACACTGACCACCACTCACCACCACCATCACACTCACCACCACCATCACACTCACCATCATCACCATTACAATCCACACCACCGCCACCACCACGACCACGATGGCACTCACCACCCACCATCACCACCATCACACTCCTCATCATCACCACCATCACACTCCTCACCACCATCGCACTCCTCGCCACCATCGCATTCACCATCATCGCCATCACAATCCTCACCACGACGACCATCAACCGCTCATGCTCGCACAGCCCCGGTGACCCCTCTCCCCAACCCCAATGGCGACTGCCAACCCCCCGGCCTCCCCCCGCAATCTCCCCCCGCACCGCCTCCCCGGACCCCCAGGTGCCCCCCTCCCTGCCGCTGTCCCTGCTGGACCTGCGCCTGGGCCACAACCGCATCTCGTCGGTGGCGGGCGGCACGTTGGGAACGCTGCACAACCTCACCTCACTGCTGATGCACAACAACCTCCTGGGAGAGGGGGGGCTCGGGGCCCTAGGGTCCCTCAAGGTGAGTGGGGGCGGGGGGAGAGGGGGGCAGGGGTGAATAAGTGAGAGGGTGCATATGAAGGTAAATGAGAGGCTGAATGAGAGGGCGGATGAGAGTGAATGAAAATTGATTAGCGAAATATTAAATAAAGCGAATGACAATGAATGAGTGAATAAAAGTGACTGAGATAGTGAATAATAAGTAATGAGTGCACGACTGCATGGATGAGAGAGTAAACGGCTCAGTGAATGAAAGAGTGACTGAGATAGCGAATCATATGGTAAATTTATGTGAATTAGATGAATGGCTAAGACAATAAGAGAGTGAATTTGAGAGTGAGTGACAGGGTGAATGATTGAATGAGAGAGTGAATGAGAGGTTGAATGAGTATCAATGGACTAGCACTGCGCTCCCTGCCCAAGTCACCCCACCCCCGCCACACAGCCCCCTGAGTGCGTGAATGAGTCGATGTGTTAGTAAATTAATGATGTAATGGATGAGTGTAATAATTAATGTAAGTGAAAATGTAATTGTCAATGGGTGAGGGAGCGGGTGGGAGTCTTTGTGAGTGGGTGGGCGGGTGGGTGAGTGCCTCGGTAAGCGGATGGGTGAGTGTCTCAGTGAGTGTGTGAGTGTTTTGGCGAGTGAGTGAGTGAGTGAGTGGGTGAGTGTCTTGGTGAGTGTGTGAGTGATTCGGTGAGTGAGTGGGTGGGTGTATTGGTGAGTGGGTGAGTGGAGGAGTGAGTGTCTCGGTAAGTGAGTGATGAGTGAGTGTGTGAGTGTTTCGGTGATTGAGTGTGTGGGTGAGTGTCTCAGGAAGTGGGTGGGTGAGTGAGTGTGTGGGTGAGTGGGTGGGTGAGTGAGTGGGTGAGTGAGTGTGTGGGTGAGTGGGTGGGTGAGTGAGTGGGTGAGTGAGTAGTTGAGTGAGTGGCCGAGTGGGCGAGTGAGTGGCTGAGTTAGTGGCCGAATGGGGGAGTGAGTGGCTGAGTAGGTGAGTGAGTGGCTGAGTGGGTGAATGAGTTAGTGGCTGAGTGGGTGAGTGAGTGGCTGAATGGGTGAGTGAGTAAATGAGTGGGTGGGTGAGTGGCTGAGTGAGTGGCTGCGTGGGCGAATGAGTGGCTGCTTGGGCGTGTGAGTGGCTGAGTAGGTGAGTGAAAGACCGAGTGGGTGAGTGAGTGGCTGAGTGAGTGGCCGAGTGGCTGAGTGAGTTAGTGGCTGAGTTGGTGAATGAGTGAGTGGGTGAGTGGGCGAGTGAGCAGATGAGTGGGTGAGTGAGTAGCTGAGTGGGTGAGTAAGTGGGTGAGTAAGTGGCTGAGTGAGTGGCCGAGTGGCTGAGTGAGTTAGTGGCTGAGTGGGTGAGGGAGTGGCTGAATGGGTGAGTGAGTGGCCGAGTGCATGGCTGCGTGGGTGAATGAGTGGCTGATTAGGTGAGTGAGTGGCTGAGTGGGTGAGTGAGTGGTTGAGTGGTTGAGTGGGTGAGGCGGTGAGTGAGTGGCTGAGTGAATGAGTGGCTGAGTGGGTGAGTGAGTGGCTGAGTGGGTGAGTGAGTGGCTGAGTGGGTGAGTGAGTGGTTAAATGAGTGAGTTGGTATTTGTGTAGTAAGTATTCAGGAGGCTTGACGACGGGATCGGAGGCACACTTATTTATTAACACCAACTTGTGTACAGTAGCGGGTACACACAGTACTTAAGGGGTTAACGTCCCCTTTACTCGGCTAACAGGGAGACACAACATCTAACCCCGCTAACCTAAGCCCAAGTCCTCCACTACGGAGCTAAGGGAGGCTACCTATCCCAGCCCTGGTCAAGCTGGGATCCCGGCACCCTGAGTCTGGGCTCTCGGGGCCACGCCACCGGCTTGCCCTGGTCGGCCCTGACAAGGACAGCGAGCCAGGGGAGCTCCGGGGCCTATGCTAGCTGGTCTTCGGTCTTCGCTGGTTAAAGCTGATACCCCGACCTCGAGCCCTCCGGCTCACCACCTTTTATAGTACTCGGCCCCCGGGAGGGGCCCGTGGGGGATGCAGGTGCGGACGTCGGTGTGAGCACCTCCTCTGTGTACGGCCCTAACCACGCCCCCTGTGTTTGTTAGCCATCCGCGCCCATACACAATTACACCTCTACATCACCCCCCCTGTACAGCTCGCAGCCGTCCCCGGCTGCAACAAAAACAGAATAAAGGTGCATCCCTCCCCAAAACCGTGTGTGCCTCGCGTAATTTTAACAAGAACAATGACAACCATAACAACAACAACAGGAAACAGGTAGAAGACGAAAGAGAGAAAAAAATAACCCGGCGCACCCCCCCGAATAAATACCCCATTCTGCAAAACCAACATATATATACACGCGCCCCGGGCGCCTCCCCCCCTCGTCCACAAAGGCCCCCCAACGGCCGACCTCACAATAGTCTGCGCGTTTTGGCGCGCGTTCTCGCGGCGGGCCCGTCACAAGGGCCCGTCCCGGCATGCTCAGTGGCGGTTGTTGACGGTCCGGGTGCGAGAGAGTCTGGTTTCGCTGCCGAGTGACCCCCGACCCCCCCGGGGGGGGTTGGCGGTCGTGGACCCGTCACTCCAGTTGCACCTGGAGATGGAACAGTTGATGTCAGGTTAGGCGAGAGCAGCGACGTCGGGGAGTCGGCGGACCCCTCACACGTTTGGCCATGCGTGTGTGTGTGCGAACCACGGGGCGGCGCAATGAACGGTTTCAACCTTGAGGGGTGCACGTACCACCGACGCCTCCCCCATTTGACGCGTACACATTGCGGCCGCAAGACCTGTACGACCTCCACGGGCCCCCGCCACGGCCGTACCAACTTTGACGAGGTCGCCAGCGGCACCTGGGGGCAGTGCAACCATGCCCTGTCCCCTGGTTTCCATTTGAACACATGTGCCCGCCCCAGCCGAAGCCTCTCGTTCGCCTTCTGGCGGAGTTCAGAATTTTGCACGGCCGCTTCCCGCGCCTCAGATAATTTGCCGATGTTAAATTTAACGTGTTCGGACAATGTAGACTTCGCCCGAGGCGCCGAGAGCTTCAGCTGGGTCGTCACAGGGGGGTTAGCCTCGCGGCCATACATTAAAAAGAAAGGGGAAAATCCGGTGGCCGCATGGGGAGCCATCCTGTAGGCTTGCAACACACCGGCAATGCGAAGGTCCCAATCTGTCTGGGATTCCGATACCTGCTGGGACAGCATGGACGTGATGGTCCGATGCAGCCGTTCCACCATCCCGTCAGTTTGTGGGTGATACGGGGAGGTCCGAATTTTCTCCGTACCCAAGAGGTCGCACACCTCGCGGAGGAGTTTCCCCAAAAAATTCTTACCCTGATCAGTCAGCAGCCGTTCCGGAGCACCCTTGTCGAGGACATAGCCCTGGACAAAGGCCTCCGCGACGGCTGCTGCTGACTGGTTGGCCAGTGGCCAGGCCATAGGCCATCTCGTGAAGTATTCGACCCCTGTCAGTAAATACCTATTTCCCCTGGGTGTAGCGGGAAATGGCCCGAGAATATCTAGAGCAACGAGCTCGTTAACCCGGGAAACCTTTATGGACTGCAGCGGAGGGTTGGACCCCCTTGCTGGTGGCTTCCGCTGCGCGCATTGCGTGCACGACCCCAGGAGATCCCCCACGTCCTTTGCCATGCCCGGCCAGAAGAAATCGAGCTGGAGCGTGGCAAAGGTCTTGTGAACCCCCAAGTGCAGGAGCCGTTCATGAGCAGCCCATACCACCTTACCCCTTAATGCTGCAGGCACCACGAGCCGTTGGCGACGGGATTTTCCGTCCCAGTGCATTAAAAGACCCTGGAACAACCCCCACGAGTCAACGTTCGCCACCCCCTGACCAACCCCCCCGGTGCGACGGCGCAGAGCGAGGAGGGAGGTGTCCTCCATTTGGAGGCGTCCCCACTCCGCGACCGACAACCCCAGCAACGAATCCCTTCCTTCTTGCTCGATAGGACCCGAAGCCGAAGGCGCATCGGCGGCGGCCACGAGGACCGAATCGGTGGTGACGTTCGGGGGCCTACAACGCCCCGAACCCAAGAGGCAAGTGCACTCCGAAGTGGGTGGCAACCGCGACAGGGCGTCAGCGTTCGTGTGGCGGACGCCCTTACGATATGTGGCAGAGCGAGGAGGGAGGTGTCCTCCATTTGGAGGCGTCCCCACTCCGTGACCGACAACCCCAGCAACGAATCCCTCCCTTCTTGCTCGATAGGACCCGAAGCCGAAGGCGCATCGGCGGCGGCCACGAGGACCGAATCGGTGGTGACGTTCGGGGGCCTACAACGCCCCGAACCCAAGAGGCAAGTGCACTCCGAAGTGGGTGGCAACCGCGACAGGGCGTCAGCGTTCATGTGGCGGACGCCCTTACGATATGTGGTGACAAAGTCGTAGTCTTGGAAAATCTACAACCATCGAGACAACTGGCCCGATGGTTGTTGAACCCGCAGGGCGTACTGTAGAGCCGCATGATCTGTACGGACGGTGAAACGCCGACCGTACAGATACGGGCGGTACTGCTGAATGAAATAAACAATTGCCAATAATTCCCGACGGGTAACGCAGTACCGTTGTTCCGCTGGAGACAGTACTCGACTACCGTAAGCCACCACATGCTCTACGCCCCCAATAAGCTGGGACAGCACGCCCCCAATGCCCGTGTTACTTGCGTCTGTATCGAGCAAGAAGGGTTGTGAGAAATCGGGGTAATTCAACGGCGGAGCCCCCACCAGGGCATTCCGGAGGGCGCGAAAAGCAGCCTCCTCCTCCGGCCCCCAATGAAACCTGACTCCCTTGGACGTCAAGGCATGCAATGGTTTCGCGATCGTAGCAAAGTCAGCCACAAACCGTCGGTAGTACGATGCGAACCCAATGAAACTCCTGACCTCTCCCACCGAGGTGGGAGTCGGCCAGGAGCTGACGCATTCCGTTTTGGCGGGATCAGTGGATATCCCCGAGCGCCCAACAATGTGACCCAAATACCGCACCGATTCGCGGAGCAAATGGCACTTCTGCGGTTTAAATTTCAAATTGGCAGCCCGCATTTTGAGAAAAACAGCACGCAACCTCTGGAGGTGTTCCTCGAAGGATTTGCTAAAGACGATGACATCGTCCAAGTAAATTAAACACGAATCCCATTGCAAGCCTGCCAAGACCAGTTCCATTAACCGCTGAAAAGTTGCCGGCGCAGAATGTAAGCCCATCGGCAAGCGGTTAAATTGGAAGAGACCTTGCGGTGTACGAAAAGCAGTCTTAGGTTTTGATTCGTCATCCAGAGGAAGCTGCCAGAATCCAGAAAGTAAATCGAGGGTGGAAAAGAATCACGCCCCCGCCAAGGCATCGAGCGACTCATCCATTCGAGGAAGCGGGTACGCATCTGCCACAGAAATTTTGTTCAATCGCCGAAAGTCGACACAAAACCGCAGTGAGCCGTCGTGTTTTTTCACCAAAACGATCGGCGCGCCCCACGGGCTGTTGGAAGGGGAAATGATATCGGCGGCTAGCATGTCATCAACGGCCGATTTGACATGATCCTTTTCGGCGGGACTCAGCTGAAAGGGATTTTGGCGGATTGGCGCGCTGTCACCCGTGTCAATATGGTGTCGCAGCAATTTAGTACAACCAATATCAAATTTGTGTTGACTAAAAACGTCGGCAAATTCTTTCAGGAGAACTCGCAGCTGCGCACGCTGCGAGTCGGACAGGTCCACTGATCCCACGCAAAGTGCATCCAGCCATCCGTCATCACAGTCCGAATGCGGTCGCAATGGAGGATCGGTGGTTACCTGACCCATGAGTGGTTCCTCATAGGGTGCCGGCGTTGCGTGTGCAAGCACGGTCCCTTGAGGAACCACGGCCGTTCGCGATCCTACATTAAGGACTGCAATGAAGGGGTCCTCATCCCCTTTCACCATGGTCTGAGCCGCTAGTAAATCGGGGCCATTGACCCCGGCCCGAGATGGTCCCAACAAGACCCCCCGATCCGCAACCCCCTCAGCAAACGGCCGACGCAAACCTAAGAGGGACGAGCATCTGAGCCCCCGGGGGTACGCGCACAGTTTTTGCTACGAGCGCCTGCACGGTTGCAAACGCCCGACGCCCCGTGGCGGGGGAAGACAAAAACGTTACGCGTCGACCCGATGGGAGCTCGATGCACCCCTGGTCAATCAAGATACGAATGGGCATTTTGGCCAAGAAATCCGTCCCCAACAGGCACGGAATCGCCAGTGAGGAGGAAACCAAAACAGGGCCGGATAATTTAATGTCTCCAATGCAAATTTTGGCGCGGATTTGGCCAATGATGCCTAGCGAGCCCCCGTTAGCAGCATAGCATGGCACGTCAACGAGGAGCAAGGGACGACTTTGAACGGGAAGAATGTTATAGATCAAATCAGATATAATGGTCGCCGACGCTCCTGTGTCAATTAAAATCCGCACCTCTACCCCATGAATATGACCGACCACAACCGACGATCCCGCCGACGCTGCAACGACACGATGGGCGAGCTCCGACCACTGACCCGGTTGGAGTGCTCGCCGCATTTCAGAACAATCGGGCGCAACGGCCGTCGATTTGCGAGCCCTGTTCGATTGAGCACGTAAGTGTGTGTCGGATGTGTGCATAGGCCAAACGTGTGAGGTGCCACGACTCGCCGTATTTCTCTGCTGGAGCTTGGGTGGAGACGGCGCGGCGTCCTGACGAGGTGTCGCCCCGCGCTGGCGGGGAGCCCGGCACCCTGAAGCAACGTGGCCTTGAAGGCCACAGTTGTAGCAGCGTGTGAGCGCCCGAGATGGCCTGGGCTGCTCCTGGCGGCTCGGTCCATTCCGAGCCTGTGGTGCCGCTGATCTCCATTCCCCCCACCGCTCCACCCCGCAGACCGCCTCCGATGGGAGGGTGGTGGCCGCCATGGCATGGCCGGCCACCCCCTCGGCGGCCTTGCGATGTAGGGACTGCAAGCCCCCATGGATGTGGCGCGCGACCAGCAAGGACGACATCTCTGCGTCATCTTGAGCCAAGACGGCGACGTCCTCCTCGTCCATCCGCGGGAAAGCTGCCTTCGCCAGGGCCAGGAGAGCCGTCCGGAAGGCCAGGGGCGATTCGTTGGCGCCCCGATGCCGATCGTGGAATAGCTGCCTGCAGTCCGAAGGCGGGCCATAGACAGCTGACAGCAGCTGCAGCGCCAAGTGCAGCGTGGCGCGCTTTTCCTTAGGCGCCGAGGTGAGAGTAGCCAGGGCGTCGTTGTCCAGCATCGCCGGCAGCGCGCGTAGTGCTTCGGCGTCCGTCCAGTTCGCCATCTCTTGATGAGCGATGAACCGCCTTTTGAAGCCGCCCCAGTCTCCGTCCGCGCCCACGAATTCTTTGAGAGGCGGCAGTCGCTGCTGTAACGCGACGTCCGTGGCTGCGGATCACGCTCCGTCGTTCCCAGCAGATGTTACAGTGTGGGCGGGCTGCGAGCATGGCATCGCCGGTCGCTCTGTTGTTGACGCGCTGGCTGGTATTGATGATGTCACGGCTCGTGCTTGGCCCTCAGCAGTCACCTGACGCGGGCCGGCCCCGCCTTCTGCCCGCACTGTAGTGACGGCGGGAAATTTAACCGCGAGCCGCGTCGGGGTGGCGGGAACTGTCGCCGCGCGTCGGCTGCTGTCGTCGTCCCGCGCAGCCCCTCCAGCCCCCAGCCGCGTGATCTCTTCCAACGCGGCGGCCGCAGCGTAGAGCAACTCTGCCAGGCGGGAGTGAGCCAGCCGAAGTCCCTCGGCCGACGCATCCCCCCCTTCCTGTCGTAGCAGCGCGGGTGTACTCGGCCCCGGCTGCTCCGATCCGACCTCGGCCATCTCTGGTGGCGATTCGGCCGCGGTGTCCTTCATCTCCAACTCCCTGGTACGTGTCGTCCCTCGTGTGTCCATCGTTGAACGTTTTACTTCTGACACCAGATGTAGTAAGTATTCAGGAGGCTTGACGACGGGATCGGATGCACACTTATTTATTAACACCAACTTGTGTACAGTAGCGGGTACACACAGTACTTAAGGGGTTAACGTCCCCTTTACTCGGCTAACAGGGAGACACAACATCTAACCCCGCTAACCTAAGCCCAAGTCCTCCACTACGGAGCTAAGGGAGGCTACCTATCCCAGCCCTGGTCAAGCTGGGATCCCGGCACCCTGAGTCTGGGCTCTCGGGGCCACGCCACCGGCTTGCCCTGGTCGGCCCTGACAAGGACAGCGAGCCAGGGGAGCTCCGGGGCCTATGCTAGCTGGTCTTCGGTTTTCGCTGGTTAAAGCTGATACCCCGACCTCGAGCCCTCCGGCTCACCACCTTTTATAGTACTCGGCCCCCGGGAGGGGCCCGTGGGGGATGCAGGTGCGGACGTCGGTGTGAGCACCTCCTCTGTGTACGGCCCTAACCACGCCCCCTGTGTTTGTTAGCCATCCGCGCCCATACACAATTACACCTCTACATTTGTATCCCCCCCACCCCAGTCTCTGCGTCGCTTGGATCTGTCGGGTAACGCATTGCGCTCGCTGCCCACGCCGCTCCCCGCGACTCTGCAGCAGCTCTACCTGGACCACAACCTCGTGCCCTCCATCCCCAGCGGCTTCCTCAAGGTCGGGTCACTCAACGGTCCCGGGCTCACGATGCTCTCTTGCTGTCGTTAAGCTGATCAAACATTTTACTGTTACCACGTAAAGCCCACTGAGCTATTAGCCCAACGAAGTGACTTATCCATACTCTTTGGTTGTTTTGGTAAAGTCACGTAGATAGAAAATTATTAATAGATCACGACGTTTCGATCACAACACAAGCGACCGTATTCATGTGACAGAGAGACAGCTACTGAAACAAGGTCTTATATAGGCCTGAGATGGGTGCAACCTCAGGGTAAGAGGGCGGGGCTAGAGATGGTCTCCCTGAGGCTGTGGAAGTGGCAATTGTATCAATAGAGATCCTACCAACAGCTTGGTTACGAAAACCAACAATGTCATCACTAACTCGACTTCTCTATTTGAACCAACCAAGCTGCTCTCAGGCAGACGATCTCTAGCCCCGCCCTCTTACCCTGAGGCTGCACCCATTTCAGGCCTATATAAGACCTTGTTTCAGTAGCTTTCTCTCTGTCACCTGAAGACGGTCGCTTGTGTTGTGATCGAAACGTCATGATTTATTAATAATTTTGTATCTACGTGACTTTGCCGAAATAACCAAAGAGTATGGATTCCTGCAGTCACGAAAGCTTCAAATCAAGATTGAAGTGGCTTATCATCCTGTTGATAAGGGCACCATGGAGACGAGATGTTAGTTACCTCGCCTGGTATGCAGGAGGTCGTGGGTTTGATCCAGACCCTGACACCTGCTGTATATTTGGAGTTGTCTCTCAACATGATCATGTGGATTTTTCTCTGGGTCCCCCCGGGTATTCCCTACACATTTACAATCAACATCACGTGTTTAGAGTATTTGGCTGCATTAATTTTGCACCTGATGGTAAGCCACTTCACGCGATCGCCACGGGGAGAGAGTGCCGCAAACTCCAAATATACAGCAGGCATCAGGGTCGGGATCGAATCCACGACCTCCTGTATACTTGTATACCAGTTACGGCCAAGGTAGGATGAGGTAACGACCCGGGCCAAGGCCAGGGGCAGGGCCAGGCTCAGGGCCAGGCCCAGGGAGGGTCAGTCTCCCTTGCACGCGCGTGGTGGCGCAGTACCGGGGCCGTACCACGAGGGTGCGCCACCACCACGGGGAACTCGTGGACGGGGGTGGGGGGGACCTGGCAGAGAGGGGCACCCAGGATTTGGCCCCGATTCCGTGAGGAGGGATGGTCCTCGTCATGTTGAACGACCGCTTTCATCCCTGCCACTGACTTTGACCCCCAATCACCCAGGGTGTGTCTCAGTGTCCGCGTGTCTACTCGCGAGCCCATGTCTCCCCATCCCCGCGTCTCCTCATCTCCGCGTCTAATCTCCATGTCCCCATCGTGGCCCCCCCCCCGCCCCCCTCTATCTCTCCATCATGACCCATTGGCGGGTGACCCCGGTACCCCCAGGCCTTACCCGAGCTGCAGTACCTGCGCCTATCCCACAATGCCCTGGGGAGTGCTGAGATCCCGGTGGAGGCGTTCAACTCCTCGGCCTCCCTCCTCGAGCTGGGCCTGAGCTTCAACAACCTGTCCCACGTGCCCGCCCTGCCTGCCTCCCTGCAGCACCTCTACCTGCAGGGCAACAGCATCCGTGGTGAGCGACTCGCACACTGTAACGGTCCACGTGCCCCTACATGTCACGTGCCCCACGTGCCCCCTATGAGCCACGTATCCCGCACCCTGTGCCCCACCTGCCCCATGTGGCCCACGTGCCACCTGCCCCACGCACCACGTGTGACCCACGTGCCACCTGCCCCACGCACCACGTGTGACCCACGTGCCACCTGCCCCACGCACCACGTGTGACCCACGTGCCACCTGCCCCACGCACCACGTGTGACCCACGTGCCACCTGCCCCACGTGCCTCGTGTGACCCACGTGCCACCTGCCCCACGCACCACGTGTGACCCACGTGCCACCCTGTGCCCCACGCACCACGTGTGACTCACGTGCCACCTGCCCCACGTGCCCCGTGTGACCCACGTGCCACCTGCCCCACGCACCACGTGTGACCCACGTGCCACGCGCCCCACGTGCCTCGTGTCACGTGTCCTACGTGTCACGCGCCACGTGCCCCAAACCCAGCGCCCCTTCGACGCGGTGATGTGAGTGGTAATTTACGATGATTCCGCCTGGAAAGCCTCAGCGAGTCTCGAGACTCTCTGTCAAGAGGGTCCTGCCGAAGGAAGTTGGTAGTAGGTGGGCGATGCTGCTGCTGCTGCTGTGCGATCCCCATTGAGGTGCCACGGTGGCTAGGAGGTCGTGGGTTCGATCCCAACCCTTGACGCCTGCTGTATATTTGGTGTTTGCGTGTCTCACTATCCCCGAGGTCCCGTGGATTTTTCTCCGGGTCCTCCGTTTTTTTTTCCTCCACATTTACAATCAACACCATGCATTTAGAGAATTTGGCTGCTGCTACAGATTTCCACATGATAAGCCACTTTTATTGGGCTATCATTGCGATAGTCAGGACCGCTTCTGAAAAAGAGTTACGGAGCACAGTGGGCCTTGACCTGGTAAAATAATGTTGTTGTTGTTGTCGTTGTTGTTGTGCGTGCTCCCCAGAGCTGGACGCGCAGGCGCTGTGTGGGGGGGGTGGTGTAGTAGGGGGCCCTGGGGCCCCCCGCGGTCTTCGCCGCGTCCGCCTGGACGGGAACCCCCTCCCCCGGGGACTGCTGCCCCACCTCGCCTCGGCCTGCCCAGGACCCGAGCTCGTCTTCTGAGACCTGACCCCGAACTCGACCTTGGCTTTCACCTGAGATGACCGCACCCTGACTCCGAACTCGACCTTGGCTTTCACCTGAGATGACCTCAATCTGACTCCAAACTCGACCTTGGCTTTCACCTGAGATGACCTCACCCTGCACACCAAACTCGACCTTGGCTTTCACCTGAGATGATCGCACCCTGACCCCGACCTCGACTTTCACCTGAGATGACCTCACCCTGAGATGGCTCTTGCGCGGGATTGTCTGGGACCCGAGCCCGTCTTTTGAGACCTGACCCTCACACGAGATGACCTCCACCTGAGATAACCTTGACCCATGTATAATGCATGTCTCTGACCCCCCGTGCCAGCATGACCTCGACTCTGAGATGACCCTGACCTTCACACCGGCATTGACCCTGATGACAATGACCCGACCTAAGCCATGGCCTGCATTCAGCACGACCCTTCACCTATGAGCTCACCTTGACCCTGGCACTCTCCGACCTGGATGCTGGGCCATAGGTGGTCTTCTGAATCGTGACCCCGAGATGACCCTGCCTTCACCCTACCCCTTCTCCCCCGAGCTTCCTTGACCTTGACCGTGACCCAAGTTCCGGCGTCTCGTCGTGACCGTGTCGCCACGTGGACAGCGCTCGCGTCTCAAATATAATCAACAGCAAGAAACCCCCGCGTGCCCTTTGTGATGTTCATCATCATCAGCAGTAGCATCATCAGTAGTATCAACAACATCAATATCATCATCATCATCAACAACAAGATCACCAGTCTTCTTGGTTCTTTCGGTAAAGTCACGTAGAAGGGAAGTAATAAAATAATAAAAATAAAACATAATAAAACAATTCTCACGACGTTTCGGCCACAACGCAAGTAGCCGTCCTCAGGTGAAAACCAGGTCTGTCGAGGTGACAGCGTCTGAATGAAACAGCACACGTGCTTGGAGCATGTATATAAGCTGGGTTGGAAGGAGGGGAAAAAAAAGAAGGGGCGCCTTGACAAAAGAATATGCATATCAAGAGGAATTTAGCATATTTATGGGAAATACAGGTATTTGGTTAGTACTACTTATGCCCGTGCATTATGCAGGATTAGCAGCATCAAAGGGACGGGATATGGGAAATGCAGGTATGTGATCTGTACTACTTATGCCCGTGCATTATGCAGGATTAGCAGCATCCCCCCTTCCAACCCAGCTTATATACATGCTCCAAGCACGTGTGCTGTTTCATTCAGACGCTGTCGCCTCGATAGACCTGGTTTTCACCTGAGGACGGCTACTTGCGTTGTGGCCGAAACGTCGTGAGAATTGTTTTATTATGTTTTATTTTTATTATTTTATTACTTCCCTTCTACGTGACTTTACCGAAAGAACCAATAAGATGAATCCGTGCAGTCACGAAAGCTTTAAATCGAAATTTAAGATCGCCAGTATCATCAGCAGCAGCATCGAAATCCTCATCACCAGCAAGATCATCATCAGCATCATCATCATCACAGCAAGATCATGAGTATCATCAGCAGCAGCATCAATACTCTTTGGTTCTTTCGGTAAAGTCACGTAGGTCGAAAAAATAATAGATCACGACGTTTCGATCGCCACAAAAGCAATCGTCTTCAGGTTGGAGAGAGAAACAGGCTGCTGAAACAAGTCCTTACATATATAGAGCCGAGAGGGGGGGGGGTGAGGGGGGTGTGATTGATGCACCTCCACGGCGACGAAGAGCTGAGGAGGTGGCCATTGTGTCGTGAGAGATTAGCATGTCAATGTAGCATGTCAATGTAGCATGTCAATGTCGCATGTCAATGTAGAATGTCAATGTAGAATGTCAATGTAGCATGTCAATGTAGCATGTCAATGTAGCATGTCAATGTAGAATGTCAATGTAGAATGTCAATGTAGCATGTCAATGTAGCATGTCAATGTAAACAAACCAACGCAATGGTGACTGTGCTAGTGAGACATCCAGCTCGTTAGACAATGAGGGGAACAAACGAGGGGCAACACCACATCGAGGGAAGGAGAGAGTCCCTCGTTTACATTGACATACTACATTGACATGCTACATTGAGATTCTACATTGACATGCTACATTGACATGCTACATTGACATGCTACATTGACATGCTACATTGACATGCTACATTGAGATTCTACATTGACATGCTACATTGACATGCTACATTGAGATGCTACATTGAGATGCTACATTGAGATTCTACATTGACATGCTACATTGACATGCTACATTGACATGCTACATTGACATGCTACATTGACATTCTACATTGACATGCTACATTTAGATACTACATTGACATTTTACATTGAGATTCTACATTGACATGCTACATTGACATGCTACATTGATATGCTACATTGACATGCTACATTGACATGCTACATTGATATGCTACATTGACATGCTATATTGACATTCTACATTGACATGCTACATTGACATGCTACATTGACATTCTACATTGACATGCTATATTGAGATTCTACATTGACATTCTACATTGACATGCTATATTGACATGCTACATTGACATGCTACATTGAGATTCTACATTGACATGCTACATTGACATGCTACATTGACATGCTACATTGACATTCTATATTGACATGCTACATTGACATGCTACATTGACATGCTACATTGACATGCTACATTGACATGCTACATTGACATGCTACATTGAGATTCTACATTGACATGCTACATTGACATGCTACATTGACATGCTACATTGAGATTCTACATTGACATGCTACATTGACATGCTACATTGAGATTCTACATTGACATGCTACATTTACATGCTACATTGACATGCTAGATTGACATGCTACATTGGCATGCTACATTGACATGCTACATTGAGATTCTACATTGACATTTTACATTTACATGCTACATTAAGATTCTACATTGACATGCTACATTGACATGCTACATTGACATTTTACATTGACATTCTACATTGACATTCTACATTAGCATGCTACATTGACATGCTACATTGACATGCTACATTGAGATTCTACATTGACATACTACATTGACATTCTACATTGACATTCTACATTGACATGCTACATTGACATGCTATATTGACATGCTACATTGAGATTCTACATTGACATTCTACATTGACATGCTACATTGAGATTCTACATTGACATGCTACATTGACATTCTACATTGACATGCTACATTGACATGCTACATTGACATTCTACATTGACATGCTACATTGACATTCTACATTGACATTCTACTTTGACATGCTACATTGACATTCTACATTGACATGCTACATTGACATGCTACATTGACATGCTACATTGACATTCTACATTGACATGCTACATTGACATGCTACATTGACATGCTACATTGACATTCTACATTGACATGCTACATTGACATGCTACATTGACATTCTACATTGACATGCTACATTGACATGCTACATTGACATGCTACATTGACATTCTACATTGACATGCTACATTGACATGCTACATTGACATTCTACATTGACATTCTACATTGACATGCTACATTTACATGCTACATTGATATTTTACATTGACATGCTACATTGACATGCTACATTGACATTCTACATTGACATGCTACATTGACATGCTACATTGACATGCTACATTGACATTCTACATTGACATGCTACATTGACATGCTACATTGACATGCTACATTGACATTCTACATTGACATGCTACATTGACATGCTACATTGACATTCTACATTGACATGCTACATTGACATGCTACATTGACATTCTACATTGACATGCTACATTGACATGCTACATTGACGTGCTACATTGACATTCTACATTGACATTCTACATTGACATTCTACATTGATATGCTACATTGACATGCTACATTGACATGCTACATTGACATTCTACATTGACATTCTACATTGACATGCTACATTGACATGCTACATTGACATTCTACATTGACATGCTACATTGACATGCTACATTGACATGCTACATTGACATGCTACATTGACATGCTACATTGACATGCTACATTGATATTCTACATTGACATTCTACATTGACATGCTACATTGACATGCTACATTGACATTCTACATTGACATGCTACATTGACATGCTACATTGACATGCAACATTGACATTCTACATTGACATGCTACATTGACATTCTACATTGACATGCTAATCTCTCACGACACAATGGCCACTTCTCTTCAGCTCTTCGTCGCCGTGGAGGTGCATCAATCTCACCTCCCACCTCCCCCCTTTCGGCTCTAGTTATGTATGGACTTGTTTCAGCAGCCTGTTTCTCTCTCCAACCTGAAGACGATTGCTTGTGTGGCGATCGAAAAGTCGTGATCTATTATTTTTTCGGCCTACGTGACTTTGCCCAAAGAACCAAAGAGTATGGATTCCTACAGTCACGAAAGTTTCAAATCAAGATTGAGCAGCATTAATATTAGCAAGATCATCAGTATCAGCAGCAGTGCAGCATCAGAATTATCATAATCAGCAGCAGTATCAGAATAATTATTAGCAGCATCAATATCATCAGCAGCATCAATATCAATATCATCAGCATCATTATCAGCATCAACAGCATCAATATGCTAATCAGCAGCATCAATATCATCAGCAGCATTAATATCATAATCAGCAGCATAATATCATAATCAGCAGCATAATATCATCATCATCTGCAGCCTCAATATCATCATCAGCAGCATCAGCAAGCGAAGTGACGGATCGTAATGAAATGGGCCGGGTCAGTCTCTCTCCACTGCCGGCTGAGTACGATGACGATGGTGGTGGTGATGGTAGTGATGGTGGTGGTGATGGTGGTGGTGGTGGTGAGGTTGGTGATGGTGGTGGTGATGGTGGTGGTGGTGATTGTGGTGATGGTGGTGGTGGTGATGGTATTGGTGATGGTAGTGATGGTGGTGGTGATGGTGGTGGTGATGGTGGTGGTGATGGTGGTGGTGGTGATGGTGGTGGTGATGGTGGTGATGGTGGTGGTAGTGATGGTGGTGGTAGTGATGGTGGTGGTGATGGTGGTGGTGACCATCGACTAGTCATCTGTAAGATGCGCCTGCCATTCTTCCACTCCGGTGGTGGGTGTACACCCAGGACCCCATTCCAACCTAAAGTGGCCTGGTCTCAGTTAGCTGATGAAAGTTGCAAGCGAGAATTTCATCATCGCTTGCGGCTGGGGTTGGCATCGTCCCCCACTCCTCCTGATGTCGAGGGAAAATGGGCGAGGTTTAGGACTGTAACTCATGCAGCTGCAATGGCTGCTTTGGGTACGCGGTCCAGACCTCCCCAGAGACCCTGGCTGACAGAGGAGGTGTTCAGGATAGTTGAGAAAAAGCGACAGGCCCACTCTCATCGGCTACAGCATCCCACGTCAGAGAATGAGGAGGCTTACCGCAGCGTTCGCTCGGAGGTTCGGAGAGCCGTAAGGCGCTGCAAGGATGGGTGGTGGTCGCAGGTTGCTGAGGAGATGGAGTCTGCCTCAGTGGCCCGCGATCACAAATCACTATTTAACTCCATCAAAAAAGTAGCCTGCAGCGCCACACCTATTTCCATCATTAGAGGAAAAAACGGTGATCCAATCTCCGACCCCCAGGAACAGGTTTGCAGATTTGCTGAGCATTTCTCTGAGATCCCGGGGGAGGGGAAATCCCTCAGCCAGGAAAACATCATGGCACAAAGTGGGGATAACCCTGCTGAGGCTGCGGTGCCTCAAATATTGGAAGAAGCCACCCCCTGTGAGTGGTTGGCTGAGGTGCCATCTGTTCAGAAAGTACTGAAGGCGATCCGGAGTCTGAGACCAGGAAAGGCACCGGGCAGAGATGATCTCCCAAGCGAAATGCTGAGGGAGGGTGGCGTTTGTGCACAGACTGCCCTATATGACATCATAACAACAGTCTGGACCACTGGACGTGTTCCGCAGGATTGGAAGGATGCCCTGGTGGTCCCCCTCTTTAAGAAGGGGGACCGCACAGACTGTAACAACTACAGGGGCATCTCACTCCTCAGTGTGCCGGGAAAGGTCCCGGCAAGGATTATTCAACATCGCCTTGCTAGGCACGCTGAGAGGCTTGTGGAGCCCCAATGCGGTTTCAGGAAAGGGCGGTCCTGCACAGATGACATATTTTCTGTCCGTCTGCTACAGCAGAGGTGTAGTGAATTCCAACAAGACCTACATCTCTGCTTTATTGACCTGGTCAAGGCCTATGATACCATCAGTAGGCCTGGGATCTGGGTTGTTCTTAATTCTTTCGGAGTCCCTGACCCTCTGCTCACGATCATTAAGGACCTTCATGATGGTGGGCGGGCCCAGGTAAAACTACGTGACTGGGAGTCAGAGCCTTTCCCTGTACACCTTGGGGTGCGACAGGGATGTCCTCTGGCGCCCACATTATTTAACATATATTTTGACGTGAAGCCTTCAATAGCTGTACCGGGGGAATTTCCATTTTGTACAGATACAATGGCAGGCTGATCGATGCCCAGGTGCGATCAAGGGATAGCTCCCTATTGGTCAACTAGGTTATGTACGCCGATGATTTGGTAATAGCTGCTCATTCAGAGGAGGAGTTGGAGACGCTGCTGCTGAGACTGGAGGTGGGGCCTTACCATCAGCCCTACCAAAACTAAGCACCTGCCTGGGTATTTTGTACCATCGGACACTCCACTCCCACAACTCCCAATCGGTGATGGGGCAGTAGTGGAGAGAGTGGAGAGTTTCCCTTACCTGGGCAGTGTGCTTATGACCGGCTCCAGTTTAACAGCAGAGGTCGCACTCCGAATCAGTCGAGCGGCAATGTCTTTTCATCGGTTGCGTAGCGCTGTGTGGAAGCTACCTGGTCTGTCGCTCCGCACGAAGCTTCAGGTTTTCTCGGCCACAGTCATTCCCTCCCTTCTCTATGCTTGCAAAACGTGGACCCCTCTAATGGAGCATCTTCGCCAGTTGGAAACATTTAGGCTGGCCTGCCTACGATCAATCCTGGGTTTATCCAGGCTGGATTGTGTGAGGAGCTCACAAATCCTTGAAAGATCTGGGCAAAGTCCCATCGGTAAGCTCCTTCGGCAGGCAAGGCTGCGTTGGCTTGGTCATGTAGCCCGCATGCCCAGCCACCGCATGCCTAAACAGCTTTTGTTCGGCCGGATCGAGGGGGCTAAACGGGCACGGCACGGGCTAGAGAAGAGAGGGAGTGATGTGGTACAGGAGGACGTGTAGCTGAGTGGACTTGCAGATGACTGGTGCCAGCGGTGTCAAGATCGGACTCTGCTCTGTGGAGGAGGCTCGTGAAGGACGCTACTGGGCAGTTGGAGGCAGTCGCCCTCCAGCAACAACGGAGGACGGAGGAGCGATGCTCACAACAACGAGCGGAGCGCCGGGTGGATAAAGCACAGCAAGTTGGTACAGTAGGGAGCACAGGTGGTGCATCAGCCAGTCATCTCGGTCATCTCAGTCAGTCGACCCGTGGCACCTGGGTCTGCTCCGTGACCTCCTGCCAGCGGGCGTTCGACACTTCACGTGGTCTCAAGGTGTACATGGCCTGGCACAAGCGTCGTGGTGACGTCACCGCCACTTAGTGGCGAATGGCGGTTGTTGTTGGTGATGGTGGTGATGATGATGGTGGTGGTGATGGTGATGGTGGTGATGGTGGTGGTGATGGTGGTGATGGTGGTGATGATGATGGTGGTGGTGATGATGTTGGTGATGGTGGTGGTGATGGTGGTGATGGTGGTGATGGTGGTGGTGATGGTGGTGATGGTGGTGTTGTTGATGGTGGTGATGATGGTGGTGATGGTGGTGGTGGTGATGGTGGTGGTGATGGTGGTGGTTGTGGTGATGGTGGTGGTGATGGTGGTGGTGATTGTGGTGATACCTGGATCTGGATCCCCGGGATGTCCCGGCAGTTTGGGTTCTGGCTCCGCCTCTCGGGGGGGGGGGGGGGTGACCCCCCCCATCTCTACAGAGACCACAGCTGCAGCAACACTCCGCACACAGACAAAGTTCCCCCGTGTAGCCCACACAGCCTGTTGGGGCAAGTGCTGTTAGCGAGCAGCAGAGCCGATGGACGCGCGCCTATGGCGGAGGCTGTGTGGCCAGGGAAACCACGCGCGCCCGGCCGCCTTTGTCTCCCCCAGTGCTGATGTTCAACACACATACGCGGCAGCCGGCAGAGGAGTAACTCGTGTAATGTCGACACGATCGAGTTGGCGGAGGCGCCGAGAGCGGCTGTGGTATCGCTCGCCACTGACGTCAACCGTGAATGGGCGACTCGAGCATCTGGAAGTGCGCCAACCGCTGCGCCACCGCCCCCCACACTCATGCCAAACAAAGACAAAGATCACCCGTGTAGCCTGGACAGACTGTTGGGGCAAGTTCCATTAGCGAGTAACACCTATGAAGGCCGGCAAGTGCCACGCCCGGCCGCCTTTGTCTCCCCAGTGGCGATGTTGTATACACCGCACTAGGTACTCATTTAAGGCTGAGTCGACCTAAAAGGGGAGGTCCAGGAGCAGCTCAAAAATATCGCTCGGGTCGCCGGGTTCGAAGCACAGTGTGCTAACCACTGCGCCACCGCTCTTCCTACATACGCACTCATCATCGCATGTATACGCGTGTCTAAATCCATACGCACACATACACGTATATGTGTACACGTACTATATATACACAGACACGTATGTTTTGGTACACTTGCATGTTCACACACACAGCAACAACAACAACCGCCATTCTCCACAAAGCGGTGGTGACGTCACCACGGCGGATGTGCCAGGCGAAGTGCACATTTCAAGCCGCGTGAAGTGTCGAACGCCCGCTGGCAGGAGGTCACGGGACACACCCAGGTGCCATGGTTTGACTGACTGAGATGAATGTTCGATGCACCAGCTGTGCCCCCTAATGTGCCAACTCGCTGTATTGTATCAGCCCAGCGCTCCGCTCGTTGTTGTGAGCGTCGCTCCTCTGCCCTCCGTTGTTGTTGGCGGCTCAGCTCCACATCCTTCCGTACCGCATCACTCCATCTCTTCTCCAGCCCGTGTCGTGCCTCTGTAGCACTCTCTATCCGGCCAAACACAAGCGGCTTGGCATGCGGTGGCTGAGAATACAGGCTACATGACTCAGCCAACGCTACATGACCCAGCCAACGCTACATGACCCAGCTAACGCAGCCTTGCCTGGCGGAAGAGCTCATTGATGGGACTTTGTCCAGATCTTTCAGGAATTAGTGAGCTCCTCACACAATCCAGTCTGGTCAAACCCAGGATTGATCGTAGGCATACCAGCCTGAATATTTCTAACCGGCGCAAATGAAGGGAGGGCATGACTTTGGCCGAGAAGACCCATAGCTTCGTGCGGAGTAGCAGACCAGATAGCTTCCACACAGCATTACGCAGCCAATGAAAATATAATGCTGCCCGAGTGATTCGGAGCTGGTCATAAGCACACTGCCCAGGTATGGAATCCACTCTCTCCAAAACTGCTCCATCACTAATGGGGAGTTGAGGGAATTGGAGTGTTTGATGGCAAAAAATACCCAGGCAGGTGTTACGTTTTAGTGAGGCTGATGGTAAGATACCATCTCTTAGTGGCACACTCCTGGTTCAGCAGCAGAGCCTCCAACTCCTCGTCTGAGTGAGCAGTAATAACCAGATCATCAGCATACGTAACATGGTTGACCAAAAGGAAGCCATCCCTCTACTGCACCCAGGCATCGATCAGCCTCCCATTGTATCTGTACCAAAAATATTCTCAATCTAGATTATGTTAAATAATGTGGGAGCCAGGGAGATTCCTGTGAGCAGAGAGTCAGGGACTCCAAGAGCACGAAGAACAACCCAGAGCCCTGGCTTATTGATTGTATCGTAGGCCTTGACCAGATCAATAAAGCAGAGATTTAGGTCTTGTTGGAATTCTCTACACCTCTGCTGTAGCAGGCGGACAGAGAATATGGCATTATTGCCCGGAACTTTTCCTGGTCTCAGACTTTGGATCGCCCCTCACACGTCCTCCACAGATGGCACCTCAGGCAGCCATTCAGAAGGGCTGGCTCCTTCTGCCAATATTTGAGGCACCGCAGCCCCAGCAGGATCGTCCCCACTTTGCCCCATGATGGTGTCTGGGTTGTGGAAATTTTCCACCCCAAAGACCTCATAGAAATGCTATGAAAACCTACTGACCAGTTCCTGGGGGTCAGAGATTAGATCTCCATTCTTTCCCTTCAGGATGGTGATAGGTGAGACACTGCAAGTTACTTTGTTGATGGAATTAAAAAGTGTAACGTGTCCACCACTCAACCTTTCAGTGCCACACGACTCTCTGAACCTCCGAGCGAAGGTGGTGTTAAGCCTCCTCATTCTCTGATGTTGGATGTTGTAGACGTCGGGAGTGGGCCTGTCATTTTTTCTCGACCAGCCAGAACACCTCCTCCTTCAGCCAGGGGAGGTCTGGACTGCATACCCAACGCAACCAAAGCAGCTGCATGAGCCACAGTCCTAAACCTCACCCATTTCCCCTCAGCATCAGGAGGAGTGGGGGGGACGATGTCAACCCCAGCTGCAAGCAATGTTGAGGTACCTGCTTGCAACTGTCCTCAACGAGCCGACACCAGGTTACTGTATGTTTGAATGGGGTCCTTGATGGACACTCACTACCGGAGTGGAAGAATGGCAGTCGCATCCGGCAGAAGACAAGAGCACAGATCAGCTCCACGGTAGGTCCTAGTGTCAAGGGTATGGGCCAGCATTCACTGTTCCGTCACTTTATAGTCCAGCAGATGTTTTTTGCTTGGACCTGGCGTGCATACATGGTGGTGTCATGTGGACGTACCGATGCCGTAACAGCGTGTTGGTAATTACAAGCCCATGGGCTGCACAGAAGTCAAGCAGCCTCCTTCTATTATTATTGAGCTGATCTGGCCCATGCCTTTAAATTACTCTGACCCAGGTGTCTGCGTCATTACCGACTCAGGGATTAAAGTCACTCAACAGGATGACTCTATCCCGAGGGGCCACTTTAATTAGCACCTGGAACAGGAGGTCATATAAGTTGTCTGACTCATCGACCTGGTCTGCATCCCTCCACTGATGATCATCTTCAGTAGGAACTTAAGCCACCACCATGCCTCGCCTCATGTTGATGGGAGGCGAGCCCACAGCAGCCTGAGACTTAAAGCTTCCCACACCTCACTGCCACTTTCCCACATCTCACTGCCACTTTCCCACACTCGCTTCATTCCTTTGTTCGAAAGAAGTGCCACTCCTTGTTAGATTTAAGTTTCCTGCCCCGAGTACAGAACTGTCCATCCTTTCCTGATGACTGGAGTCAGAACCGGTCCACCAGTCCTCCTTTATTCCAGAGGTCCAGGCGGGACTGGTCCATCTCCCGACAGAGGAGTGGCAGCCTCTCCCCTGCAACGAGAGTCCGAACATTCCAGGTGTCCAATCACAGTAGTATCCTGTTCCTAGAGGAACCCCGAGAGAGGTGGGGGGGGGGATCAGACCGGCTCTGCCAAATGGAGTTTGGCCAAAAGGCGTCATACACGCCTGTCCCCTGGGGCCTCTGGCACGAGCTTTAATTCGGCGTTTCCACAGTGGTGCTTGGTAGAAGCAGTGCCAGGTGGAGGGGTCACCAGCCTCTCGCGCGCACTCACACACACCCCCTCCTGCTCACATTCCCACCACCACGGCAAACACAAAGATCCCTCGTATAGCTTGAACAGACTGTTGGAGCAAGTGCTGTTAGCGAGCACCTATGAAGGCCGGCACGGCACACGAGAGTGTAGGTGGCCAGCACCACGCCCGGCCGCCTTTGTCTCCCCAGTGGCGATGTTTACACACTCCACCAGGTACTCGTTTGAGCCGTAGTCGACCTGGGGGAGGCCCAGGAGCGGTTCATATAATCGTCACTGGTGTTGGCCGTGAGCGGTCATGGTCCCACCATAAACCGCTCCCACTGCACAAACCGTGGCAGCTGTAGACGCGGATACCTGACGCACAAAAGGAAAATCAAGAACTCCCCCATAGTAGCGTGGCGACTGTGGTCATCCAGAACAGAGACCGCAGCACGACGTGCAACGACGCAAGGGCCCGATCCACAAATACGAGGAAGACATCACGGCGACGACGGCGACGACGACGACGACGACGACGACGACGACGACGACGACGACGACGACGACGACGACGACGACGACGACGACGACGACGACGACGACGACGACGACGACACACTCACTACTCCGCTAATCCTGACGCTGTTAGCTGTGGCTCAATGTGACGTCGTAGTCGTTGCCTCTGCATCGACATCGGCAGGCATAGTGAAGAAGAAGACCATGAGCGGGGATTGAACTCACGTCGCCGGGTTCGTAGCGCGACACTCCACCGTTTATACATGTGTAGGACTCGTACTGACGCGACAGCTTCTTTGTCTTTCTCGGTTCTTTATTAACGCGTATAGTCACATCTCCTCTGTCGGCATCACACAGTGTCCCTCCATTTTCTCCAACGTACAACTCCCCATCAACATCACTCAATGTCCCTCCGTTCGCTCACTCCGCTGGCTTCGCTCGCTCTCCCTCTGCTCCTCTCCTCCAGCGACCTCCCTCTCTGCTCTCTCTCTCTTCAGCTCGGTCACTCTTTGTTCTCCCTGCCGTCTCACTCCGTCGTAACTTCTCCACCAAGGTCCGTTACTCCGCTGCTATCCTATACTGTATTCTCTTTATCCGCTGCTACCATATTCTGTCTTCTCTCTGTCCACTGCTACCTTATACTATACTCTCTTGTCCACTGCTACCTTATACTATACTCTCTTGTCTGCTGCTCCGTCTCTCCCTCTATCTGTCTCTTGTCCCAGGCACCAACCAACTCCCGTTTCTCCCCACGCTCTTTGCCTTTATCCCTGAACCAATTTGCCCCAATCAATTAGATCATCCCCTGCTCCTCCATTCGCCCCCAGCCCCCAGCCTCACGTGATGTTGTTATTGCAGACATCGAGGCGCCAATTCCCGACACCCATCCCTCTTGTCCAATCACCGGCCTGCGTCCTCGATTACCCCCGAACACCTGCAGGCCTCCCTTAATTACCTTACCACCTTAATTGGCACAATAACAACAGTATGGCGCCCCGCTCCCTGTGTCTCCGTTTGCCCTCACTGTCCGCCGCGTGTCCGTATCACAACCCAACGCGTGACGCGTGTTTTCTCAAGTCCTACACATGCACGTGTGTACACACACGCCTGAATGTACACACACACGTGCATGTATACACACACACACCTGTATGTATATATACACACATCTGTATGTGTATATATACAGTTTATATAAACACACAGGCCTGTATGTGTGTATATACACACACAGGCCTCTATGTACACACACACACAGGCCTGTGTATGTACACACACACACAGGCCTGTATGTACACACACACAGGCGTGTATGTACACACACACACAGGCGTGTATGTACACACACATACACACCTGTATGTACACACACATACAGGCCTGTATGTGCACACACACAGGCCTGTGTGTACACACACACAAGCCTGTGTGTGTGTACATACAGGCATGTATGTTCATAATCAACGTTTTTGGGTTTAGATCGCGTTATTTATAAATGTGTCGTAACCCTCCACCACCCGACACGGCCAATCAGTAAAAAAGTGTCACGTTGACAAAAGACAAATAGTTCACTGCTTTAGCCCACCGGTGTGTTGAAGCGTGAAACCACAACATTTACAATTTGAGTACGACGTTTTGCTGGTAATTGCATCCAGCATCATTGGGCAATTTGCCAGAATTGTGAGGCTCTGCTGTGTCTCCCGTTCTTATATAGAGCAGCAGCAGGGTGACGTCATCATTAACTCATTAACTCATCAGGTGCAAAGATTTGAGGGGGGTTATTGTAATTATATACTAGATTAGTAATCAGGCTATTGCTACGATGCAAGTTGTAGATTAGTAATCATTTGGCATGTGTTTTATTGTGATTATGCTACATTAGTAATCAGTTAGTGTTTGTTTCCCTTATAAGGAATTGTAATGTATCTTATTTAATAATACGCTTCCAGGCCGCACTAAACCTGGAAGCGTATTATTAAATAAGATACATTACAATTCCGTATAAGGGATACAAACACTAACTGATTACTAGTGTAGCATAATCACAATAAAACACATGCCAAATGATTACTAATCTACAACTCGCATCGTAACAATAGCCTGATTACTAATCTAGTATATAATTACAATAACCCCCCTCAAATATTTGCACCTGATGAGTTAATGATGACGTCACACCTGCTGCTGCTCTATATAAGAACGGGAGACAGCAAAGCCTCACCATTCTGGCGAATTGTCCAATGATGCTGGATGCAATTACCAGCGAAACGGCGTACTCAAATTGTAAATGTTGTGGTTTCACGCTTCAACACACCGGTGGGCTAAAGCAGTGAACTATTTGTCTTTTATCAACGTGACACTTTTTTACTGATTGGCCGTGTCGGGTGGTGGAGGGTTACGACACATTTATAAATAACGCGATCTAAACCCAAAAACGTTGATTATGAATAATATTGGTCGCGAAAGCCTACGTGTTTAACAGGCCTGTATGTGTGTGTACATACAGGTGTGTGTGTGTGTACATACACAGGCCTGTGTGTGTGTACATACAGGCCTGTGTGTGTATATACACACATACAGGCCTGTGTGTTTATATAACATGTATATATATACACACAGGCCTGTGTGTACACACACACACAGGCCTGTGTGTGTGTATAAAGACAGAGTCAGGCTTGGGGGGTATCCCCCGCTGCACCGGTCGCTCTCTTTACACGGCGATCGCCACGATGAACACCCGGCAAGAATCTCAGCTATGCAGAGAAATCAAGACGGGGGGTGGCGGTAGGCTGGTTAATAGAGGGGGCTCTGTGTGAGACAGAGGGGGTGGGGGATATGGAATGTGAGAATGCCCGCACCCCACCGCGACCCAATACCCCAGGGCTCGGGTTCAATTCCTCCCACGGGGTCCCGGGGCAACCCAGGCCGAGGCAGATTGCTCTGAGCCCGATCGAACAACAACAACACAAATGCATGGCGACGGTTCGGGCAATGGCCCTTCTTCAGTGCACATCATTTACATTGTACGAAGAAGAGCCATTGACCCGAAACGTCGCCTATGATTCATTATTAGGTCACAAGACAAAGATGCCCCGTAAAGCCTGAACAGACTGTAGGGCAAGTGCTGATAGCGAGTAGCACCTGTGAAGGCCGCCACGGCACACGAGGGAGTGGGTGGCCCATACCACGCCCGGCCGCCTTTGTCTCCCCAGTGGCGATGTTTACACACCGCACCAGGTGCTCGTTTGAGGCTGCGTCGACCTAGGGGAGGCCCAGGACCGTTGTTATTGGCACGAGCACTGTTTGTTGTTATTGGCACAATCACTGTTGTTGTTATTGACACGAAGCGTCGCTGCCCGGGCACCGTTGTTTGTGCATCGCTGCCAACGCAGCCGCAGCAGCAGCAGCGTCACCAGATCATTTGTCGAACAAAGAAGAGGGGCAGGGAAGCCCATCGCCGACAAAACGTCCTGGCAGTGTCACCAGCGCGACACTGCTGATGAGACACTGAATGTCGAAACCTGGCCCTGGTCACTCGACGCGTGGCGGTTGAGCGGCGTGGAGTGGCAAAGCTGCGGGGAGAGGCCGAAGACAAACCCGGGACGATGTTCGGGACGAATTAAAATAATCGCCACCGACGTTGGCCGTGAGTGGGAATTGAACTCGGGTCGGCGCGGCCACCACCACGCCCGACCGCCTTTGTCTCTCCCGATGCTGATGTTTACACAGTGCACCAGGCGGGCAATCGACTAATGTCGAGTCGACCTCGGGGAGGCCCCCGGGACCGGCTTCACATTCGCCACTGACGCTGGCCGTGGTGGCCAGGAGATGTTGACCACCTCGCCTGGGACGCAGAAGGCCGTGGGTTCGATCCTGAACCTGACGATGCCTGCTGCTGTATATTTGGAGTTTGCATGTTCTCAAGTAAATTAAAAAAATATATATTTTACCAGCTAAGGCCCCGCTGAGCTGCTATGTAGCAATGTTTTCAGAAGAGACCCTTCACAGATGATAGCTCAACCAAGTGGTTCATCATCATCATCATCACGTGGACATCTATAGCAGCAGCCAAATAACTCCTAAATGCGTGAGGTTGATTATCAATGAGGGGAAAACCCGGAGGACCCAGAGAAGGATCCACACAACCACGGAGAGAGAGAGACACGCACACTGCAACTATACAGCAGGCGTCGTCAGTCGGGTTCGAACACGCGACCTCCTGGATGCCAGATCGCCTGGATTGTTCTCCGGGTCCTCCGGTTTTCCCCTCCTCGTTTGAAATCAACATCACACGTTAAGAGGGTTTGGCTGCTAGACATTTCCACGTGATGATGATGATAAGCCACTTCGCTGAGCTGTCATTTGTGATAGCCAGGCTCGTTCCTGAAATAGAGCTGTTATACAGCTCAGTGGTGGGCCTTGCCTGGTTCAGTAAAACTTGTAGTTGTGACCTCGGTATGACTGTTGGGGCAAGGGCTGTGAGCGAGCACCTACGAAGGCCGGCACGGCACACCCAGTGATGATGGTTACACACCGCACCAGGTACTCATTTGAGGCTGAGTCGACATAGGGGAGGCCTAGGACCCGTTCAGATAATCGTCACCGGTGGTGGCCGTGAACGGGAATTGAACTCGGGTGGCCAGGTTCGTAGCGCAGCGCTAACCGCTACACCACCGCTCCCTACGACACACACACGACATACTACACACTACACAATACATACTACACGCACTACACACACACGACACGCACTACACACACACCACACATACACGACAGATTACACACACTGCACACACTACACGACACACTACACACACACTACACACACTGCACACACACACTACACACACGACACACTATACACACACTACGCTACACACACAACACACACACGGCACACTACACACACGGCACACTACACACACTGCACACTACTCACACACTACTCACACACTACACACACACTACACTACACACACTACACTACACACACGTAACACACGTAACACACACACTACACACACACACTACACTACACACATTACACACACACACTAAACCCGCTACACACACTACGCTACACACACTACACACACACACTACACACGCTACATAAACTACACACACTGCACGACACACACGCTACACTACACACACTACACACACACTACACTACACACACTACACACACACTACACACACTACACACACACACACTACACACACTACACACACACTACACACACACTACACACACTACACTACACACACTACACAGACACTACACGCACGCTACACTACACACACACACTACACACACTACACACACACCACTCACACTACGCTACACACTACACACACTACACACACTACACTACACACACACTACACACGACACTACACACCACATACACTACACACTACACACACACACTACACACACTACACTACACTAAATACACTACACTACACAAACTACACTACACACACACTACACACACTACACTACACACACACTACACTACACACCACATACACTACACGACACACTACACACACTGCACACACACACCACACACTACACGACACACTACACACACACGACACATACTAAACACACTACACATACACTACACACACACTACACTACACACACGACACACACACTACACTCGACACTACACACACTACACTACACACACTACACACACGCTACACTATACATGTGCTACACTACACAGTACACACACTACACACACTACACTACACACACACTATACACACTACACACACACACGCTACACTACATTAGACACACACTACACACACACTACACTACACACACACACTACACACACTACACTACACACTACACTACACACACTACACTACACACTACACTACACACACTACACTACACACACTACACACACACTACACTACACACTACACACACTACACTACACACACTACACACACACTACACTACACACACCACTACACACACTACACACTACACTACACACTACACTGCACACACTACACTACACACTACACACGGTACACTAAACACAAGGCGCACAACTCCACGAGAGGCGGACATCTCCCGTACCGAGAGAGACATTCGCCAGGGGGGGGGGTCATTGCGAAGGGCGCGTTCTGGACGGGTGCCGGGGTTTGTGTTGGCGCGGGACGCGGAGAGCAGTTTCCACTCCACCCCCACCGCCCGAGCCCCCTCAACTTACCCCTCCTCCTCTACCCCCTTCTCCACCCTCTCCTCGAGCCCCCACCCCTCCCACCTGCCTCCTCCGCGAGCCCCCCTCCACCTTCCCCCCTCCCCCTAACTCCCCCCCCCCTCAGCCTCCTCCGCAAGCCGACCCCCCCCCCCAACTTCCTCTTCTTCCACGAGCCCCCCTCCACCCCCTCCCCCCCTCACGTTCTTCCTCCGCGATTTCCCCCCCCCTACACCTTCCCCCCATCCATCCCCCACCTTTCTCCTCCTCGAGCCCCCCCCCATCCATCCCCCCACCTTCCTCCTCCTCCCCCCTCCCCTCCTCCCCCCACTCATCAGCCGGCCTCGTGTGCACGGTGTCTCGATTTGACATCGCCATCACCATCACAGCCACCACCGTCACCAACAAAAGCAAAGATCCCCCGTGTAGCCTTGATAGATTGAAGGGGCAAGTGCTGTTAGGTGGCCAGCACCACGGCCGGCCGTCTTTGTCTCCCCAATGGCGATGTTTACTACACACCGCACCAGGTACTCATTTGAGTCTGAGTCAACCTAGGGGAGGCTTAGGGCCGGTTCAGATACTCGTCACCGGCGTTAGTG
This sequence comes from Lampetra fluviatilis, assembly GCF_964198595.1. Classification (NCBI taxonomy): domain Eukaryota; kingdom Metazoa; phylum Chordata; class Hyperoartia; order Petromyzontiformes; family Petromyzontidae; genus Lampetra; species Lampetra fluviatilis. The sequence goes on along the minus strand of NC_136312.1, from coordinate 912,655 downwards.
GCCGTGAGCAGGGAATCCAACTCGGGTCACCTGGTCCGAAGCGTAGCGAGATAACCGCTGCGCCACCGCTCCCGACAGCATCGCCACCACCATCACAACCACCACCATCACAGCCATCACCATCATCCTCATTGCCATCACCATCGCGTTGGACGGCCTGGAATCCAGCGCTGTGGAGGCAGCAGAAGCGAGGGTTGGTGGATCACGCACGGATGGGTTGTTGTGAAACTCCCTCCTACAGCAGCAGTGTGTGGACTAATGTCCATCTGTTCCATCTCACTCCCTCCTACAGCAGCAGAGTGTGTGGACTAATCTCCATCTGTTACATCTCACTCCCTCCTACAGCAGTGTGGACTAATCTCCATCTGTTACATCTCACTCCCTCCTACAGCAGAGTGTGTGGACTAATCTCCATCTGTTCCATCTCAATGCCTCCTACAGCAGCAGAGTGTGTGGACTAATCTCCATCTGTTACATCTCACTCCCTCCTACAGCAGAGTGTGTGGACTAAGTTCCATCTGTTCCATCTCACTGCCTCCTACAGCAGAGTGTGTGGACTAATCTCCATCTGTTCCATCTCACTCCCTCCTACAGCAACAGAGTGTGTGAACTAATCTCCATCTGTTCCATCTCACTCCCTACTACAGCAGCAGAGTGTGTGGACTAATCTCCATCTGTTCCATCTCACTCCCTCCTACAGCAGCAGTGTGTGGACTAATCTCCATCTGTTCCATCTCACTCCCTCCTACAGCAGAGTGTGTGGACTAATCTCCATCTGTTACATCTCACTCCCTCCTACAGCAGAGTGTGTGGACTAATCTCCATCTGTTCCATCTCACTCCCTCCTACAGCAGCAGAGTGTGTGGACTAATCTCCATCTGTTCCATCTCACTCCCTCCTACAGCAGCGTGTGTGGACTAATCTCCATCTGTTCCATCTCACTCCCTACTACAGCAGCAGAGTGTGTGGACTAATCTCCATCTGTTCCATCTCACTGCCTACTACAGCAGCAGAGTGTGTGGCCTAATCTCCATCTGTTCCATCTCACTGCCTCCTACAGCAGAGTGTGTGGCCTAATCTCCATCTGTTCCATCCCACTGCCTCCTACAGCAGCAGAGTGTGTGGACTAATCTCCATCTGTTCCATCTCACTCCTTCCTACAGCAGCAGAGTGTGTGGACTAATCTGAATCTGTTCCATCTCACTCCCTCCTACATCAGCGTGTGTGGACTAATCTCCATCTGTTCCATCTCGCTCCCTCTTACAGCGGAGTGTGTGGACTAATATCCATCTGTTCCATCTCGCTTCCTCCTACAGCGGAGTGTGGACTAATCTCCATCTGTTCCATCTCACTGCCTCTTACAGCGGAGTGTGTGGACTAATCTTCATCTGTTCCATCTCACTGCCTCCTACAGCAGAGTGTGTGGACTAATCTCCATCTGTTCCATCTCCCTCCATCCTACAGTAGCAGAGTGTGTGGCCTAATCTCCATCTGTTCCATCTCTCTCCCTCCTACAGAAACCTGTGTGGACTAATCTCCATCTGTTCCATCTCACTCCCTTCTACAGCGGAGTCTGTGGACTAATCTCCATCTGTTCCATCTCACTCCCTCCTACGGGAGAGTATGTGGACTAATCTCCATCTGTTCCATCTCACTCCCTCCTACAGGAGAGTATGTGGACTGATCTCCATCTGTTACATCTCACTCCCTCCTACAGGAGAGTATGTGGACTAATCTCCATGTGTTCCATCTCACTCCCTCCTACAGGAGAGTATGTGGACTGTTCTCCATCTGTTCCATCTCACTCCCTCCACGGGAGAGTGTGTGGAATAATCTCCATCTGTTCCATCTCACTGCCTCCTACAGCAGAGTGTGTGGACTAATCTCCATCTGTTCCATCTCACTCCCTCCTACAGGAGAGTATGTGGACTGATCTCCATCTGTTCCATCTCACTCCCTCCTACAGGAGAGTGTGTGGACTAATCTCCATCTGTTACATCTGACTCCCTCCTACAGGAGAGTATGTGGACTGATCTCCATCTGTTACATCTCACTCCCTCCTACAGCAGAGTGTGTGGACTAAGTTCCATCTGTTCCATCTCACTGCCTCCTACAGCAGAGTGTGTGGACTAATCTCCATCTGTTCCATCTCACTCCCTCCTACAGCAACAGAGTGTGTGAACTAATCTCCATCTGTTCCATCTCACTCCCTACTACAGCAGCAGAGTGTGTGGACTAATCTCCATCTGTTCCATCTCACTCCCTCCTACAGCAGCAGTGTGTGGACTAATCTCCATCTGTTCCATCTCACTCCCTCCTACAGCAGAGTGTGTGGACTAATCTCCATCTGTTACATCTCACTCCCTCCTACAGCAGAGTGTGTGGACTAATCTCCATCTGTTCCATCTCACTCCCTCCTACAGCAGCAGAGTGTGTGGACTAATCTCCATCTGTTCCATCTCACTCCCTCCTACAGCAGCGTGTGTGGACTAATCTCCATCTGTTCCATCTCACTCCCTACTACAGCAGCAGAGTGTGTGGACTAATCTCCATCTGTTCCATCTCACTGCCTACTACAGCAGCAGAGTGTGTGGCCTAATCTCCATCTGTTCCATCTCACTGCCTCCTACAGCAGAGTGTGTGGCCTAATCTCCATCTGTTCCATCCCACTGCCTCCTACAGCAGCAGAGTGTGTGGACTAATCTCCATCTGTTCCATCTCACTCCTTCCTACAGCAGCAGAGTGTGTGGACTAATCTGAATCTGTTCCATCTCACTCCCTCCTACATCAGCGTGTGTGGACTAATCTCCATCTGTTCCATCTCGCTCCCTCTTACAGCGGAGTGTGTGGACTAATATCCATCTGTTCCATCTCGCTTCCTCCTACAGCGGAGTGTGGACTAATCTCCATCTGTTCCATCTCACTGCCTCTTACAGCGGAGTGTGTGGACTAATCTTCATCTGTTCCATTTCACTGCCTCCTACAGCAGAGTGTGTGGACTAATCTCCATCTGTTCCATCTCCCTCCATCCTACAGTAGCAGAGTGTGTGGCCTAATCTCCATCTGTTCCATCTCTCTCCCTCCTACAGAAACCTGTGTGGACTAATCTCCATCTGTTCCATCTCACTCCCTTCTACAGCGGAGTCTGTGGACTAATCTCCATCTGTTCCATCTCACTCCCTCCTACGGGAGAGTATGTGGACTAATCTCCATCTGTTCCATCTCACTCCCTCCTACAGGAGAGTATGTGGACTGATCTCCATCTGTTACATCTCACTCCCTCCTACAGGAGAGTATGTGGACTAATCTCCATGTGTTCCATCTCACTCCCTCCTACAGGAGAGTATGTGGACTGTTCTCCATCTGTTCCATCTCACTCCCTCCACGGGAGAGTGTGTGGAATAATCTCCATCTGTTCCATCTCACTGCCTCCTACAGCAGAGTGTGTGGACTAATCTCCATCTGTTCCATCTCACTCCCTCCTACAGGAGAGTATGTGGACTGATCTCCATCTGTTCCATCTCACTCCCTCCTACAGGAGAGTGTGTGGACTAATCTCCATCTGTTACATCTGACTCCCTCCTACAGGAGAGTATGTGGACTGATCTCCATCTGTTCCATCTCACTCCCTCCTACAGGAGAGTATGTGGACTGATCTCCATCTGTTCCATCTCACTCCCTCCTACAGGAGAGTATGTGGACTAATCTCCATCTGTTCCATCTGACTCCCTCCTACAGGAGAGTATGTGGACTGATCTCCATCTGTTCCATCTCACTCCCTCCTACAGGAGAGTATGTGGACTGATCTCCATCTGTTCCATCTCACTCCCTCCTACAGGAGAGTGTGCCTTCAACACGAACATCACCAACCACCATGGCCCCTGTGTGAGCGGTGATGTCCCATCGCGGCTCACGTCCCAGCCCACTGGGTGGCAGAGGCTGCTGCACCCACTCAGGCGCACAAAGACAAAGATTTCCCCGTGTAGCCTTGACAGGATGTTGAGGCAAGTGCTGTTGGAGAGAACCGCTTTTGAAGGCCGGAACGCAACGGCTCACGAGGGGGCGGGTGGGTTGGTGGCAAACACCACGCTGATGATTGACGCACCTGGGTCCTCATTAAAGGCCGGATCACCTTGGGGAGGCAACAGGACCGCTTCAGATATTCGCCACTTATGTTGGCCGTGAGCATTTCACCGGGGTTGTCACGACATCCACAACAGAGCGCACACAACAACAACCGCCATTCGCCACTAAGTGGCGGTGACGTCACCACGACGCTTGTGCCAGGTTATGTGCACCTTGAGGCCACGTGAAGTGTCGAACGCCCCCTGCAGGAGGTCACGGGGCAGACCCAGCAGGTGCCACTGGTCGACTGACTGAGATGACTGAGATGACTGGCTGATGCACCACCTGTGTCCCTTACTGTACCAACTTGCTGTGCTTTAGCCACCCGGCGCTCCGCTCGTTGTTGTTAGCATCGCTCCTCTGTCCTCCGTTTTTGTTGGAGGGCGACTGCCTCTAACTGCCCAATAGCGTCCTTCACGAGCCTCCTCCACAGAGGCCGATCTTGACACCGCTGGTACCAGTCATCGGCAAGTCCACTCAGCTCCACATCCTCCTGTACCACATCACTCAATCTCTTCTCTAGCCCGTGCCGCGCCTGTTTAGCCCCCTCGATCTGGCCGAACAAAAGCTGTTTAGGCATGCGGTGGCTGAGCATGCGGGCTGCATGACCCAGCCAACGCAGCCTTGCCTGCCTGAGGAGCTCACACCATGGGACTTTGTCCAGATCTTTCAAGGATGGGTCGTAGGCAGGCCAGCTTAAACGTTTCTAACCGGCGAAGATGTTCCATTAGGGGAGTCCACACACACACAAAGGTAAAAACAAAGACCCCCCGTATAGCCTGTAGGGGCAAGTGCTGTTAGCGAGCGAGTATAAAACATGGCACAGCACACGAGGGGGTGGGTGGCCAGCACCACGCCCCAGGTACTCTTTTGAGGCTGAGTAGACCTAGGGGAGGCTCAGGACCGGTTTAAACAATTGCCACTTTTTTTGTCGTGAGTGGGAATCGAACTCGGGTCGCTGGCTTTGTAGCGCAGTGCGCTAACTACATTACCGCTCCATCACCCTGACACACACCCTGACACACACACCTTCACACTCACCCTCTCACACACACTCACACACCCTCACACACACCCACACACACACACACCCTCCCAGACACACCCTCACACACACACCCTCACAAACACACCCTCACACACCCTCACACCCACAAACACACGTATACCCACACACACCCTCACACACACACCCTCACACAACCTCACACACACACCCTCACACACACCCCCACAAACCCTCACACACACCCACACACACACCCTAACAAACCCTCACACACCCCCCCCCCAACACACACCCTCACACACACATACTCACACACCTTCACACACACACCCTCACACCCCCCCCACACACACCCTCACACGCACATACTCACACACCTTCACACACCCACACACCCCCCACACACACACCCTCACTCACACATACTCGCACACCTTCACACACACACCCTCACACACCCTCACACACAACCCCCCCACACACACTCTCACACACACATACTCACACACCTTCACACACCCCCCCCACACCCCCCACACACACCCTCACTCAGGATCTGCTGGCTTGGAATGGCTCCGCCTCCGCTCCCCATGCGAGACGCCGCTCCCATCCCAAGTTTCTCTCCGCTCGGCTTGGGAGAGCGGAGAGAGAGGGGGGGGGAGAGGAGAGAGTGGAGAGAGAGGAGAGCGGAGAGAGAGGGGAGAGAGAGCAGAGAGAGAGGCTTCTGCTGCTGCTGCAGAGACAGCATCGTCCCTCTCCGCGTCTCCGACTCGCTGAGGAAGGGGGACAGGGAACCCTCGCTCCCAACTCCTCGTCATCCTGAGACAGGAGGTAGGGTTACTCCTCATCCCCCTCATCATCTCCCCTCATCATCTCCTCTTCCCCCTCCTCATCTCCTCTTTCCCCTCATCCCTCATCACCTCCCCTCATCATCTCCTCCCACCTCATCTGCTGCACGTCATCGTCCCTTAACCTCAATGTCTTTCATTCACCTCACGTGAAGCACCTCAATCCTCATCTTCTTTTACCTCCTCTGGTCGACCCCCCCCCCTCGCCTCCGAACCCGCAAACTCCGTCACCGCGGGCTCCTGCCGTGTTGATGCCCGCGGTGCACGGGAGATTGAAACTTCTCCCGGCCTGCTAACGACATCGACAGCAGGAGCAGAAGCATCATCGCCACGACGACCACCACCACAACCCCCACAACCACCTCCTGCTGCTGCACCAACACATTCACTGTCATCATCACGGACTTCTTCAACATCACAATCATCATCACAATCATCATCACAATCATCATCACGAGTGCCAGAAGCAATAGCAAAAAAACAATCACAAACCACCAGCACCATCACCACCATCACATTCACCATCAGCAGTACCACCACAACCATCAGATCCACCACCACTATAGAAACCATCACCACCATCATCACCACCATCACCACCATGATATCCACCATCACTATCACCACCATCACCTCCACCATCACAACAATCATCACCACCACCATCACCACCACCATCACCACCACCATCATCACACGACCACCATCACCCCGCGCCCGCAACCTCCTATTAGCGGACTGTGGAGCGGAGGCCGGCCTTGGATTGAACTTGAGCACGATGACTGCGTGGACTCACTGCGCACAGAGACGCCACAAGGGCACCGTGAAGACGATGATGAAGGCGATGATGAAGGCGATGATGATGGTGGTGGTGGTGGTGGTGGCAATGATAGATGATGTTGATGGTGGAGGTGGTGGCAATGATAGATGATGTTGATGGTGGTGGTGTTAATGGTGATAGAGGTGGTGGTGGTGATGGTAGCAATACAGATGATGGTAGTGACAGCGGTGTTGGTGAAGGTGATGGTAGAGATGATGATGATTCTCAGGAGAGGGTGATGTGGGTGCGAGAAAGATGATGGGGAGTATGATGGTGACGATGCCATATAAATCATGGAGATGCCGGAGGTGATGATTCTAAAGAGTTATGAAATGGTGATGGAGATGGGCGAGATGATGGTAATGATGGAGCTGATAATGATGGAGCTGATGATGGTGGTAATGATGATGCAGCTGATTATGATAGTTGTAATGATGATGATGGTGCTGATGATGATGGACCTGACGATGATGATGTTGATGGCAATGATGATGATAAAGCTGATGATGATAGTGGTAATTATGGTAATGAGCTGATGATGATGAAGGAGCTGTTGATGTCAATGATGATGATGGAGCTGATGGTGATACTGGGAATGATGGTAATCATTAATCTGATGATGATGGAGCTGAGGATGATAGTGGTAATGATGGTAATCATGGATCTGATGATGATGATGAAGCTGATGATGAGGACGGAGCTGATGATGGAAACAATGTCGAACGCATCGACAAAACACAAACGCATGCACGTGGCTCCCCGTCTCAGCCAACCAATAGAAGAAATCCTGGGCAGCCCCCCAAACCCCATCCAACGCAGCGAGACTCTGGGACCCCTCACTCCAAGGACACTCAAGAGGAACGGACGCGGCTTTCTAGACGAGGGAACTTCCGCGGATTTCTGCTGACCCCGCAAAACGAGACGTGAGCTCAGCGGAGCTGGAAAGAATGCGGTCCCAAGTGGCTGCGCGGATTCACTTTCCTTGCAAGGGGGGAGTTGGTTAGGCGGGGGAGAGGAGGGCTTCTTGGATATTTTACCATGGGTTTACCATGACCACCAGGAATTTACCATGGTTACCTTGTGCTCCCGTGCTCTTGGCCATGGGTTTTCCACGCAATGTATTTTTTTAGAATGGATTTACCACCAACCCTATGACTTTACCATGAGTCACCGAGATTGACCATGGTTTTAACATGCACTCTCGTAATTCACCATGGTTGCCATGGGCTCCAAGGCTTAACCATTGATTTAACCATGAGCTCCCCGACTTTACCATTGTGCTCCACAAGGTTATGTGCCTTTTCCATGGACTGCGTAGTTTGACCACGGGCTCTTACCCTGTGCCCCGTATCCCCTTTGGCTCCTTCAACCACCTTCTCACTGCGCCACCGTCCACGGTAACTTTTGGTGTGGGCCACGGTGGCTAGGAGATGTTAACTACCTTGCCTGGCATGCAGGAGATCGTCCGTTCGATTCCAGCCCTGACGAAGCCTGCTGTATATTAGGAGTTTGCGTCTCTCTCTCTCTCCTCATCATCACAATGTGTAGGAAATGTTAACTACCTCGCCTGTTATACAAGAGGTCGTGGGTTCGATCCCGACCCTGACGACAGCTGCTGTATATTTAAAGTTTGTGTCTCCCTCTCTCTTTCATCGTCAGCACGGTGGTAAGTAGATATTAAATACTTCATCTGGTCTGCAGGAGGTCGTGGGTTGAGATCCCGCCCCTTACGCCTGCTGTATATTTGGAGTTTATGTGTCTCTCTCATCATTATCACGGTGGCTAGGATATATTAACTACTTCGTCTGGTGTGCAGGAGGTCGTGGTTTTGATCCCGACCCGCTTATGCCTGCTGTATATTTAAAGGTTGCGTGTCCCTCTCTCATCATCATCACGGTGGATTGGAGATGTTAACTAACTTGCCTGGGATGCAGTAGGTCGTGGGTTCGATCCCAGACCTGACGATGCCTGCTGTATACTTTGGGTTTGCGTGTCTATCCCTCTCATAATCATCATCATCACGGTGGATAGGAGATGTTAACTACCTCATCTGGTATGCAGGAGGTCGTGCGTTAGATTCCGGCCCTGACGATGCTGTATATTTTGAGTTTGCGTGTCCCTCTCTCTCATCATCATCATCACGGTGCCTAGAAGATGTTAACTACCTGGCCTGGTATACAGGAGGTCGTGGGTTCGATCCCGACCCCGACGATGCCTGCTGTATATTTTGAGTTTGCGTCTCTCTCTTTTTTTACAATCAGAGGAAACAAGAAGATGCTCGGTGTCGTCGCCACTTTGCTTCGTTCATCATTTAGTTTTTTATGCTTTGCTTTATGTAAATCCCCCCCCCCCCTTTTTAAATGAAAGATTTCACAATAGATTTCACGCTCTGCTCTCATTACCCCTTCCCTATCTCTCTACCCCCCCCCCCCCCTCTCTACCCCCTCTCTCCCTACTCTATGTCTGTGTTCCCCCTATGTTTTCTATGTAATATTTGTAATATTATTATTTTACATATATATTTTAGAAGTTCTGCATCTGCACCCAGCCCTTCTCGCAGTCCTACGGCCTCCGACGGGTAGCTCATATCTGCATGCAGAGCTGTTCTGCCACCGAGCACATGGCCTCCTCCAGCGCAAACTGCTCCTTGAAGGCCGGCACTGCGTGGGTCAGCCGCGCATGGCGGAACTCCAGCCACACCCTGGCTCCGACCAGAGCGCGGTAGATGTCCAGGCTGCTGGCCGGACGTTTCCCCTCCACAGCCACCTTCCTCGCCCTGTATACGGCGAGCTTGGTGTAGTCAACGAGCACATTGACCAGCCCCTGAAGATGTTGGGATCCGTCCCCTTCGGGTATCCAAAGATGAGGACCGTCGGGGAGAAGTGGAGGCTGAACTTTAGGAGGATGTTTCTCAGGACCTTGAACAGCGAGTCCAGGCTCTTGCACTCCACGTATTTGTGCGTCACTGTCTCCACTTTACCGCAGAACTGGCACTCCGGGGACGTGTCGGTGAAGCGCACCAGGGAGGTGTTGGTGGTGACGGTGCCGTGGGCGATGCTCCAGCTGAGGTCGCCGATGCGGTTGTACGTCGGGCTGGAGTAGAGTTGCCTCCAGCGAGGCTTCTCCGGAGAGATGCAGGGCAGGGCTTTCCTCCAGGCATAGTCCTTGTGGCTCCTTAGGGTGTCCTGTTGTTGAAACCGGACCATGTAGGAGTAGAGCACCTTCCTCTTTACATTTGCGAAGGCCACCTCTGGTAAGTCTTCCAGCCGGCACAGGTTGTGATCCGCCTTCGTTTGTCGGCATTGGCCATGCAGTGGCACGACAGAGAGCTCCGGTGGAGGGGGACTGAGAGGGGCCTCGTCATCCCCAACGCCGATGGGGGGGGTTCTCCCCGCTGCCGCTGAGAAGGCCCCCTTGGCTTCGGCCAGGAACCGGGCAGCCACCCGGAGTGACTGCAGCCCTGTCTTTGCGGCCATGTCTGCTGGTCCGAGCCACCAGCCCCGTGTTCCAGGCTCCAACAGATCTCCCATCCTGGTGAGCCGCACGTTGGCAAGGCGCCTCTCCATGCTGGGGGTGGCGGTGGTGGATGGCAGCTTTGTCTGTGGGTTCCTGAGGATCGGTTCGAAGACCAGATCCTTGGCTGATCGCGGCTGGTTCAGCCTCCTGATGGCGAGTGAGCTCCATGTCTGCAGGACGCTTCTGTAGAAAGGTGGCAGCTGTCCCAGTGGGAGGCCCTGCAGGTCCATGTAGCATAGTTGTTCGGAGCACTGCAAACCCCCCAGCTGTTTCAGGAGGAAGGAGACCGTGACACTCCAGGCCGGTGCAGGGGCGGCGTACAGGAACTTTTGCGCGGCCTGCAGTCGGAAGGTGGCCAGCTGACTCCGCACGCACACCAGCCCATGACCGCCCTCGTCCAGTGGCAGGGCCAGGACCCCAGCCGCGACCCGGTGTCCTCCGCCCGACCAGAAGAAGTCGAGGACTCGCTTCTGAAGCGCGTTGACGAGGCTCATTGGGGGGTGCCGGGAGAAGAGTCGGTGCCACAGCATGGATGTCACCAGCTGGTTCACCACCAACGTCTTTGTCCTGAAGGTGAGGAACTTGCACAGGCAACTCCAGGTGCCCAGCTGCTCCTTCACCTTCTCCTCCAGCTCGAACCAGTTCCTCTGCGGTGGTTTCTCCTCTGGTCCGAGGAACACTCCCAGGTGGTGCAGCGATGTTGTGCTCCAATTGATGGCTTTTGCCTTCTTGGGACACTCGGTCATGTCCCACGCTCCAACCAGCAGGCCGCTGCACTTTTGCCAGTTCATTTTTGAAGAGGCCTTCGAAAATACCTCCTGGCACTCGTGCAGCAGGGCGATATCATCCAGGGAACGCAGGATGAGAACGTCGTCGGCGTATGCCGTCAGGACAAACTCGACACTTGGTTCACTGAGCACCAGGCCGCTGAGTCTCCGCCTTATGAGACTCAGGAAAGGCTCTAAAGCCAGGGCATGAAGTTGGCCTGACAATGGGCATCCCTGTCTCACTCCTCGCTCGAATTTGACCGGGGCAGTGAGGGCGCCGTTGACCTTGATCATGCACTCGGTCTTGGTAAAGAGTAGGCGGATCGTTCGGACAACTCTCCTCATCATCACGGTGCCTAGAATATGTTAACTACCTCGCCTGTTATAAAATAGGTCGTGGGGTCGTTCCCGACCCTGACGACATCTGCTGTTTATTTAAAGTTTGTGTCTCTCTCTCATCATCATCACGGTGGCTAGGAGATGTGACTACTTCGCCTGTTATACAAGAGGTCGTGGGTTCGATCCCTACGCTGACGACAGGTGCTTTCTATTTAAAGTTTGTGTGTCTCTCTCTCAACATCATAACTGTGGCTAGGAGATATTAACTACCTCGCCTGTTATACAGGAGTTCGTAGGTTCGATCCAGTTCCTGACGACGCCTGCTAAATATATAAATGTTGCGTATCTCTCTCTCATCATCATCACGGTGCCTAATATATGTTAACTACCTCACCTGGCATGCAGATGGTCGTGCGTTCGATTCCGGCCCTGATGATGCCTGCTGTATATTTGGAGTTTGTGTCTCTCTCTCTCATCATCACGGTGCGTAGATGTTAACTAATTCGCCTTTTATATAAGACGTCGTGAGGTCGATCCCGACCCTGACGACAGCTGCTTTATATTTAAAGTTTGTGTCGCTCTCTTTCTCATCATCATAACCGTGGATAGGAGATGTTAACTACCTCGCCTGGTATACAGGATGTCGTAGGTTTTATTCCGACCCTAACGCCTGCTGTATATGTAAAGGTTGTCTCTCTCTCTCATCATCACAGTGGCTAGGAGATGTTAACTACCTTGCTTGGTATGCAGGAGACCGTGGGTTCGATCCCGGCCCTGACGACGCCTGCTGTATATTTTGAGTTTGCGTGTCCCTCTCTCTCATCATCATACGGTGGCTGGGAGATGCTGACTACCTCGCCTGGTATACAGGAGGTCGTGGGTTGGATCCCGACCCCGACGATGCCTGCTGTATAGTTAGATCTTACATTGACATGCTAATCTCTCACAATACAGTGGCCACCTCCGCAGCTTCATCGTCGTCGAGATAGCTCTCCGATCTTACATTTACATGCAAATTTCTCACTTTAACATCACTAGCCCCGCCCACTTCGCTTATGACCCTTGGGATACACCCATTTCAAACCTGTAAAACATCCTGACTCAGCAGCTTTCCCGCAATGTTTTCTTCTGATTACGATTGGTTGTGTTGCGATCGAAACGTCATAGTTTTTGTTATTTTTTTGTTATTTTTTTTGAACCTATCTACGTGACTTTACCGAAGGACCCAATAATATATATTTAGACTTTAAATGTCTCTCTCTCATCATCATCACAGTGGCTATGATATGTTAACTACCTCGCCTGATATACATGAAGTCGTAGGTTGGATCCCGACCCCGACGATGCCTGCTGTATATTTGGAGTTTGCGTCTCTCTCTCATCATCATCATAACGGTGTATAGAAGATGTTAACTCGCCTGGTATGCAGAAGGTCGTGGGTTCGATCCCGGCCTGACGATACCTGTGGTATATTTGAAGCCAGGTGGCTTTCTCTGCAAGCCACCTGGCTATCATGAGAGATTCGTTCATGAGGCGATCCACATATACAAACACAGAGACAATTTTAATCGAGAAGATGGATTCTGGCTTAGCAATCATTGGAAGGACGTAATAAACCATTTTGATACACATTAGGGTAGGTAGAATAATACATAGTGTTATGTTGAAATGTGGTTTATTGCAATACAGTATATAATTTAATGTTGGGTTTATCTATGGCAGTATATAGTACGGTATATGCTCGGTTGATGTAAGAGAATAAAGTTTAGATGGAAGCATATTATATAACTTTTACGACGTAGTATTGTAATGTATTACTTGCTGTTAGTAACTCAGCTTATTGTAGAGTATAGTAAGTATACTGATGGTGCTATGCAGTTTATATTTTAGTCTTTGTATGTAGTTTATACCTTAGTTTTCTACGGTGTTGTTTAGTTACTGCAGCTACATATCATTGGCATTCCTTTCCTTTGTTAATGCTAATCCCTGCACCCCCCCTTGGTGCTCTTGATCCTGCATAGTGCGTGGGCATGGTATGACTTTGAAGCCCCCCCGCCCCCTGCGCATTTCCCATGTATATGCTAAACTCATCTTGATATGCACATTCTTTTTGTTAAGGCGCTCTTCTACCACCCCCAACCCAGCTTATATGTAAGTTCCTAGCTTGAAGTGTCTCATTCATCACCTGAGGACGGCTGCTTGCGTTGTGGCCGAAACGTCGTGAGAATAATTTTATTATGTTTTATTTTTATTATTTTATTACTTCCCTTCTACGTGACTTTACCGAAAAAACCAAGAAGATATTTGAAGTATTCATGTATCGCTCTCATCATCACGGTGCCTAGGAGATGTTACCTACCTCGCCTGTTATACAGGTCGTGGGTTCGATACCGACGATGTCTGCTGTATATTTACAGTTTGCGCGTCTCTTTCTCATAATCATCATCACGGTGGCTAGGAGATGTTAATTACCTCACCTGGTATGCACGAGCTCGTCGGTTTGATCCCGACCCTGCTGATGATAAACCGCCACTTCGTTGAGCTGTCATTTGTGATAGCAAAGTCGCTTCTGGAAAAGATCTATACAAGGAGTCCTCTACTCACAAACATTCGACTTTCCAATTTTCAGAGATAGAAACAGATCTGGTCCGCACGTCCGGTTGCCTGTTCGGAGCAAGAGTCTTAAGTTCAACCGTCACGCAATAGATGGCGCTGGTGGCATCTATACCTTCAGAAAATGAAGAACCAGTGGCATCTACATCTGCAGAAAATGACGAAACAGTGGCATCTACATCTGCAGAACACGAAGAACCAGTGGCATCTATAGCTGCAGAATATAAAGAACCAGTGGCATCTACATCCGCAAAACGTGAAGAACCAATGGCATCTACATCTGTAGAACGTGAAGAACCAGTGGCATTTACATCTGCAGAGCATTAAGATCCAGTGTCATCTACATCTGCAGAACGTGAAGAACCAGTGGCATCTGCATCTGCAGAACGTGAAGAACAGTGGCGTCTACATCTGCAGAACATGAAGAACCAGTGGCATGTACATCTGCAGAACATGAAGAACCAGTGGCATCTATATGTAGTGGTGGTATTGACGTGCGCCGACTGTGACAGTGATGGATCACGGGGCGGCGCGGGGTGCGGGGTTGGGCACGCGTTGTGGGCGTGGTGTGGACGCGCGCGCCGGGAGTGACAGATGACGGGGCGGCGCGGAGTGAGTGGTGAGGCACGATGAGATGTGGGAAAAGAGGATCGTAGCCAGCGCCCGGCGATTGGTCGAATAAGTGGGTGCTCGCAGCGACGTCCGCAGGTGGGGTATAAAGGGGGACGCGCGAGAGCACTCGGGGAGAGTTACCCAGTTGAAGACCCGAAGACGGAGCTGAAGACTTAGTCAGTGGCGTTAGTCGCCGAGTAGCTAAGTGGATGTTGGTCATCCGAGTAGCTCAGTGGGCGTTAGTCGCCAAGTAGCTAAGTGGGTGTTTGTCACCCGAGTACTAAGTGGATGTTGGTCATCCGAGTAGCCCAGTGGCGTTAGTCGCCGAGTAGCTAAGTGGATGTTGGTCATCCGAGTAGCTCAGTGGGCGTTAGTCGCCAAGTAGCTAAGTGGGTGGTTGTCACCCGAGTACTAAGTGGATGTTGGTCATCCGAGTAGCTCAGTGGGCGTTAGTCGCCAAGTAGCTAAGTGGGTGTTTGTCACCCGAGATACAAAGTAGGTGTTAGTCACCTGTAACCAAGTTTGATAAAATAAAGAGTGTGTTACCCGTGAAGTCGTCTCCCGCCGAGTTACTACATTACATATATATGCAGAACGTGAAAAACCAGTGGCATCTACATCTGCAGAACATGAAGAACCAATGGCATCTACATCTGCAGAACGTGAAAAACCAAAGGCATCTACATCTGCAGAACGTGCAGAACCAGTGGCATTTACATCTGCAGAACATGAAGAACCAGTGGCATTTACATCTGCAAAACATGAAGAACCAGTCTCATCTACATCTGCAGAAAGTGAAGAACCAGTGGCATCTGCAGAACGTGAAGAACAGTGGCATCTACATCTGCAAAACATGAAGAACCAGTGGCATCTACGTATGCAGAACATGAAGAACCAGTGGCATCTACATCTGCAGAACGTGAAAAACCAGTGGCATCTACATCTGCAGAACGTGAAAAACTAGTGGAATCTACATCTGCAGAACATGAAGAACCAGTGGCATCTACATCTGCAGAACGTGAAGAACCAGTGGCATCTACATCTGCAAAACGTGAAGAACAAAAGGCATCTACATCTGCAGAACGTGCAGAACCAGTAGCATTTACATCTGCAGAACATGAAGAACCAGTGTCATCTACATCTGCAGAACGTGAAGAACCAGTGGCATCTGCATCTGCAGAACGTGGAGAACCAGTAGCATCTACATATGCAGAACATAAATAACCAGTGGCATCTACATCTGCAGAACATGAAGAACCAGTGGCATGTACATCTGCAGAACATGAAGAACCAGTGGCGTCAACATCTGCAGAACATGAAGAACCAGTGGCATCTACATCTACAGAATGTGAAGAACTAGTAGCATCTACATCTGCAGAACATGAAGAACCAGTGGCATCTACATCTACATAACGTGAAGAACTAGTGGCATCTATATCTGCAGAACGTGAAGAACCAGTGGCATCTACATGTGCAGAACGTGAAGAACCAGTGGCATCTACATCTGCAGAACATGAAGAACCAGTGGCATCTACATCTGCAGAACGTGAAGAACAAGTGGCATCTACATCTACAGAACGTGAAGAACTAGTGGCATCTATATCTGCAGAACGTGAATAACCAGTGGCATCTACATGTGCAGAACGTGAAGAACCAGTGGCATCTACATCTGCAGAACATGAAGAACCAGTGGCATCTACATCTGCAGAACGTGCAGAACCAGTGGCATTTACATCTGCAGAACATGAAGAACCAGTGTCATCTACAGCTGCAGAACGTGAAAAACCAATGGCATCTGCATCTGCAGAACGTGAAGAACCAGTAGCATCTACATATGCAGAACATGAAGAACCAGTGGCATCTACTTATGCAGAACGTGAAGAACCAGTGGCATCTACATCTGCAGAACATGAAGAACCAGTGGCATCTACATCTGCAGAAAATGACGAACCAGTGGCATCTACATCTGCAGAACACGAAGAACCAGTGGCATCTATAGCTGCAGAATATAAAGAACCAGTGGCATCTACATCCGCAAAACGTGAAGAACCAATGGCATCTACATCTGTTGAACGTGAAGAACCAGTGGCATTTACATCTGCAGAGCATTAAGATCCAGTGTCATCTACATCTGCAGAACGTGAAGAACCAGTGGCATGTATATATGCAGAACGTGAAAAACCAGTGGCATCTACATCTGCAGAACATGAAGAACCAATGGCATCTACATCTGCAGAACGTGAAAAACCAAAGGCATCTACATCTGCAGAACGTGCAGAACCAGTGGCATTTAAATCTGCAGAACATGAAGAACCAGTGGCATTTACATCTGCAAAACATGAAGAACCAGTGTCATCTACATCTGCAGAAAGTGAAGAACCAGTGGCATCTGCAGAACGTGAAGAACAGTGGCGTCTACATCTGCAGAACATGAAGAACCAGTGGCATCTACGTATGCAGAACATGAAGAACCAGTGGCATCTACATCTGCAGAACGTGAAAAACTAGTGGAATCTACATCTGCAGAACATGAAGAACCAGTGGCATCTACATCTGCAGAACGTGAAGAACCAGTGGCATCTACATCTGCAAAACGTGAAGAACCAAAGGCATCTACATCTGCAGAACGTGCAGAACCAGTAGCATTTACATCTGCAGAACATGAAGAACCAGTGTCATCTACATCTGCAGAACGTGAAGAACCAATGGCATCTGCATCTGCAGAACGTGAAGAACCAGTAGCATCTACATATGCAGAACATGAAGAACCAGTGGCATCTACATCTGCAGAACATGAAGAACCAGTGGCATGTACATCTGCAGAACATGAAGAACCAGTGGCATCAACATCTGCAGAACATGAAGAACCAGTGGCATCTACATCTACAGAACGTGAAGAACTAGTAGCATCTACATCTGCAGAACATGAAGAACCAGTGGCATCTACATCTACATAACGTGAAGAACTAGTGGCATCTATATCTGCAGAACGTGAAAAACCAGTGGCATCTACATCTGCAGAACATGAAGAACCAGTGGCATCTACATCTGCAGAACGTGAAGAACCAGTGGCATCTACATCTACAGAACGTGAAGAACCAGTGGCATCTACATCTACAGAACGTGAAGAACTAGTGGCATCTATATCTGCAGAACGTGAATAACCAGTGGCATCTACATGTGCAGAACGTGAAGAACCAGTGGCATCTACATCTGCAGAACATGAAGAACCAGTGGCATCTACATCTGCAGAACGTGTAGAACCAGTGCCATTTACATCTGCAGAACATGAAGAACCAGTGTCATCTACAGCTGCAGAACGTGCAGAACCAGTGGCATTTACATCTGCAGAACATGAAGAACCAGTGGCATTTACATCTGCAAAACATGAAGAACCAGTGTCATCTACATCTGCAGAAAGTGAAGAACCAGTGGCATCTGCAGAACGTGAAGAACAGTGGCGTCTACATCTGCAGAACATGAAGAACCAGTGGCATCTACGTATGCAGAACATGAAGAACCAGTGGCATCTACATCTGCAGAACGTGAAAAAATAGTGGAATCTACATCTGCAGAACATGAAGAACCAGTGGCATCTACATCTGCAGAACGTGAAGAACCAGTGGCATCTACATCTGCAAAACGTGAAGAACCAAAGGCATCTACATCTGCAGAACGTGCAGAACCAGTAGCATTTACATGTGCAGAACATGAAGAACCAGTGTCATCTACATCTGCAGAACGTGAAGAACCAATGGCATCTGCATCTGCAGAACGTGAAGAACCAGTAGCATCTACATATGCAGAACATGAAGAACCAGTGGCATCTACATCTGCAGAACATGAAGAACCAGTGGCATGTACATCTGCAGAACATGAAGAACCAGTGGCATCAACATCTGCAGAACATGAAGAACCAGTGGCATCTACATCTACAGAACGTGAAGAACTAGTAGCATCTACATCTGCAGAACATTAAGAACCAGTGGCATCTACATCTACATAACGTGAAGAACTAGTGGCATCTATATCTGCAGAACGTGAAAAACCAGTGGCATCTACATCTGCAGAACATGAAGAACCAGTGGCATCTACATCTGCAGAACGTGAAGAACCAGTGGCATCTACATCTACAGAACGTGAAGAACTAGTGGCATCTATATCTGCAGAACGTGAATAACCAGTGGCATCTACATGTGCAGAACGTGAAGAACCAGTGGCATCTACATCTGCAGAACATGAAGAACCAGTGGCATCTACATCTGCAGAACGTGTAGAACCAGTGGCATTTACATCTGCAGAACATGAAGAACCAGTGTCATCTACAGCTGCAGAACGTGAAGAACCAATGGCATCTGCATCTGCAGAACGTGAAGAACCAGTAGCATCTACATATGCAGAACATGAAGAACCAGTGGCATCTACTTATGCAGAACGTGAAGAACCAGTGGCATCTACATCTGCAGAACATGAAGAACCAGTGGCATGTACATCTGCAACACATGAAGAACCAGTGGCATCTACATCTGCAGAACATGAAGAACCAGTGGCATCTACATCTACAGAACGTGAAGAACTAGTAGCATCTACATCTGCAGAACATGAAGAACCAGTGGCATCTACATCTGCAAAACGTGAAGAACCAAAGGCATCTACATCTGCAGAACGTGCAGAACCAGTAGCATTTACATCTGCAGAACATGAAGAACCAGTGTCATCTACATCTGCAGAACGTGAAGAACCAGTGGCATCTGCATTTGCAGAACGTGAAGAACCAGTAGCATCTACATATGCAGAACATGAAGAACCAGTGGCATCTACATCTGCAGAACATGAAGAACCAGTGGCATGTACATCTGCAGAACATGAAGAACCAGTGGCATCAACATCTGCAGAACATGAAGAACCAGTGGCATCTACATCTACAGAACGTGAAGAACTAGTAGCATCTACATCTGCAGAACATGAAGAACCAGTGGCATCTACATCTACATAACGTGAAGAACTAGTGGCATCTATATCTGCAGAACGTGAAGAACCAGTGGCATCTACATGTGCAGAACGTGAAGAACCAGTGGCATCTACATCTGCAGAACATGAAGAACCAGTGGCATCTACATCTGCAGAACGTGAAGAACCAGTGGCATCTACATCTACAGAACGTGAAGAACTAGTGGCATCTATATCTGCAGAACGTGAATAACCAGTGGCATCTACATGTGCAGAACGTGAAGAACCAGTGGCATCTACATCTGCAGAACATGAAGAACCAGTGGCATCTACATCTGCAGAACGTGCAGAACCAGTGGCATTTACATCTGCAGAACATGAAGAACCAGTGTCATCTACAGCTGCACAACGTGAAGAACCAATGGCATCTGCATCTGCAGAACGTGAAGAACCAGTAGCATCTACATGTGCAGAACATGAAGAACCAGTGGCATCTACTTATGCAGAACGTGAAGAACCAGTGGCATCTACATCTGCAGAACATGAAGAACCAGTGGCATGTACATCTGCAGAACATGAAGAACCAGTGGCATCTACATCTGCAGAACATGAAGAACCAGTGGCATCTACATCTACAGAACGTGAAGAACTAGTAGCATCTACATCTGCAGAACATGAAGAACCAGTGGCATCTGCATCTGCAGAACGTGAAGAACAGTGGCATCTACATCTGCAGAACATGAAGAACCAGTGGCATGTACATCTGCAGAACATGAAGAACCAGTGGCATCTATAGCTGCAGAATATAAAGAACCAGTGGCATCTACATCTGTAGAACGTGAAGAACCAGTGTTATATACATCCGCAAAACGCGAAGAACCAATGGCATCTACATCTGTAGAACGTGAAGAACCAGCGGCATTTACATCTGCAGAACATTAAGAACCAGTGTCATCTACATCTGCAGAACGTGAAGAACCAGTGGCATCTGCATCTGCAGAACGTGAACAACAGTGGCGTCTACATCTGCAGATCATGAAGAACCAGTGGCATTTACATCTGCAAAACATGAATAACCAGTGTCATCTACATCTGCAGAAAGTGAAGAACCAGTGGTATCTGCAGAACGTGAAGAACAGTGGCATCTATATCTGCAGAACGTGAAGAACCAGTGGCATCTACATGTGCAGAACGTGAAGAACCAGTGCCATCTACATCTGCAGAACATGAAGAACCAGTGGCATCTACATCTGCAGAACGCGAAGAACCAGTGGCATCTACATCTACAGAACGTGAAGAACTAGTGGCATCTATATCTGAGGAACGTGAATAACCAGTGGCATCTACATGTGCAGAATGTGAAGAACCAGTGGCATCTACATCTGCAGAACATGAAGAACCAGTGGCATCTACATCTGCAGAACATGAAGAACCAGTGGCATCTACATCTGCAGAACGTGAAGAACCAGTGGCATCTGCATCTGCAGAACGTGAAGAACCAGTAGCATCTACATATGCAGAACATGAATAACCAGTGGCATCTACTTATGCAGAACGTGAAGAACCAGTGGCATCTACATCTGCAGAACATGAAGAACCAGTGGCATCTACATCTACAGAACGTGAAGAACTAGTAGCATCTACATCTGCAGAACATGAAGAACCAATGGTATCTACATCTGCAGAACGTGAAAAACCAAAGGCATCTACATCTGCAGAACGTGCAGAACCAGTGGCATTTACATCTGCAGAACATGAAGAACCAGTGGCATTTACATCTGCAAAACATGAAGAACCAGTGTCATCTACATCTGCAGAAAGTGAAGAACCAGTGGCATCTGCAGAACGTGAAGAACAGTGGCATCTATATCTGCAGAACGTGAAGAACCAGTGGCATCTACATGTGCAGAACGTGAAGAACCAGTGGCATCCACATCTGCAGAACATGAAGAACCAGTGGCATCTACATCTGCAGAACGTGAAGAACCAGTGGCATCTACATCTACAGAACGTGAAGAACTAGTGGCATCTATATCTGCAGAACGTGAATAACCAGTGGCATCCACATCTGCAGAACATGAAGAACCAGTGGCATCTACACCTGCAGAACATGAAGAACCAGTGTCATCTACAGCTGCAGAACGTCAAGAACCAGTGGCATCTGCATCTGCAGAACGTGAAGAACCAGTAGCATCTACATATGCAGAACATGAAGAACCAGTGGCATCTACATCTGCAGAACATGAAGAACCAGTGGCATGTACATCTGCAGAACATGAAGAACCGGTGGCATCTACATCTGCAGAACATGAAGAACCAGTGGCATCTACATCTACAGAACGTGAAGAACTAGTAGCATCTACATCTGCAGAACATGAAGAACCAGTGGCATCTGCATCTGCAGAACGTGAAGAACAGTGGCATCTACATCTGCAGAACATGAAGAACCAGTGGCATGTACATCTGCAGAACATGAAGAACCAGTGTTATATACATCCGCAAAACGTGAAGAACCAATGGCATCTACATCTGTAGAACGTGAAGAACCAGTGGCATTTACATCTGCAGAACATTAAGAACGAGTGTCATCTACATCTGCAGAACGTGAAGAACCAGTGGCATCTACATCTACAGAACGTGAAGAACTAGTGGCATCTATATCTGCAGAACATGAAGAACCAGTGTCATCTACAGCTGCAGAACGTGAAGAACCAGTGGCATCTGCATCTGCAGAACGTGAAGAACCAGTAGCATCTACATATGCAGAACATGAATAACCAGTGGCATCTACTTATGCAGAACGTGAAGAACCAGTGGCATCTACATCTGCAGAACGTGAAGAACCAGTGGCAACTACATCTACAGACCGTAAAGAACTAGTGGAATCTACATCTGCAGAAAGTGAGTAACCAGTGGCATCTACATCTGCAGAACGTGAAGAACCAAAGGCATCTACATCTGCAGAACGTGCAGAACCAGTGGCATTTACATCTGCAGAACATGAAGAACCAGTGTCATCTACATCTGCAGAACGTGAAGAACCAGTGGCATCTGCATCTGCAGAACGTGAAGAACCAGTAGCATCTACATATGCAGAACATGAAAAACCAAAGGCATCTATATCTGCAGAACGTGCAGAACCAGTGGCATTTACATCTGCAGAACATGAAGAACCAGTGGCATTTACATCTGCAAAACATGAAGAACCAGTGTCATCTACATCTGCAGAAAGTGAAGAACCAGTGGCATCTGCAGAACGTGAAGAACAGTGGCATCTATATCTGCAGAACGCGAAGAACCAGTGGCATCTACATGTGCAGAACGTGAAGAACCAGTGGCATCCACATCTGCAGAACATGAAGAACCAGTGGCATCTACTTATGCAGAACGTGAAGAACCAGTGACATCTACATCTGCAGAACATGAAGAACCAGTGGCATGTACATCTGCAGAACATGAAGAACCAGTGGCATCTACATCTGCAGAACATGAAGAACCAGTGGCATCTACATCTACAGAACGTGAAGAACTAGTAGCATCTACATCTGCAGAACATGAAGAACCAGTGGCATCTGCATCTGCAGAACGTGAAGAACAGAGGCATCTACATCTGCAGAACATGAAGAACCAGTGGCATGTACATCTGCAGAACATGAAGAACCAGTGTTATATACATCCGCAAAACGTGAAGAACCAATGGCATCTACATCTGTAGAACGTGAAGAACCAGTGGCATTTACATCTGCAGAACATTAAGAACGAGTGTCATCTACATCTGCAGAACGTGAAGAACCAGTGGCATCTGCATCTGCAGAACGTGAAGAACAGTGGCGTCTACATCTGCAGAACATGAAGAACCAGTGGCATGTACATCTGCAGAACATGAAGAACCAGTGGCATCTATATATGCAGAACGTGAAAAACCAGTGGCATCTACATCTGCAGAACATGAAGAACCAATGGCATCTACATCTGCAGAACGTGAAAAACCAAAGGCATCTACATCTGCAGAACGTGCAGAACCAGTGGCATTTACATCTGCAGAACATGAAGAACCAGTGGCATTTACATCTGCAAAACATGAAGAACCAGTGTCATCTACATCTGCAGAAAGTGAAGAACCAGTGGCATCTGCAGAACGTGAAGAACAGTGGCATCTACATCTGCAGAACATGAAGAACCAGTGGCATGTACATCTGCAGAACATGAAGAACCAGTGGCATCTACATCTGCAGAACATGAAGAACCAGTGTCATCTACATCTGTAGAACATGAAGAACCAATGGCATGTACATCTGCAGAACATGAAGAACCAGTGGAATCTACATCTGCAGAACATGAAGAACCAGTGACATCTACATCTACAGAACGTGAAGAACTAGTAGCATCTACATCTGCAGAACATGAAGAACCAGTGGCATCTACATCTACATAACGTGAAGAACTAGTGGCATCTATATCTGCAGAACGTGAAGAACCAGTAGCATCTACATGTGCAGAACGTAAAGAACCAGTGGCATCTACATCTGCAGAACGTGAAGAACCAGTGGCATCTACATCTGCAGAACGTGAAGAACCAGTGGCATCTACATCTACAGAACGTGAAGAACTAGTGGCATCTATATCTGCAGAACGTGAATAACCAGTGGCATCTACATGTGCAGAACGTGAAGAACCAGTGGCATCTACATCTGCAGAACATGAAGAACCAGTGGCATCTACATCTGCAGAACGTGCAGAACCAGTGGCATTTACATCTGCAGAACATGAAGAACCAGTGTCATCTACAGCTGCAGAACGTGAAGAACCAGTGGCATCTGCATCTGCAGAACGTGAAGAACCAGTAGCATCTACATATGCAGAACATGAAGAACCAGTGGCATTTACTTATGCAGAACGTGAAGAACCAGTGGCATCTACATCTGCAGAACATGAAGAACCCGTGGCATGTACATCTGCAGAACATGAAGAACCAGTGGCATCTACATCTGCAGAACATGAAGAACCAGTGTCATCTACATGTGCAGAACGTGAAGAACCAGTGGCATCTACATCTGCAGAACGTGAAGAACCAGTAGCATCTACATATGAAGAACATGAATAACCAGTGGCATCTACTTATGCAGAACGTGAAGAACCAGTGGCATCTACATCTGCAGAACATGAAGAACCAGTGGCATGTGCATCTGCAGAACATGAAGAACCAGTGGCATCTACATCTACAGAACGTGAAGAACTAGTAGCATCTACATCTGCAGAACATGAAGAATCAATGGCATCTACATCTGCAGAACGTGAAAAACCAGTGTCATCTACATCTGCAGAAAGTGAAGAACCAGTGGCATCTGCAGAACGTGAAGAACAGTGGCATCTATATCTGCAGAACGTGAAGAACCAGTGGCATCTACATGTGCAGAACGTGAAGAACCAGTGGCATCTACATCTGCAGAACATGAAGAACCAGTGTCATCTACAGCTGCAGAACGTGAAGAACCAGTGGCATCTGCATCTGCAGAACATGAAGAACCAGTAGCATCTACATATGCAGAACATGAATAACCAGTGGCATCTACTTATGCAGAACGTGAAGAACCAGTGGCATCTACATCTGCAGAACATGAAGAACCAGTGGCATGTACATCTGCAGAACATGAAGAACCAGTGGCATCTACATCTGCAGAACATGAAGAACCAGTGGCATCTACATCTACAGAACGTGAAGAACTAGTAGCATCTACATCTGCAGAACATGAAGAACCAGTGGCATCTGCATCTGCAGAACGTGAAGAACAGTGGCATCTACATCTGCAGAACATGAAGAACCAGTGGCATGTACATCTGCAGAACATGAAGAACCAGTGGCATCTATAGCTGCAGAATATAAAGAACCAGTGGCATCTACATCTGTAGAACGTGAAGAACCAGTGTTATATACATCCGCAAAACGTGAAGAACCAATGGCATCTACATCTGTAGAACGTGAAGAACCAGTGGCATTTACATCTGCAGAACATTAAGAACGAGTGTCATCTACATCTGCAGAACGTGAAGAACCAGTGGCATCTGCATCTGCAGAACGTGAAGAACTGTGGCGTCCACATCTGCAGAACATGAAGAACCAGTGGCTTGTACATCTTCAGAACATGAAGAACCAGTGGCATCTATATATGCAGAACGTGAAAAACCAGTGGCATCTACATCTGCAGAACATGAAGAACCAATGGCATCTACATCTGCAGAACGTGAAAACCCAAAGGCATCTACATCAGCAGAACGTGCAGAACCAGTGGCATTTACATCTGCAGAACATGAAGAACCAGTGTCATCTACAGCTGCAGAACGTGAAGAACCAGTGGCATCTGCAGAACGTGAAGAACAGTGGCATCTACATCTGCAGAACATGAAGAACCAGTGGCATGTACATCTGCAGAACATGAAGAACCAGTGGCATCTACATATGCAGAACATGAAGAACCAGTGGCATCTACATCTGCACAACGTGAAAAACCAGTGGCATCTACATCTGCAGAACATGAAGAACCAGTGGCATCTACATCTACAGAACGTGAAGAACCAGTGGCATCTACATCTGCAGAACGTGCAGAACCAATAGCATTTACATCTGCAGAACACGAAGAACCAGTGTCATCTACATCTGCAGAACGTGAAGAACCAGTGGCATCTGCATCTGCAGAACGTGAAGAACCAGTAGCATCTACATATGCAGAACATGAAGAACCAGTGGCATCTACATCTGCAGAACATGAAGAACCAATGGCATGTACATCTGCAGAACATGAAGAACCAGCGGAATCTACATCTACAGAACGTGAAGAACTAGTAGCATCTACATCTGCAGAACATGAAGAACCAATGGCATGTACATCTGCAGAACATGAAGAACCAGTGGCATCTACATCTACAGAACGTGAAGAACTAGTAGCATCTACATCTGCAGAACATGAAGAACCAGTGGCATCTACATCTACAGAACGTGAAGAACTAGTAGCATCTACATCTGCAGAACATGAAGAACCAGTGGCATCTACATCTACATAACGTGAAGAACTAGTGGCATCTATATCTGCAGAACGTGAAGAACCAGTGGCATCTACATGTGCAGAACGTGAAGAACCAGTGGCATCTACATCTGCAGAACATGAAGAACCAGTGGCATCTACATCTGCAGAACGTGAAAAACAAGTGGCATCTACATCTACAGAACGTGAAGAACTAGTGGCATCTATATCTGCAGAACGTGAATAACCAGTGGCATCTACATGTGCAGAACGTGAAGAACCAGTGGCATCTACATCTGCAGAACATGAAGAACCAGTGGCATCTACATCTGCAGAACGTGCAGAACCAGTGGCATTTACATCTGCAGAACATGAAGAACCAGTGTCATCTACAGCTGCAGAACGTGAAGAACCAGTGGCATCTGCATCTGCAGAACGTGAAGAACCCGTGGCATGTACATCTGCAGAACATGAAGAACCAGTGGCATCTACATCTGCAGAACATGAAGAACCAGTGGCATCTACATCTACAGAACGTGAAGAACTAGTAGCATCTACATCTGCAGAACATGAAGAACCAGTGGCATCTGCATCTGCAGAACATGAAGAACCAGTGGCATGTACATCTGCAGAACATGAAGAACCAGTGGCATCTATATATGCAGAACATGAAGAACCAGTGGCATCTACATCTGCAGAACGTGAAAAACCAGTGGCATCTACATCTGCAGAACATGAAGAACCAATGGCATCTACATCTGCAGAAAGTGAAGAACCAGTGGCATCTGCAGAACGTGAAGAACAGTGGCATCTACATCTGCAGAACATGAAGAACTAGTGGCATGTACATCTGCAGAACATGAAGAACCAGTGGCATCTACATATGCAGAACATGAAGAACCAGTGGCATGTACATCTGCAGAACATGAAAACCCAGTGGAATCTACATCTGCAAAACGTGAAGAACCAAAGGCATCTACATCTGCAGAACGTGGAGAACCAGTAGCATCTACATCTGCAGAACATGAAGAACCAGTGGCATCTACATCTACATAACGTGAAGAACTAGTGGCATCTATATATGCAGAACGTGAAGAACCAGTGGCATCTACATGTGCAGAACGTGATAGAACCAGTGGCATCTACATCTGCAGAACATGAAGAACCAGTGGCATCTACATCTGCAGAACGTGAAGAACCAGTGGCATCTACATCTACAGAACGTGAAGAACTAGTGGCATCTACATCTGCAGAACGTGAATAACCAGTGGCATCTGCATCTGCAGAACGTGAAGAACCAGTAGCATCTACATATGCAGAACATGAAGAACCAGTGGCATCTGCATCTGCAGAACGTGAAGAACCAGTAGCATCTACATATGCAGAACATGAAGAACCAGTGGCATCTACATATGCAGAACGTGAAGAACCAGTGGCATCTACATCTGCAGAACATGAAGAACCAGTGGCATGTACATCTGCAGAACATGAAGAACCAGTGGCATCTACATCTACAGAACATGAAGAACCAGTGACATCTACATCTGCAGAACATGAAGAACCAGTGGCATCTACATGTAAAGAACGTGAAGAACTAGTGGCATCTATATCTGCAGAACGTGAAGAACCAGTGGCATCTACGTCTGCAGAAGATGAAGAACCAGTGGCATCTACATCTGCAGAACATGAAGAACCAGTGGCATCTACATCTGCAGAACGTGAAGAACCAGTGGCAACTACATCTACAGACCGTAAAGAACTAGTGGAATCTACATCTGCAGAAAGTGAGTAACCAGTGGCATCTACATCTGCAGAACGTGAAGAACCAAAGGCATCTACATCTGCAGAACGTGCAGAACCAGTGGCATTTACATCTGCAGAACATGAAGAACCAGTGTCATCTACATCTGCAGAACGTGAAGAACCAGTGGCATCTGCATCTGCAGAACGTGAAGAACCAGTAGCATCTACATATGCAGAACATGAAGAACCAGTGGCATCTACATATGCAGAACGTGAAGAACCAGTGGCATCTACATCTGCAAAACATGAAGAACCAGTGGCATGTACATCTGCAGAACATGAAGAACCAGTGGCATCTACATCTGCAGAACATGGAGAACCAGTGGCATCTACATCTACAGAACGTGAAGAACTAGTAGCATCTACATCTGCAGAACATGAAGAACCAGTGGCATCTACATCTACATAACGTGAAGAACTAGTGGCATCTATATCTGCAGAACGTGAAGAACCAGTGGCATCTACATCTGCAGAACGTGAAGAACCAGTGGCATCTACGTCTGCAGAACATGAAGAACCAGTGGCATCTACATCTGCAGAACGTGAAGAACCAGTGGCATCTACATCTACAGACCGTAAAAAACTAGTGGCATCTACATCTGCAGAACGTGAATAACCAGTGGCATGTACATCTGCAGAACATGAAGAACCAGTGGCATGTACATCTGCAGAACATGGAGAACCAGTGGCATCTACATCTGCAGAACATGAAGAACCAGTGGCATCTACATCTACATAACGTGAAGAACTGGTAGCATCTACATCTGCAGAACATGAAGAACCAGTGGCATCTACATCTACATAACGTGAAGAACTAGTGGCATCTATATCTGCAGAACGTGAAGAACCAGTGGCATCTACGTCTGCAGAACATGAAGAACCAGTGGCATCTACATCTGCAGAACGTGAAGAACCAGTGGCATCTACATCTACAGACCGTAAAGAACTAGTGGCATCTACATCTGCAGAATGTGAATAACCAGTGGCATCTAGATCTGCAGAACGTGAAGAACCAAAGGCATCTACATCTGCAGAACATGAAGAACCAGTGGCATCTACATCTACAGAACGTTAAGAACTAGTAGCATCTACATCTGCAGAACATGAAGAACCAGTGGCATCTACATCTACATAACGTGAAGAACTAGTGGCATCTATATCTGCAGAACGTGAAGAACCAGTGGCATCTACATCTGCAGAACGTGAAGAACCAGTGGCATCTACGTCTGCAGAACATGAAGAACCAGTGGCATCTACGTCTGCAGAACATGAAGAACCAGTGGCATCTACATCTGCAGAACGTGAAGAACCAGTGGCATCTACATCTACAGTCCGTAAAGAACTAGTGGCATCTACATCTGCAGAACGTGAATAACCAGTGGCATCTAGATCTGCAGAACGTGAAGAACCAAAGGCATCTACATCTGCAGAACGTGCAGAACCAGTGGCATTTACATATGCAGAACATGAAGAACCAGTGTCATCTACATCTGCAGAACGTGAAGAACCAGTGGCATCTGCATCTGCAGAACGTGAAGAACCAGTAGCATCTACATATGCAGAACATGAAGAACCAGTGGCATCTACATATGCAGAACGTGAAGAACCAGTGGCATCTACATCTGTAGAACATGAAGAACCAGTGGCATGTACATCTGCAGAACATGAAGAACCAGTGGCATCTACATCTGCAGAACATGAAGAACCAGTGGCATCTACATCTGCAGAACATGAAGAATCAGTGGCATCTACATCTACAGAACGTGAAAAACTAGTAGCATCTACATCTGTAGAACATTAAGAACCAGTGGCATCTACATAACGTGAAGAACTAGTGGCATCTATATCTGCAGAACGTGAAGAACCAGTGGCATCTACATCTGCAGAACGTGAAGAACCAGTGGCATCTACGTCTGCAGAACATGAAGAACCAGTGTCATCTACATCTGCAGAACATGAAGAACCAGTGGCATCCACATCTATAGAACGTGAAGAACCAGTGGCATCTACATCTGCGGAACGTGAGGAACAGTGGCATCTACATTTGCAGAACGTGAATAACCAGTGGCATCTACATCTGCAGAGCGTGAAGAACCAGTGCCATCTACATCTACAGACCGTAAAGAACTAGTGGCATCTACATCTGCAGAACGTGAATAACCAGTGGCATCTACATCTGCAGAGCGTGAAGAACCAGTGCCATCTACATCTACAGACCGTAAAGAACTAGTGGCATCTACATATGCAGAACGTGAAGAACCAGTGGCATCTACATCTGTAGAACATGAATAACCAGTGGCATCTAGATCTGCAGAACGTGAAGAACCAAAGGCATCTACATCTGCAGAACATGAAGAACCAGTGGCATCTACATCTACAGAACGTTAAGAACTAGTAGCATCTACATCTGCAGAACATGAAGAACCAGTGGCATCTACATCTACATAACGTGAAGAACTAGTGGCATCTATATCTGCAGAACGTGAAGAACCAGTGGCATCTACATCTGCAGAACGTGAAGAACCAGTGGCATCTACGTCTGCAGAACATGAAGAACCAGTGGCATCTACGTCTGCAGAACATGAAGAACCAGTGGCATCTACATCTGCAGAACGTGAAGAACCAGTGGCATCTACATCTACAGACCGTAAAGAACTAGTGGCATCTACATCTGCAGAACGTGAATAACCAGTGGCATCTAGATCTGCAGAACGTGAAGAACCAAAGGCATCTACATCTGCAGAACGTGCAGAACCAGTGGCATTTACATATGCAGAACATGAAGAACCAGTGTCA
Source organism: Lampetra fluviatilis (assembly GCF_964198595.1). Taxonomy (NCBI): domain Eukaryota; kingdom Metazoa; phylum Chordata; class Hyperoartia; order Petromyzontiformes; family Petromyzontidae; genus Lampetra; species Lampetra fluviatilis. The sequence goes on along the minus strand of NC_136312.1, from coordinate 881,438 downwards.
TCTACATCTGCAGAACGTGAAGAACCAGTGGCATCTGCATCTGCAGAACGTGAAGAACCAGTAGCATCTACATATGCAGAACATGAAGAACCAGTGGCATCTACATATGCAGAACGTGAAGAACCAGTGGCATCTACATCTGTAGAACATGAAGAACCAGTGGCATGTACATCTGCAGAACATGAAGAACCAGTGGCATCTACATCTGCAGAACATGAAGAACCAGTGGCATCTACATCTGCAGAACATGAAGAATCAGTGGCATCTACATCTACAGAACGTGAAAAACTAGTAGCATCTACATCTGTAGAACATTAAGAACCAGTGGCATCTACATAACGTGAAGAACTAGTGGCATCTATATCTGCAGAACGTGAAGAACCAGTGGCATCTACATCTGCAGAACGTGAAGAACCAGTGGCATCTACGTCTGCAGAACATGAAGAACCAGTGTCATCTACATCTGCAGAACATGAAGAACCAGTGGCATCCACATCTATAGAACGTGAAGAACCAGTGGCATCTACATCTGCGGAACGTGAGGAACAGTGGCATCTACATTTGCAGAACGTGAATAACCAGTGGCATCTACATCTGCAGAGCGTGAAGAACCAGTGCCATCTACATCTACAAAACACGAAGAACCAGTGGCATCTACATCTGCAGAACGTGTAGAACCAGCGCGCTAACCGCTATCTCACCACTCCCCCCTTACTCCCTCAATACCAACAGGCGACATTCGCCACTAAGTGATGGTGATGTCATCAATGTGCCTATGCCAGGCTAGGTGCACTTCGAAACCATGTGAAGTGTTGAAGCCTCGCTGCTGGCAGGTCATGCAACAGACCCAGGCGGTGCCATGGGTTGTGACTGAAATGACGCCTGGCGGGTGTGATACCTAATGTACCCCCCCCCCCCGTGTCTCACCCCCCCCCCCCCCCCGTGGCTCACACTCCCCCCACACACAGAGCCACCATGAATCCCGGCCACCACCACCGCACGCCACGTCTGCTGCCGCTGCTCCTCCTGCTGCTTGTGGTGCTCCTCCCGTCTCTGCTGTGCGGGGCTCAGCGGACCCCTCGCCCGCGGACCGGTCCCGCCAAGAAAGCCCAACAGCAGCAGCAGAAACAACAGCAGCAGAAGCAGCAGCAGAAGCAGCAGCAAGAACAGCAGCAGAAGCAGCAGCAGCAAGCAGAGGAGGAGGAGGAGGACGTGGGAGCGGGCCCTCTGCTCTACTTCGGGCCGCAGTTCTACTCGGACTGCCCCCGCGAGTGTTTCTGCTCGCCAGACTTCTCGACGGCACTGAACTGCGAGAGCCGGAGGCTGAGCGCCGTGCCCGGCCTCCCGAACCGCACGCAGCACCTCTACCTGCAGCACAACCGCATCTCGGCGGTACCCCTGGAGCCTTTCCAGAACGCCAGCGAACTGCGGTGGCTCAACCTGAACCGCAACAAGATCGCCAACAACAAGGTGGCCAAGAACGTCTTCTCCAAGATGAAGAACCTGCTGCACCTCTACATGGAACACAACGACCTGAAGGAGCTGCCCTTCCCGCTCCCCAGCAGCCTGCAGCAGCTAAAGCTGGCGCACAACCGCATCGCGCGGCTGCCCGGTGCCGCCTTCAACAAGCTCCCGAACCTCCTCCTCCTCGACCTGAGCTCCAACCAGATCGAGGACGGCGCCCTCTCGGGCGAGATCTTCCGCGGCCTGAAGGGTCTCATCCAGCTGAACCTCTACAAGAACAAGATCACCAAGATGCCACCGCAGCTGCCCCGGGGACTCTACCAGCTCTTCCTGGAAAGGAACTCCATCGCCGAGATCCCCGAGAGCTACTTCGACAAACTCGATCACATCTTCTCCATCCGCCTCACCTTTAACAAGCTCACCGACTCGGGCCTGCCTAGGAGCATCTTCAACATCTCCACGCTGCTCGAGCTCTCGCTGGGACACAACGGGCTGACGCGCGTGCCCCTCTTCACCCCGCGCCTCGAGCACCTCCACCTCGACCACAACCACATCAAAGGTGCGCTGGGCAGGTGGTGGATGACAGAGATGGAAGGTGGTGGTTGTAGATTAGGGATGTGCAGGCGAAGGCGGTGAATGAGCAGGTGGCGATAGTATTGGAATTGATGGTTGATAAAACATTTTAAGGGTTGGTGGTTAAGATAGTGGTGGTGGTGGATGAGTAGATGTGGGGAGACAGCGCAGTGGTTAGCGCACTGCACTTTGAACCCGGCGACCTGAGTTCGATTCCCGCTCACGACTAACATCGGTGATGAATATCTGCATCGGTCCTGGGCCTCCCCTAGGTTGACTCAGCCTCAAACGAGTACCTGGTACGGTAAACATCGCCACTGAGGAGACAAAGGCGGCCGTGCGTAGTGATGGTCACCCACCCCCTCGTGTGCCGTGCCGGCCTCTATAGGTGTTCACAAACAGCACTTGCCCCAACAATCTGTTAAGGCTATACGGGGGGATCTTTGTATTTGCAGGCAGTGATGGTGGTGGTAATGGTGCAGGTGGTGAATTTGGGATGTAGAGAGGAAGGTGGTGACTGAGGAGGTGGGGATGGTATTGAAATATGGTAATGGGGATGGAGGAGCAGATGGTGGTGGTAGTGGTGCAGCATTAACAGATGGTGGAATTGGTGGATGCCCATGTGGTGATGGTCATGATGGAGGTGTTGGTGGAAGATATGGTGTTAACGTTGGATGCGATGTGAATGATGGTGTGGTGTAACCCATGCTGTGGTGTGACTTATCCCGCGGTGTGGTGTAACCCGTGCTGCGGTGCGGCGTGACCTGTGCTATACACTGTGGACCTGTGAGGAGCGATGGCGCGGTGGTCACCGGGTTCGATTACCCGCCCACGGCTAACATCCATCTGTGACGATAAATCCCGAATCGTCAAAACTTGCCCCTTCCATGAGTAGTGCTTGATGCGGTGGGTAAACATCAGCACTGGGGCGGGGGAGACAAAGGCGACCGGTCGTGGTGGCGGCCCCGGCCTCGATCGGTGCTGCTCGACAGAGCCGTCCCTAGAGCAAGCGGCGAATCAGGGCGATCGCCCCGGGCATTACGTGGGGGGGGAGGGGCTCGCGCTTCGACGTCACGGCGTCAAGAGCAAAAACGTCTGGCTTAGTTTGAAGCCGTTTGGTGGCTGTGGCACGCGATGTTCCTGCAGCCCTGCCCATGGGGCGGCCCCTGTCACCCACAGCCCCTGTCACCCACAGCCCCTCCCCCCTGCGTCCTATTGGGAGGCTACCGGTTGCGGTCGGGTTGACTTTTGTGTTCCGTGTTTGTGGTTTATTTTAGCACGTAGGCTTTCGCGACCAATATCATCCATAAGAGGTTTTTTGGGTTAGATAAGAGGTTTTTTGGGTTAGATCGTGTAAATATATAAATGTGTCGTTAAAACCCGCCACCACCCGACACAGCCAACTAGTAAGGGTTGTCACGTAAACAGAACGTGCCAATTCGTCACTAGCCAAGCCACAACATTTACAATCTGAGTACGACGTTTCGCCAGTAATTACAACTAGCTTCATCAGGCGACAGCCAGATTTGTGGAGAAGTCCACCTGTTTCGTTCCTTATATAAAGGTGTAGATGTGGTGACCCCACTTATGCGCTCTTGCGAAAAGTGGGGGGGGGGGGGGGCGATTAATGAGTCAACCCTACATTATGCATGTGCATTATGCGAGCCCTTTGATCTTGTCCTTTCACGTCCATTGTGTGTATTAAAAAATATGTATTACCGAAACTATCAACAGAAGGTGTCTACAGGATTAACTGCACTTGTGGCAAATGTTATGTTGGGCAAACAGGACGAATGATCAGCACGAGACTAAAAGAACATCAGAGAAATCTTAAATTCTCCCAAATACAACTGTCAGCAGTAGCAGAACACGTGTGCCAACAAGGTTTGATTTTTATGTTGAAGTTTTGTGCAAAACTAGCTACTACTGGCCAAGACTAATTAGATAATCTATCGAAATTTAAATAAAGAAAAATAATTTAACCGTTCAGATAGCTACCGACTGAGTGCTGCGTGGAAGCGAATAATCAAATAATACATTATTTAAATGGATGCCTATACAGGCCACCATACTTCAATAGGGATTATCGTTGGTAGGGATATTTTAATACACACAATGAACAGGAAGGTTAAGTTCAAAGGGCTCGCAAAATGCGTATGCTTAATGGACGTTGACTCATTAATCGCCTCTCCCCCACTTTTCGCAAGAGCGCAGAAGCGCGGTCACCACCTCTACGCCTTTATATAAGGAACGACACAGGTGGACTTCTCCACAAATCTGGCTGTCGCCTGTTGAAGCTAGTTGTAATTACTGGCGAAACGTCGTACTCAGATTGTAAATGTTATGGCTTGGCTCTCCAATACACCGGCGTGCTGTACTAGTGACGAATTGGAATGTTCTGTTTACGTGACAACCCTTACTAGTTGGCTGTGTCGGGTGGTGGCGGGTTTTAACGACACATTTATATATTTATGCGATCTAACCCAAACAACCTCTATTATGGATTTGTGGCTTATGTTTGTGGTGGTTGGGTGTTTGTGGTCTGTGCCCACCGCGTGATGCCCGCCTGCAGCGTGGAACGTGTCCGAGGTGTGTGACGTTCGCAACCCGATCCCAGCGGCGGGGCCCGCGCGCCTCCGCTACCTGCGCCTCGACGACAACGAGCTGAGGGCCCTGAGCACCACCGAGATCATCATCTGCTTCCCGCTCCTCCACGCCTTCATGATCTGACGAGGTGACGCGAGCTCACCGCCACCATTAATATCATCATCGTCATCACAAATCAAGGTCGTCGTCATCCTCATCATCGTGAACATAATGATGATCACCCATATCATCACGAATCAAGATCATCATCATGATCGTCGCAATGGTTATAGCGAGATGACCACCGATATAATCTGAGTCATTTAAAGAGGACAGCTTGTCACGAGGTTATTGATCATCATCATCATCACCAGGCCACCATCACTCTGAGATAGTGAGTTCGTCACCACCATCACCACGAGGTCGTCGTATTCTCCTTCTTCATCACCACCACCACCACCAACATCACGGGGAGGTATCGCAAAACTAACGCCTCTCGTTTCTCCTCAATTGGCTCCCCCCCCATCGCCTCCGTATGAGTTGTTCGGCTTACAGAGGGGTAAGAGGTGCAGCCCAGCAGCTGCTTTGGCCTCCCCCCTTCCATGCTGTGGTTCTCCACGTCTCGGCGTGAGACCCCCCCCCCCCCCACAAAAGTAATCCCACACCTCCGATTAGCACGGTCGGCTATGTACGGTGGCAAAGAAGTTCAACGTACATCAACATACGTGCGTCTGAGGCGTACAACACCGTCTGCGCGTGTGGCATTGAGAGAACAAAATGTAGAAATATAATGGGCAACGTTTCGGGCAATGCCCCCCCGCCCCTTCTTCACAGCGCGTGAATAGAGTGGATGAGTTGGAGACTTGTTTACACCACGCGGAGGTGGTGGGGGGCAGGGCTGATAACAATCACATTCGAGACGTCTTTACTGACGATGAGCGGTTTGTAAATTGGGCATAGGAAGAGTTACGCGAATAGAGTAATAATGAGAGTAATCGTTATAATGATAGCAATAATAGTAATAGTTAGAGGCATAAAATAGAGTCATAGTTACGCAAATAGAGTGGCTATTGAGTAGCAAACACCTTGAATAATCAAAAACCTATTAAAACCAAATACACTCATTCATGCTAAAAGTGTATGTGCTATGAAGGGCTGCTGCTCGAAACGTCGTCTATTCTATTTCCCCCCATTTAAGACGACGCACGCACGGGGTCTAATGACGAAAGCGATGGTTGTTAATCTCACGATGATTGAGATACTGGCGACCCAGATATGGTGATGATATCATGACAATGTTGATAATGGTGATAGTGTAATACGATGGGGATTATGTAAATCATGACGGATGATCATGGCGATCATCATGATTATAAACATGGCGATCATCATGATTGTAATCATGGCGATCATGATTGTAAACGTAGCGATCATTATTGTAATCATGGCGATCATCATGATTGTAATCATGGCGATCATCATTATTGTAATCATGGCGATCATCATGATTGTAATCATGGCGATCATCATGATTGTAAATCATTGCGATCATGATTGTAACCGTGGCGATCATCATGATTGTAACCGTGGCCGATGTGCTATAATGGGCCACTGCCCGAAACGTTGCCCATTATATATTTCCCCTCCTGAAGACCCCCACACGCACACGGTGGTGGTGGTGTTGACACGGAACGCGCCGAGTCGTTGTTGGCTGTCCTTGTGCACCACTGCCAATAATCACAAGGTCAACATCATCATTACCGTAATCACCACCACCACCATCATCTCGCTGCTCGCCTGTCCCTGTGTCGACTGTCCTGACCTCAGGTCGCCTCTTAAAAAACTCTTCAACGGTTCGAATCCAAATTTGAATGTCACCAGAATCATTCTCATCCTTCTGCTCGTCCCACCGCCATTGCAACCACTCCACCCTTTGTCCCGACCATAACCCAAACCACTACTCGTTACGCACGCCCACGGTCCCGTGTGTTACCACCTCTCCGTTGAATTGATTTGAACGTTGTTTAAATGTGTGTAACGGCTTTCCTACGCACGCGTGGCGACGACGTTTACACGCCACGCGGGTGAGGATGGCTCTCCTCGATCTCTCTTTGTCCATCTCTGTATCTCTATCAATTTCTATATCTGCATATCTCTCTCTCTCTCGCATAACCTCCCCCCCCAGGCCCGCCGCATGAGCGTGCGAGGCGTCGTCTTCGTCGGTGCGCTCGTTTATCTCGGTGCTCTAGTTGCTTGATTATTTGTTTGCTAAGTTTTAGCGCAGGGGTGGGGGAAGCAAACCGTGACGTCACCTCACACGACCCGTGACGTCACCTCACACGACCCGTGACGTCACCTCACACGACCCGTGACGTCACCTCACACGACCCGTGACGTCACCTCACACGACCCGTGACGTCACCTCACACGACCCGTGACGTCACCTCACACGACCCGTGACGTCACCTCACACGACCCGTGACGTCACCTCACACGACCCGTGACGTCACCTCACACGACCCGTGACGTCCCCTCACACGACCCGTGACGTCACCTCACACGACCCGTGACGTCACCTCACACGACCCGTGACTTCCACATGTTCCACAGTCGCTGTAGGGCCCACCACTTTGATATCTATCTATCGCCGCAAGTCGCAACTTTTCCGCGCTTACCGGGATCGAGAGGGGGAATAATTTCCACCTCAAATTCTGGTGTCGTGCCCGGCCACGTCGCCCATCACTGCAAGGGGCCTCCTCCTCCTCGCAACTCCTCGGGGGTGGACGCGCACGCTTCACCCTGTGACCGTCTGGCCAACGGGCAAGAGGCACGGAGGCCGGGCGACACTTGAGCCATGGCCAGACGTCCACCCTTGCGCAGCCACCACGAAGTGGTTTGCAGGAAAGGGCCCCTCAACCCCCACCCCTGGTTTAGGTAACGAGCTGTCGCCGCGTCGGTTTGGGCACGCCCAGGCCACCCTCTCGTATGGTGCTTTACAAAATAAAACGTATCGGAAATCAACGACCCTGCGCTGTCCTTTGCACGCGAGCGACGGCACGTGCCCGACGTTTTGGTCACGCCGCCGGGGGCCTGGCGATTGACGACGACTGCCGTCTACCCCTCGTGCGGCGGGGAAGAGTTTCTGCACGAGGCGTCGTGGGCACGCGGTGGGCCTGAGCCGGCTCGCGGAGTGAGAGTCGCCTCCTGCTCCCCCAAGTTAGCGTCGTGAGGCCACGGTGCTCATCCTGTGTTAGAGCGGGTAGTGGAACGCCACCTTCCAGTGGTGGGGGTAAATAACTCCAAAAGGTCGTCCACTGTTGATCTTCCCCACCAAATTATAAGGGGGGGATGATGGGCAGAGTCAACCCCCCCCCCGTGCAAGCTGTGTGTGGGGGGGGGGTCTTGTGTGTGAGCGTGCGCCAGCGCCCTGAGCAACCGAGCCATTGGATTTCTGGCTAACAGCGGTGGCGTGGAGGAGGTCGTCTTCGCCGCACACGAGCACAGTACCTGGGCACGATGCGCGAACATCAGCACGCGGAAAGCCCGAAGGCTTCTGGGCATATTGTGGTGGCCACACCACCACCCTTCACAGGTGTGCCGTGCCGGCCTTCACAGGTGTCCCGTTCCGGCCTTCACAGGTGTGCCGTGGCGGCCTTCACAGGTGTGCCGTGGCGGCCTTCACAGGTGTGCCGTTCCGGCCTTCACAGGTGTGCCGTTCCGGCCTTCACAGGTGTGCCGTGCCGGCCTTCACAGGTGTGCCGTTCCGGCCTTCACAGGAGTGCTGTGTCGGCCTTTACAGGTGTGCCGTGGCGGCCTTCACAGGTGTCCCGTTCCGGCCTTCACAGGTGTGCTGTTACGGCCTTCACGTGCTGCTCGCTCTCCGCGCTTGCTCCAACAAGCCCATTCAAGGCTACAGAGGGGCGGGGGATCTTTGTCTTGTTAGGGCTCGATGGTATCTTGTTAATGAGGTGCACGAGAACAAGGGAGCTTTGTACAACCCGCCCGGAGCGATATCGAAGGTGAACAATGCCCCCCAATTCACCTGCAGCCTCCCCCATGCCATCCTTGCCGCACGCATGGCTGGAAAAGGCATTCGCCAAACCCCCATTGACCAGCATGGGTGAGGCAGTCAAACAACCCTCATGATTGACATGCCTTGAGGAGGCCTTCATCCAATAATTGCCACATGGCTGTAGTAGCAATTCAATGTAACAGATGAGACGGTCCGACGGTGTTTCTGGCTATTATGAGATAAAGAAAAAAAACGTGAAAATGCATTCACCTTGGGAAGCGGTCTTAAGGCCATTTTCAGGAGAATGCTGCTGCCGCTGCTGCTGCCACATTGCGTTGTTTGGCCGTGAATTCCCCGAGCGGTGAGAGTTTGGCTTTGCGTGGGGAGGAAGCTCGGAGGACACGGAAAAAAACCCCACCACGCGCACGAAAGACTCCGCTCAGACGGATTCAAGAATCTGGCGCATCTCCTGCTCACCTCATAGTCCCAACACCCCACAACCATGCACACTGCTGCACCAAGCAGCAGGGAAACATCATCCCGGATGCAAGCACGCGTGCAGCCCGATCTTCACGGGTGAAGCTCTCCATACGGAGCAGGGCTGCGTGTGAAACCCACAGCGCTGTATTTATTATTGTTATTACTACAATACCATCGCGATTATTTAAATACATAGGCAGCTGAAACACAGCAAGCACAAATTGCCACCCCTTCACCCACCGCAGTCACATATATACACACATGTACACTGCCCTGTCCCACTGGCACATCCGGGCCACGCTGACGCGGGGTGATGATGCGCTGCTGCTGCTGGACTCACGAGGTGTCCCAATCTGACTCGGGGCCAAGCAGGGCCAGGGGCAGGGAAAATGACCGGTTCACACGTACGTGACGTCGGTCGGTACGCAGGTGGGGTTCACGCAGCATCACCGTGTCACGCCACCCGCGTTTCCTCTCGTTCACCGCACGCGCGTGACGTCAGTCAGCACGGCTCGGCTTCCACAGTGGAAAAATAAACCGACCAGGCGCCCCCCGACGCGGCCCGATTTGCCGTCTCCCCGTCTCCCCTAGACCGTCACCCCGTAGGCGTCACCCCGAGGCCATCTCCCCCGCCCCACGGGGCATTGTGCGCCACGAGGGTCCTCGGGAGGGGGCCCGCAGTGGGACTAATAAATAACATTGCACATCTCGGCTGAAACGCGGGCGAGGCCGAGGCCTGTCTTTTGCGTGGCCCACCAACCTCCACACCTGGTGGCTCGGCAAGGCAGGGGGATGCGGTGGAGCGCCAACGAGTGGTTCGAATCGTGGCGAGCGTCATCTGGAGGTGACCAACGTCACGCCGCCTCCTTCACACTCGCGTCCCTGTTTAGTTTATCCCATCCCTGTTTAGTTTATCCCATCCCAATCAGCCAAATGGCCGTCTCCGGACCAGTTTCGACATTAAGGGGGGGGTGGGGGTTCTCTGAGACACTGAAACCGGTCGAGAGGTTTTCTCTTGTTAAACCAATGCTGCTGAAATTACGGACTCACCGACAGCAGAACATACAGTTCAGAACATGCGGCACAGAACACACAGTACAGAATGTGTGGTACAGAACACACAGTACAGAACGTGCGGTACAGAACACACAGGAAAAAAGTGCTCACATTGGGAAGAACGGAAAGACCTCACAGTTCAACAAAAGGAGCTAGGAATGCCACCTCGACTGGCTCAACGAGCCAGGCCATGTGCGGGCAGGAAGAACCCCTCGCGTTGCCACAGCGGGGTGAGCTGCCCGCGTCCCGAGTGACCTGGACGGGTGGCAACGACCAGCGGACACACGCGGGGACGAGTTCCGGGCGAAGAGAGGCACGGCATGCGGGGCGAATGCACGGCGTGGACAAGGACAGAGTGCGCGGGGAGCGACGCTTGCGGGAACCGGAGGCACGGCAGTGGGAGCGATGGAAGAGTGAATGCGATCGAGTGAAAGAATGGTGAGTGAGTGGCCGAGCAGGTAGGTAAGTGAGCACATGAGTGGGTATGTGAGAGAGAACGCGTGGGTGAGTAGACACAAGAGTGATGAGGTAAGGGGGTGAGTGAGCGGGTGAGAGTGGGTAGGTGAACGAGTGGGTGATTGTGTGAGTTGTGACCTGCAGTGTGGTGGTGGTTGAACACAGCACGGTGGTGGTGGTGGTGGTAGTGGTGGTAGTGGTGGTTGTTGAACAAAGTGCGGCGGTGGTTGTTGAACACAGTGCGGTGGCGATGGTGGTGGAGAGGTGCCCCGATACACTGATGGCATCTCAGAGCGCTTAACATCAACGCATTGCAACACAGGCGGGGTTAGGGGGGTGCTGGATCGCCAAGTGTTCCGTCCAAGGGCATCCCCCAGTGGCAGCTGTCTCCATGTGTGGCATAAGTGTGCTGCCACTTGGGGCACGGAGTGATCCCAAGGAACGCTGAACACGGTGGACACTGCCAACGGTGGACACTGCCCATGGTGAACACTAACAAGGGTGGACACTAACCAGGGTGGACGCCGCCCTTGGTGGACATTGGCAGCAGTTTCCACTGTCGCAGTACAGAGCGACGAACCAAACGAGCGATCGCGCGACCCGCTGGGACGGGGTGGGGGGGGTCTCTTTCCGCTAGCGCCGCAGACGTCGCCACCATCGCCGCCGTTACTCTGGCGGCGTCGGGGGCCAGCGGAGGAGGCCGGTGAGGGCCCCGCGTGAACGCCAAGCCACGGCCAGCACGGCGGCCAGCACGGCGGTGGCGGCGACGCGGGCGCGCGTGCGCAGCAGCGGCGTCAGGAAGCCGGCGGCCGTGGAGACGAAGACGAGCAGCACGGCGACGAGCGCCAGCAGCACGTTGATGAGCTTGCCCAGCAGCGCCCGCGCGTCGCCCGCACAACCCTCCAGCCCCTCCAGCTGCACCACTTGCTGCTGCTGTTGCTGCAGCTCCAGCTTGGAGACGCGCGTCTGGCAAGACTCGAGGGCCTCCTGCACGCACGCGCGGGCGGGCGGGTGGATGAGCGGTTCAGTGAGCGAGTGGGCGGCTCGGTCGGTGGTTGGGTGGTGCAGGATGGTAACGCTGTGGTGGCTGTGAAATATGCCATCAGGGGAAGGCCAATTCCATCGGCTGATCCCCTCATGGTGCTTGCAGCCACCACAGCGGCCAACGGGAGCTCTGGAAGGGTGCGAGGGGGTGGTAACACCTCCACCTTCAATTCAATTTCGACAAAACCACAATATAAATATCTAATTAAGCTTGTTCCGGAGGCCCTGGGGGGACAGGCCACGACGTCTCCTGGCCAAACCCCATTTGGGGCAGCCAGGTTCTTCCATAAACGTAAAATGTCCGAATGCTCACTGCGAAGGAGAGGCTGCCACTCCTCTGTCAGGAGCTGGACCAGTACCACCTGGATCTCTGTGATATTCAGGAGGTCCGGTTGACTAGCCCTGGCTCCAGTCACCATGAGGGGTGGACAGTCCTTGACTCCGGGCAGACTGCCAAACAACAAAGGAATAGAGGGGGAATGGGAGCATGGTGGTGAGGTGTGGGAAGCTCTAAGCCCCAGGCTACTGTGGGCTTGTCTCCCCATCAACGCAATGCGAGGAATGGTGGAGGTGTTTGTGGCATTTGCCCCCACCGAAAATGAACATCAGTGGAGGGATGCAGGCAAGGCCGATGAGTCAGATGCCCTCTATGACCTCATGTCCCAGGTGATAGCTAAAGTGGCCCCTCGGGAAAGAGTCATCCTGTAGGGTTATTTTAATTCTTGAGTTGGTCATGATGCTGGCACCTGGACTGGAGTGATTGGAAGGCATGGGCCAGATCAGCTCAATAACAACGATAGGAGGCTGCTACACTTCTGTGGAGCCCATAGGCTTGTAATTACCAACACTCTGTTTTGGCATCGGCGCATCCACACAACATCATGTATGCATGCCGGGTCCAAGCAAAAACATCTGCTGGACTATATAGTGATGGAACAACTGATGCGGGCCCATATCCTTGACACCAGGACCTACTATGGAGCTGATCTGCCCACTGGCCATCGGCTTGTCATCTGTAAGATGCACCTGCCATTCTTCCACTCGGGTGGTGGTTGTCCATCTAGGACCCCATTCAAACCCACAGTGGTCTGGTCTCAGCTAGCTGATGAAAGTTGCCTTCAGCTGGGGTTGGCATTGCCCTCCTCCTCCTGATGCTGCATTGGGTACGTGGTGCAAACCTCCCCAGAGACCGTGGCTGATGGAGGTGTTCTGGCTGGCTAATAAAAAGCGAGAGGCCCACTCCCACTGTCTACAGCATCCCACGTCAGAGGTTCGGAAAACTGTGTGGTGTTGTAAGGATGAGTGGTGGTCTGGTTTGCTGAGGTGATGGAATCTGCCTCAGTAGCCCGAGATCATAAATCACTCTTTAATTCCATAAAAAAAGTTACTTTTAGCACAGGCGTGGGCAAACTTTTGGCTCGCGGGCCACAATGGGTTCTAAAATTTGACAGAGGGGCCGGGCCAGGAACAGATGGATGGAGTGTTTGTGTGAACTAATATAAATGACATGTAAAATCATTACATGAAAGGATTTGGCCTTTAACAGGTAGCAAAGCATTTATTTGCAAGGCAATTTAACAAATTGCACAAACATGAACAATACAAAAACATGTCGTAACGTGACTGATCAAACATCATGAAAACATCTGAGGCCTGCGCCAAACCAATTACCTCACTTTAACTTCTTTATTATCTACATTAACAGGTTAGAGCAGCCACGCAGGCTGTGTGTCGGAGATTTGGCTCCAACCTCGCTGCAGAAACACATCATCACTTTCAGTGTTAGTGGGAACAGTGTTGTTGATCTCCCATTTTTGCCAGTGCATCCAAGTCTGGAGTTATTTTGGTTGTGGCAATTCTCAGGATAGATCTGAGGTGCTGATCCGTTAACTTTGATCTGTGACGGGCTTTGTTGGCGTTCATAACGCTGAATGTCTACTCACACACATAAGTCAAGCCAAACAAAGTCAGTATCTTCTGTGCAGTCCTCCGGAGGTTTGGAAACGTGGCTCTGTTAAGTGAAGCATAAAAGTCATTCAGTTGAACTTCTCCTTTAGGACGGAGTCAGACTGAAGATTTATCAGTTCCAACTGCAGCTACTGTGGTGCTGTTTCAGGGTCTTGTGACAGGGGACAGGACACCAGTTGAAGTGACTGTTCAATGTTTTCAAAATCAGAGAACCTACGGCAGAATTCTCCGTGCAGGTCCTCAAGTGATTTGCTGTATTTTTTTGCGTTTCGCGGTGCCTCTTCCTGCATGGCAAGTGTGGGGAAATGAGCAAAAGATTTGTTCACAATTTGTCCGGAGAACAAAGTGAGCTTGGATTTGAAGGCTTCCACATGTTTGTACATGTCGTGAACAAACTGATCTTTTCCCTGCAGTTTCACATTCAGCTCATTCATGTGTGAAAATATTTCCACAGCAAACGCAAAGTCACTAAGCCAGTTCTTGTCGCTTAGCTCAGGGAATTCGTCAGATTTCCCCATCAGCTCCAAAAATGCGATGAGGTCCTCTTTCAGCTCCCACACTCGTTGTAACTCTTTCCCCAAACTTAACCAGCGGACACGAGAGTGGTACAGCAAGTCCTGATGATCCGCATCAGTTTCCTCCAGGAAGGTAATAAACTGACGGTGCTGAAGTCCCCTTGCTTGTATAAAGTTCACAAGTTTTACGACTGGATTCACGACATGATTAAGCTGCAATACAGACTTACACAGGGATTCCTGATGGATGATGCAGTTGAAGGAAAATAAGATCCTGGACAGGGTTTTCCTCTTTCACTTTATCCTGGATTCCTTTCAGCAGCCCAACATTTTTTCCAGTTAAATTTGGCGATCCATCCGTTGTGACATTGACAAGTTTACTCCAAGGAAGCGTCATTCTTTCGATGACAGCAGATACCTGGTTATACAAGTCCTCCCCGCGTTGTTCCTTTCAGGGACTCCATGGTCAAAAACTCCTCTGTTATCGCAAAACTGTCGTCAATGCCTCGGATAAAAATGAGGAGCTGAGCAGTGTGTTTGACGTCCGTACTTTCATCCAGTGCTAGTGAATATAATTCAAAGGAATAAGACTTTTTGTTTCATTGACTGGCTATATTTTTATCAATCAGTTCCACACGGCGAGTCACAGTCCTGCGTGATTAACTGACTTTTTCAAATTTGCTTTTGATCTCCGCACACAAGATGTCTGCTGTCTGTACCATGCATTCTTTTACAAATTTGCCTTCAGAGAAAGTGGTAATGAGTGGTAATGTTGGTGAGAAAGTTTTAAATAAAATTTAAATCGAAGTGAAGAAGGAAATTATTGAAAAGTTCGTATAAGTAATGATTTTTCAAACTTTAATTATGTTTTCTGTGCTTAAAACTTTTAAAAAAAACTGTGGGGTCTAGAACGGACTCGTGAAATTCGGAGAGAACTGGGAGTTAAGTTTTGTTTGTTTTGTTGAATTACACAAAGCGTAACAGTTATGTATATAACGTTTGTTATATTAAATTCCTCGTAAGATATTAATTTTGTGAGTGTAGTCATACCCCTCCCCCTCATTCAAGCCGTAATTTAGAGAACGAAAGCGCCGAGTACGTAAATCGCTCACGTAAGAACCCGTTAATCTCTTCTCACATCGTTCATACGATGATGCGGTGAAGTAAACGTTCATACGATATTACGGTGAATGTTTCCAAAAACAATACTGTACCCAAATATTACTGTTAACTTACTTTCAATAGAAACATGAATTGCTCATACGAATATTCTCTCTCTCTCAGAATCGACCGACTGATGTAGCAGACGAAACAATCATCTTGTTGAACCATTCTAAACCTTGATGCGGCAATGTTAGTTTTCCCTGTTGTTCAAGGTTTTCTCAGTGTTATTCAATGTTTTTACATTTAGTATACTATTACACTGATTTCTATGGCATAATTAACTATTTTTGTGCTTAATAATCTTAAAAAAACTATTTATATACAGTTCGTAGGAGTCTGGAACGGATTAATCGTATTTACATACAATCCAATGGGGAAATTAGGTTCGAGTCATGACCAAACCAGTTGCGAACAAAGTTATGGAACGAATTATGGTCGTGACCAGATGTTCTCCTGTACACCACTCCCGGTCAAAGTGCGCTAACTATTGGGGAAATGGGGGCATTACAGGAGGAAGGTAAAATTTAATTTAATAATAATATTTGGACAAGTTCGGCGGGCCGGATTAAAAAGCCCAACGGGCCGTATACGGCCCGCGGGCCGTGCTTTGCCCATGTCTGTTTTAGCACCACACCTATCACTGACTGTGATGTTTAAATCCTACCTGCCTATGTCAGCTGTTATTTCCGGCTCTCTGTCTCTCTCTCTATACCTCTCTCTTAGATCTCTCATGCTCACATGTCCGTTGCATTGCACTCTCATGCTCACATGTCCTTAGGATTGCACTCTCATGGTGCTAAGCTCTCATTAACACTGCTGTTGTGCGCATATGCAGGCATGATACTCTTATGCGGCGACGGAAGCTCATTTCATGGTAATCTCTCTCCCTAATCCCTTTCTCCTCAATCTCCCCCATTAACACAACTGACGTGCTTGCGTCCGGGGGTGGAATTCCTTTCCAGCTCAGACCCCGCTTGCTTGCCCATCGCCGCATATATAACCTCTTGTTGTAAGAGCTCTCTCGCTAGTTCACCAGTTCCACTGCTGGATTCATTTTTTTTCCGCCTGAGGACGACCGCTTGTGTTGCGATCGAAACGTCGTGATCTATTTTATTTATACCTACGTGACTTTACCGAAAGAACCAAAGAGTATGGATTCCTGCAGTCACGAAAGCTTCAAATCATCATTATAACAGTCTGGACCACCGGATGGGTTCCGCAGGATTGAAAGGATGCTGTGGTGGTCCCCCTCTTCAAGAAGAAGAACCGCAGAGACTGTAACAACTACAGGGGCATCTCCCTCCTTAGTGTGCCAGGAAAGGTCCTGGCAAGGATTATTCAACATCGCCTTGCTAGGTACGCCGAGGAGAGGCTTGCGGAGTCCCAATGTGGCCAGACCAGGGCGGTCCTACACAGATGGCATTTTCTGTGTCCGTCTGCTACAGCAGAGATGTAGGGAATTTCAGCAGGACCGACATCTCTGCTTTATTGACCCGGTCAAGGCCTATGATACCATCAATAGGTCTGGGCTCTTGGTTGTTCTTCATGCTTTCGGAGTCCCTGATTCTCTGCTCACAATCAGTAAGGACCTTCATGAAGGTGGGCAGGCCTGGATAAACTACGTGGTCAGGAGCATCGCGCACCGCGATTCCCTCTTTACCTTGGGATAAAGAACAGGGATGTTCTCTGGCTCCTATTTTATTTACCATATATTTCGACCACGTTGTTAGATAAGCTTTTCATGGCTGTACCGGAGGAATTTACATCTGGTACAGATACAATGGGAGGCTGATCAATACCCGGGTACGGTCAAGGGATGGCTCCCTATTGGTCAACCAGGTTACGTATGCTGATGATCTGCTGATTGCTGCTTACTCAGAGAATGAGTTGGAGGTATTCCTGCCCCATCTCTTTTTGTGCCACTAAGAGGTGGGGCCTTACCCTCAGCCCCTACAAAAACCAAGCACCTGCCTGGGTATTTTGTATCATCAAACACTCCACCCCTTCACCTCCACATTGGTGGTGAAGCAGTTGTGGAAAGAGTGGAGAGTATCCAATACCTATTCAGTGTGCTTATGGTCAGCTCCAGTTTGACAGCAGAAGTCTCGCTCAGAATCAGTCGAGCTGCATTATGCTTCCATCAGCTGCGTAATGCTGTGTGGAAGCTACCTGGCCTGTCACTCCACATGAAGCTTCAGGTCTTCTCGGCTATGGTAATGCCCTCCTTCATCTATGCTTGAAAAACATGGACCCCTCCTAATGGAACATCTTCGACAATTAAACATATTCAAGCTGGCCTGATTACAATCTATCTTGGGTTTAACCAGGCTGGATTGTGCGAGGAGCTCACAAATTCTTGAAATATCTGGACAAAGTCCCATCGGTAAGCTCCTTTGGCAGGCAAGGCTGCGTTGGCTGGGTCATGTAGCCCGCATGCCCAGCCACCGCATGCCTAAACAGCTTTTGTTCAGCCGGAAAGAGGGAGCTAAACGGGCATGGCAAGGGCGAGAGAAGAGACGGAGTGATGTGGAGCCAAGTGGACTTGACGATGACTGGTACCAGTCGTGTCAAGATCGGTCGCTGTGGAGAAGGCTAGTGAAGGACGCTACTAGGCAGTTGGAGGCAGTCGCCATCCAGCAACAATGGAGGGCAGAGGAGTGACGCTCACAACAATGAGGGGAGCGCCGGGAGGCTACAACACAAAAAGTTGGCACAGTGGCGGGGGGGGGGTACAGGTGGTGCATCGACCAGTCATCTCAGTCAGTCATCTCATGGCACCTGGGTCTGTCCCGAGACCTCCTGCAAGCGGGCGTTTGATACTTCACGTGGCCTTAAAGTGCACATAGCCTGGCAGAAGCGCCGTGGTGACGTCACCGCCACTTAGTGGCGAATGGCGGTTGTTGTTGCGAGTTTGGTGAGTGAGTGGGTGGGTGAGTGGGTGGGTGAGTAGGTGGGTGAGTATGTGGGTGAGTGGGTTGGTGAGTGTGTGGGTGAGTGGGTGAGTGGGTGGATGAGTGGGTGGGTGGGTAAGTTAGTGAGTGAGTGGGTGAGTGGGTCGGTGCTGGGTGGCTGGGTTAGTGGGTGGGTGGGTCAGTGGGTGAGTGAGTGGGTGGCTGGGTTAGTGGGTGGGTGGGTGAGTGTATGGTTGGGTGGGTGAGTGGGTGAGTGAGTGAGTGGAAGAATGGGTGAGTGATTGAGAGAGTGGGTGAGTGAGTGGGTGAGTGAGTGTGTGGGTGAGTGGGAAAGTGAGTGGGTAAGTGAGTGAGTGAGTGGGTGGGTGAATGGGTGAGTGGGTAGGTGAGTGACTGGGTGAGTGAGTGAGTGAATGGGTGAGTAGGTGAGTGAGTGGGTGAGTGAGTGGGTGAGTGAGTAGGTGGGTGGGTCAGTGGGTGAGTGGGTGGGTGGGTGAGTGGGTATGTGAGTGGGTGAGTGAGTGGGTGGCTGAGTTAGTGGGTGGGTGAGTGTATGGTTGGGTGGGTGAGTGGGTGAGTGAGTGGGGGAGTGATTGAGTGAGTGGGTAAGTAAGTAACTGAGTGGGTGAGTGAGTGAGTGGGTGAGTGAGTGGGTGAGTGAGTGAGTGGGTGAGTGGATAAGTGAGTGAGTGAGTGGGTGAGTGAGTGGGTGGGTGAATGGTTGAGTAGGTAGGTGAGTGTGTGAGTGAGTGGGTGGGTGAGTAGGTTAGTGACTGGGTGAGTGAGTGATTGAATGGGTGAGTGGGTGAGTGAGTGGGTGAGTGAGTGGGTGAGTAAGTGGGTGAGTGAGTGGGTGGGTGAGTAGGTGAATGACTGGGTGAGTGAGTGAGTGAATGGGTGAGTAGGTGAGTGAGTAGGTGGGTGGGTCAGTGGGTGAGTGGGTGGGTGGGTGAGTGGGTATGTGAGTTGGTGAGTGAGTGGGTGGCTGAGTTAGTGGGTGGGTGAGTGTATGGTTGGGTGGGTGAGTGGGTGAGTGAGTGGGAGAGTGATTGAGTGAGTGGGTAAGTAAGTGAGTGGGTGAGTGAGTGAGTGGGTGAGTGAGTGAGTGGGTGAGTGAGTGGGTGGGTGAATGGTTGAGTAGGTAGGTGAGTGTGTGAGTGAGTGGGTGGGTGAGTAGGTGAGTGACTGGGTGAGTGAGTGATTGAATGGGTGAGTGGGTGAGTGAGTGGGTGAGTGAGTGGGTGAGTAAGTGGGTGGGCATGGCAAGGGCGAGAGAAGAGACGGAGTGATGTGGAGCCGAGTGGACTTGACGATGACTGGTACCAGTCGTGTCAAGATCGGTCGCTGTGGAGAAGGCTAGTGAAGGACGCTACTAGGCAGTTGGAGGCAGTCGCCATCCAGCAACAATGGAGGGCAGAGGAGTGACGCTCACAACAATGAGGGGAGCGCCGGGAGGCTACAACACAAAAAGTTGGCACAGTGGCGGGGGGGGGGGGTACAGGTGGTGCATCGACCAGTCATCTCAGTCAGTCATCCCATGGCACCTGGGTCTGTCCCGAGACCTCCTGCAAGCGGGCGTTTGATACTTCACGTGGCCTTAAAGTGCACATAGCCTGGCAGAAGCGCCGTGGTGACGTCACCACCACTTAGTGGCAAATGGCGGTTGTTGTTGCGAGTTTGGTGAGTGAGTGGGTGGGTGAGTGGGTGGGTGAGTATGTGGGTGAGTGGGTTGGTGAGTGTGTGGGTGAGTGGGTGAGTGGGTGGATGAGTGGGTGGGTGGGTGGGTAAGTTAGTGAGTGAGTGGGTGAGTGGGTCGGTGCTGGGTGGCTGGGTTAGTGGGTGGGTGGGTCAGTGGGTGAGTGAGTGGGTGGCTGGGTTAGTGGGTGGGTAGGTGAGTGTATGGTTGGGTGGGTGAGTGAGTGGAAGAATGGGTGAGTGATTGAGAGAGTGGGTG
This sequence comes from Lampetra fluviatilis, assembly GCF_964198595.1. NCBI lineage: Eukaryota > Metazoa > Chordata > Hyperoartia > Petromyzontiformes > Petromyzontidae > Lampetra > Lampetra fluviatilis. Next base: position 861,254 of record NC_136312.1, on the reverse strand, counting down.
AGTGAGCGGGTGAGTGAGTGTGTGGGTGAGTGGGAAAGTCAGTGGGTAAGTGAGTGAGTGAGTGGGTGGGTGAATGGGTGAGTGGGTAGGTGAGTGACTGGGTGAGTGAGTGAGTGAGTGAATAGGTGAGTAGGTGAGTGAGTGGGTGAGTGAGTGGGTGAGTGAGTGGGTGAGTGAGTGAGTAGGTGGGTGGGTCAGTGGGTGAGTGGGTGGGTGGGTGAGTGGGTATGTGAGTGGGTGAGTGAGTGGGTGGCTGAGTTAGTGGGTGGGTGAGTGTATGGTTGGGTGGGTGAGTGAGTGGGGGAGTGATTGAGTGAGTGGGTAAGTAAGTAAGTGAGTGGGTGAGTGAGTGAGTGGGTGAGTGAGTGAGTGGGTGAGTGGGTAAGTGAGTGAGTGAGTGGGTGAGTGAGTGAGTGGGTGAGTGTGTGAGTGAGTGGGTGGGTGAGTAAGTGGGTGAGTGAGTGGGTGGGTGAGTAGGTGAATGACTGGGTGAGTGAGTGAGTGAGTGAATGGGTGAGTAGGTGAGTGAGTGGGTGAGTGAGTGGGTGAGTGAGTGGGTGAGTGAGTAGGTGGGTCAGTGGGTGAGTGGGTGGGTGGGTGAGTGGGTATGTGAGTTAGTGAGTGAGTGGGTGAGTGAGTGGGAGAGTGATTGAGTGAGTGGGTAAGTGAGTGGGTGAGTGAGTGAGTGGGTGAGTGAGTGAGTGGGTGAATAAGTGGGTGGGTGAATGGTTGAGTAGGTAGGTGAGTGTGTGAGTGAGTGGGTGGGTGAGTAGGTGAGTGACTGGGTGAGTGAGTGATTGAATGGGTGAGTGGGTGAGTGAGTGGGTGAGTGAGTGGGTGAGTAAGTGGGTGAGTGAGTGGGTGGGTGAGTAGGTGAATGACTGGGTGAGTGAGTGAATGGGTGAGTAGGTGAGTGAATGAGTGAGTGAGTGAGTGGGTAAGTGGGTGAGTGGGTGAGTGTGCTGCGGGGCCGGCGTGCGTACCTGTGTGTCGCGCGCCCTCTCGTAGGCCTGGTACGCCACCTTCTCCTCCATGCTCACCAGCTCCTGCCTCAGGTTCATCATCTCATTCTGGTGGAGTTCCGTGAGGTCGCTCAACTGCTCCTCCAGACGCTCGAACCTACGGACATTACAACAATAATGTTAAACAATACCACTACAACAAACACGTTGAAATAATAATAAGTCCCCAACCGCCGAGCGCAGAGGTTAGGGGCGTTGAGCCAGCACCGCTGGGAGCCTGGGCTCCAGTCCAGGTTTCATCATCAGCTATAGACTCACACAGAGACCCATAGACTCACAGAGACCCACATACTCACACAGAGACCCATAGACTCACACAGAGACCCATAGATTCAGACTGAGACCCACAGACTCACACAAGAGACCCATAACTCACACAGAGATTGGTAGACTCAAAGAGACCCATAGGCTCACAGAGACCCACAGACTCACACAGAGACAGATTGTCATTAATAGCGCTCCCAAGATGCAGTGAACTGCAGCTCTTATCACGAGTTGCTTCTTCTTTCGTATGGCTGATGTAAATGCAAAGTAACAACTACAAAGTCTGTGTTCACACCATAGTGACCACATAGTGTGACCACAGTCCCACACCACAGTCCCACACCACAGTCCCACACCACAGTCCCACACCACAGTCCCACACCACAGTCCCACACCACAGTCTCTCACCACAGTCTCACACCACAGTGTGACCACAGTCTCACACCACAGTCTCACACCACAGTCCTACACCACAGTCCCACACCACAGTCCCACACCACAGTCTCACACCACAATCTCACACCACAGTCTCACACCACAGTCTCACACCACAGTCCCACACCACAGACCCACACCACAGTCCCACTCCACAGTCTCACACCACAGTCTCACACCACAGTCTCACACCACAATCTCTCACCACAGTCCCACGCCACAGTCCAACCCACAGTCTCACACCACAGTCCCACACCACAGTCGCACACCACAGTCCCACACCACAGTCTCACACCACAGTCTCACACCAGAGTCTCACACCACAGTCTCTCACCACAGTCTCACACCAGTGTGACCACAGTCTCACACCACAGTCCCACACCACAGTCTCACACCACAGTCCCACACCACAGTCTCACACCACAGTCTCACACCACAGTCCCACCCACAGTCTCACACCACAGTCCCACACCACAGTCTCACACCACAGTCTCACACCACAGTCTCACACCACAGTCTCACACCACAGTCTCTCACCACAGTCTCACACCACAGTCCCACACCACAGTCCCACACCACAGTCCCACACCACAGTCTCACACCACAGTCCCACACCACAGTCTCACACCACAGTCCCACACCACAGTCCGACACCACAGTCCCACACCACAGTCTCACACCACAGTCCCACACCACAGTCGCACACCACAGTGTGACCACAGTCTCACACCACAGTCCCACACCACAGTCCCACACCACAGTCCCACACCACAGTCTCACACCACAGTCCCACACCACAGTCTCACACAACAGTCCCACACCACAGTGTGACCACAGTCTCACACCACAGTCTCACACTACAGTCTCACACCACAGTCTCACACCACAGTGTCACACCACAGTCCCACACCACAGTCTCACACCACAGTCCCACACCACAGTCCCACACCACAGTGTGACCACAGTCTCACACCACAGTCCCACACCACAGTCCCACACCACAGTCCCACACCACAGTCTCACACCACAGTCCCACACCACAGTCTCACACCACAGTCCCACACCACAGTCCCACACCACAGTCCCACACCACAGTCTCACACCACAGTCCCACACCACAGTCCCACACCACAGTGTGACCACAGTCTCACACCACAGTCTCACACTACAGTCTCACACCACAGTCTCACACCACAGTGTCACACCACAGTCCCACACCACAGTCTCACACCACAGTCCCACACCACAGTGTGACCACAGTCTCACACCACAGTCTCACACCACAGTCCCACACCACAGTCCCACACCACAGTCTCACACCACAGTCCCACACCACAGTCTCACACCACAGTGTGACCACAGTCTCACACCACAGTCTCACACCACAGTCCCACACCACAGTCTCACACCACAGTCCCACACCACAGTCTCACACTACAGTCTCACACCACAGTCCCACACCACAGTCTCACACCACAGTCCCACATCACAGTCTCACACCACAGTCCCACACCACAGTGTGACCACAGTCTCACACCACAGTGTCACACCACAGTGTCACACCACAGTCTCACACCACAGTCTCACACCACAGTATCACACCACAGTCCCACCCCACAGTCCCACACCATAGTCTCACACCACAGTCCCACACCACAGTCTCACACCACAGTCCCACACCACAGTCCCACAGCACAGTCTCTCACCACAGTCTCACACCACAGTCTCTCACCACAGTCTCACACCACAGTCCCAAACCACAGTGTGACCACAGTGTGACCACAATCCCACACCACACCACAGTGTGACCAGACCGTAGTGCAACGTGTAACGATGTGATGACCCGATCCCACAAATACGAGGAGACATCACAGTGAGCGCTGACGCAGTAATCTTCACATATATATAAAAGGCAAAGTTGTGATTATGTGTGTCTGTTCAAAATGTTTAGCGTACTTTCCGACATGCAACAAACTGGAAATTTGCCATGTGGGTACTTTCCAGACTGAACACCATGCAAAAATTATAAAAATAAATTTTGGAGGGGGGAGCTCAATAATGCATATATTTTTTGCACAGCAAGTGAGCTGTGACGTCAAATCTGTCATGTGACCCGCGTGTGTGGAAGCGTAAGGCATTGTAGTGTAGCGGTTAGCGCTACGCTGCGCTACGAACCCGGCGACCCGAGTTCGATTTCCGCTCACGGCCACCACCGGTGACGATTATTTCAACCGCTCCTAGGCCTCCCCTAGGTCGACTCAGCCTCAACCGAGTAACTGCTGTGGTGTGTGAACATTGCCACTGGGGAGACAAAGGCGGTCGGGCGTGCTGCTGTCACTCACCCCCTCAAAGTATAATTGGTACATCAGCATTATTAATTATTAATTTCGAATTTTATATTATTCATATTAGTATAATTATTATACTAATGATTATTATACAAAAAAATCTAATCATACTAGTATTATTAGTATAATAATAATTCATATACTAAGAATAATTACACTTTTCATACTTATACTAATAATATACTTATACTAATAACTATTATTAACTATTACACTCATTCTTAATTTTAGAACTTTCGTGACTGCAGGAATTATTATTTGTTTCTTTCGGTTAAGTCACGTCTAAAGATAAAACAATAAATTAAATTAAATAATAGAATACGACGTTTCGATTGCAACACAAGCAATCATCATCAGGTATAATGAAATAGCGACATAAAATCTAACCAGAAAACTATAGACAGACATATTAGCAGACAGATATCACCAAGATACATAGCGAGAGCAACACAGGTAACAGAGAGGGGTGATCGTCTCTGTGTGGTGGCCTTAAATAGACAGAGGGGGGGGGGGAGGAGGCAGAGAGAGGGAGGAGGGTTAGAGAAAAAATTAGCATATCAATGAGTGGTCAACAGACGTGGTGCTGCGAATGCGATGGCACGGCAAGCAAGCCTGAAAATCAGGAGAAGGACACACTAAAATTAAATAACCTAGTAAAATATCGAAATGTAATGTAATACAACACAGAGGGTCGGTCAACACACAATTAACGCATAGCCTGGTTGATTACGTATTTCAAAGATTGCTAAGTTAGAATTTAAGTGTGAACAATCTAAAGAGAGGACACAGGCAGAGAAAACAAGTCGCCAGAGAGAGAGAAAAAAGATAAGCTTAAAACTTCCCCGTAGAAGTGGTTCAATCTTAATTTTAGAACTTTCGTGACTGCAGGAATTATTATTTGTTTCTTTCGGTTAAGTCACGTCTAAAGATAAAACAATAAATTAAATTAAATAATAGAATACGACGTTTCGATTGCAACACAAGCAATCATCATCAGGTATAATGAAATAGCGACATAAAATCTAACCAGAAAACTATAGACAGACATAGCAGACAGATATCACCAAGATACATAGCGAGAGCAACACAGGTAACAGAGAGGGGTGATCGTCTCTGTGTGGTGGCCTTAAATAGACAGAGGGGGGGGGCGGAGGCAGAGAGAGGGAGGAGGGTTAGAGAAAAAATTAGCATATCAATGAGTGGTCAACAGACGTGGTGCTGCGAATGCGATGGCACGGCAAGCAAGCCTGAAAATCAGGAGAAGGACACACTAAAATTAAATAACCTAGTAAAATATCGAAATGTAATGTAATACAACACAGAGGGTCGGTCAACACACAATTAACGCATAGCCTGGTTGATTACGTATTTCAAAGATTGCTAAGTTAGAATTTAAGTGTGAACAATCTAAAGAGAGGACACAGGCAGAGAAAAACAAGTCGCCAGAGAGAGAGAAAAAAGATAAGCTTAAAACTTCCCCGTAGAAGTGGTTCAATCTTAATTTTAGAACTTTCGTGACTGCAGGAATTATTATTTGTTTCTTTCGGTTAAGTCACGTCTAAAGATAAAACAATAAATTAAATTAAATAATAGAATACGACGTTTCGATTGCAACACAAGCAATCATCATCAGGTATAATGAAATAGCGACATAAAATCTAACCAGAAAACTATAGACAGACATATTAGCAGACAGATATCACCAAGATACATATGAAATACGTAATCAACCAGGCTATGCGTTAATTGTGTGTTGACCGACCCTCTGTGTTGTATTACATTACATTTCGATATTTTACTAGGTTACTAGGTTATTTAATTTTAGTGTGTCCTTCTCCTGATTTTCAGGCTTGCTTGCCGTGCCATCGCATTCGCAGCACCACGTCTGTTGACCACTCATTGATATGCTAATTTTTTCTCTAACCCTCCTCCCTCTCTCTGCCTCCGCCCCCCCCCCTCTGTCTATTTAAGGCCACCACACAGAGACGATCACCCCTCTCTGTTACCTGTGTTGCTCTCGCTATGTATCTTGGTGATATCTGTCTGCTAATATGTCTGTCTATAGTTTTCTGGTTAGATTTTATGTCGCTATTTCATTATACCTGATGATGATTGCTTGTGTTGCAATCGAAACGTCGTATTCTATTATTTAATTTAATTTATTGTTTTATCTTTAGACGTGACTTAACCGAAAGAAACAAATAATAATTCCTGCAGTCACGAAAGTTCTAAAATTAAGATTGAACCACTTCTACGGGGAAGTTTTAAGCTTATCTTTTTTCTCTCTCTCTGGCGACTTGTTTTCTCTGCCTGTGTCCTCTCTTTAGATTGTTCACACTTAAATTCTAACTTAGCAATCTTTGAAATACGTAATCAACCAGGCTATGCGTTAATTGTGTGTTGACCGACCCTCTGTGTTGTATTACATTACATTTCGATATTTTACTAGGTTATTTAATTTTAGTGTGTCCTTCTCCTGATTTTCAGGCTTGCTTGCCGTGCCATCGCATTCGCAGCACCACGTCTGTTGACCACTCATTGATATGCTAATTTTTTCTCTAACCCTCCTCCCTCTCTCTGCCTCCGCCCCCCCCCCTCTGTCTATTTAAGGCCACCACACAGAGACGATCACCCCTCTCTGTTACCTGTGTTGCTCTCGCTATGTATCTTGGTGATATCTGTTTGCTAATATGTCTATAGTTTTCTGGTTAGATTTTATGTCGCTATTTCATTATACCTGATGATGATTGCTTGTGTTGCAATCGAAACGTCGTATTCTATTATTTAATTTAATTTATTGTTTTATCTTTAGACGTGACTTAACCGAAAGAAACAAATAATAATTCCTGCAGTCACGAAAGTTCTAAAATTAAGATTGAACCACTTCTACGGGGAAGTTTTAAGCTTATCTTTTTTCTCTCTCTCTGGCGACTTGTTTTCTCTGCCTGTGTCCTCTCTTTAGATTGTTCACACTTAAATTCTAACTTAGCAATCTTTGAAATACGTAATCAACCAGGCTATGCGTTAATTGTGTGTTGACCGACCCTCTGTGTTGTATTACATTACATTTCGATATTTTACTAGGTTATTTAATTTTAGTGTGTCCTTCTCCTGATTTTCAGGCTTGCTTGCCGTGCCATCGCATTCGCAGCACCACGTCTGTTGACCACTCATTGATATGCTAATTTTTTCTCTAACCCTCCTCCCTCTCTCTGCCTCCGCCCCCCCCCCTCTGTCTATTTAAGGCCACCACACAGAGACGATCACCCCTCTCTGTTACCTGTGTTGCTCTCGCTATGTATCTTGGTGATATCTGTCTGCTAATATGTCTGTCTATAGTTTTCTGGTTAGATTTTATGTCGCTATTTCATTATACCTGATGATGATTGCTTGTGTTGCAATCGAAACGTCGTATTCTATTATTTAATTTAATTTATTGTTTTATCTTTAGACGTGACTTAACCGAAAGAAACAAATAATAATTCCTGCAGTCACGAAAGTTCTAAAATTAAGATTGAACCACTTCTACGGGGAAGTTTTAAGCTTATATTTTTTCTCTCTCTCTGGCGACTTGTTTTCTCTGCCTGTGTCCTCTCTTTAGATTGTTCACACTTAAATTCTAAATTAGCAATCTTTGAAATACGTAATCAACCAGGCTATGCGTTAATTGTGTGTTGACCGACCCTCTGTGTTGTATTACATTACATTTCGATATTTTACTAGGTTATTTAATTTTAGTGTGTCCTTCTCCTGATTTTCAGGCTTGCTTGCCGTGCCATCGCATTCGCAGCACCACGTCTGTTGACCACTCATTGATATGCTAATTTTTTCTCTAACCCTCCTCCCTCTCTCTGCCTCCGCCCCCCCCCCTCTGTCTATTTAAGGCCACCACACAGAGACGATCACCCCTCTCTGTTACCTGTGTTGCTCTCGCTATGTATCTTGGTGATATCTGTCTGCTAATATGTCTGTCTATAGTTTTCTGGTTAGATTTTATGTCGCTATTTCATTATACCTGATGATGATTGCTTGTGTTGCAATCGAAACGTCGTATTCTATTATTTAATTTAATTTATTGTTTTATCTTTAGACGTGACTTAACCGAAAGAAACAAATAATATTACACTCATACTAATTACACTATGTAAAACAATCTTGTTCCTGCGTAGTAAGTGTTATTTTTTAATTGCTTATGCCTAAAAAGTATAGAAAATGGCGATTATTCCCCACATACTTTTCTTTTGTGTCCAGGACTTATTGTGAACGAAAAACACAAATGCACACACCACGTTTCCTCATTGAAATAGGTACATTTAAAAATATCACTGTCCTGGTCACAAAAGCAAAGTGTGTGGGGAATAATAGCAATTTTCTGTACTTTTGAGGATTAAGCAATGAGGAAATGACACTTACTACCCAGGGATTGTTATTGTTACACAGTGTTATTATTAGTTGTATTTAGTTTAGAGAAAGAGAGTCTCACAGTGACTGTATTCATACACATATTTGAAGGTATCAATACTACTCAAAATTAACACTACTCACAATTAATACTACTCACAATTAAGTTATCGTGCAGCGTCTTGCTATCACGGCGGTCTAGGACTTCCTCCAAGAGGGTTGGCGGATCGCGATACTTCATAATGCTGCTCGAATTGATGCAATAACCAGGATGCATTGATCACTGGGCTTGGTTCACGGTAGACCGCAGGTCATTTTTTATGACTACAGTAAAACCTCATCATTTCGGTATTTGATCATTCGTAATTGGGGATAATTTGGCACGGCTAAGGCCTTCGGCACATATACAGTATCAGTAATACGCCATGAGGCGAATCGCCGTACCAAATGGTCCAATTTCAGCATACACGTGGAGCAACAGCGGGCGGCACAACCAAAACAACGACTCTGTCTGGTGGCTGCGTGCATGGTCAGCGTCAGTGCAGACCTGTCGCTTTGGACTTGACCTTGTTTATGTGCACTCTGTGCAGAAACGTCGTCTATGCCTAAATCAAGAAGTACTAGCAAGGGACTGAAGTATGAATCCTTTCGTCTGTGAGACAAATCAAAAGTTTTGGATAGAATTGATGCAGGGTGTGTCGATACGTGTGGTGTGTGAAGAGTTTGGAAAAATATGTATTGGGCAAGAGCCATTGAGGAGTACCACTGTACACAATTCAAAATATTGGATAATTCGGCAAGGCCAGAGGTCCATATGTGTGGAATTAACAAGGGTTTGCTGTACATTTTTTGTAGAATGATTTTTCTTAACATTCTCTGTTATCTGTTTATATATCTGTTGATTCGGGGATGGGGGGGGGGGGCCTTGTAGCCGACCGGGCCCCTATGCGCTACGTGACGCTGCCTTATACCCACACCCAATAGTCGCATCTCTGGGCCTACTCCACTGCTGGCTTAAAACTTGAGCACCGCGGTGCCGGATTCAAGTGATACTGCGCTCCGTTCACAAAGCACTCTTTCAGCAAACCGTGCGTATGTTGAACTTCGTTGGCACTGCATGTGGCCAACCTTGCTAATCAAAGGTGCAGGGGAAAGGACAGCAAACTAAAGACAAAAAGAAGTTCTAAAGAAATTAGTTTGCCAATCTCGATGATGATATAAAGTGCACAGCTCCCAGCAGCTTCCTAATATGGGAAGGAATAGGCTTATAGAGACCCACAGAGATCCAGACTCATATAGAACCATGTAGTTCCAGAGACTTATATAGAACCACAGAGACCCATAGAGACCTATACTCATATGTATGTATGCTGAGCTTCTTTGGCACCAGACGTAGCCCACCGCGCTAACTGTGCAGGGGAAGGAAGGAAACAAACACACAAAAAGCAGTTCTAAAGAGACGAGTGTGTCAATCCAGATGATGATTTAAAAGTGGCGTAGCTCCCAGTGGCTTGCTAACATGGGAAGGAGCAGCGTTCGACCGACACACGGTGCAACACTACAGTCCTTGTTCTAGGAGTTGGAGGGCCTCGCACTCGGTCTGTGTCCGTGCCCCTCTGCCGGACACGCTCTCGGCAAAAAAAAGGTTTCTGAGCTCGGGGCCTAATCCGGTCCTTCGAGGCCCTCGTATTTGGAAAGCTCTCTGCCTGAGGAACCGCGCCTCGCCCCTGAGATTCTTGCATTGAGAAAGGAACGCTGACGCTAACTAACCCCGAGGATATGTGAGGTGAACTAGAGAGGGTTTTGTTTTTGTTTGCTGTATGGCACTTGGAAGCCCTTTGTTGGGGCTGCTGTGCCTTATAATCACGTAAATAATGATGATGGTGATGATGATGATGACGATGACGACGATGATGACAATGATGTTGATGATGACGATGACGATAATGATGATGGTGATGATGATCGTGATGACGATGATGATGACGATGATGTTGATGATGACAATGATGATGATGATGATGTTGATGATGGTGATGACAATGACGACAATGGTGTGGGCGGTGGAGGTGCTGGAGGCACCGATAGCGCTCCTCGTGCAGGCTCTGTGACAGCACGGCGTACTCCTGCTGGTGCTGAGCCTTCACCGCCTCCAGCAGGTGGCCCAGCCGCGCCTGCACGCACAAAGACAAAGGTCCCCCGCATAGCCTCAGCGCGCCGTCGGAGGTGCTGAGCGCCATTACGGCGAGCGGCGCCCGTGAAGGCCGGGAGTCGGTGACCAGCACCGCACCGGGTGCTCGTTTACGGCTGAGCCGACCTAGGGGAAGTCGAGGATCGGTTCTGACATTTGTCACCGATGTTGGCTGTGAGCGGGAATCGGGTCGCCGGGTTTGCGCTTTGCACTGCGCCACTGCTCCCCACATACGCAAACACCCACGCAGGCGTCAACACACGCACACAAAGACAAACATCCCCCGTGTAATTGGGGCAAGTGCTGTTAGCGAGCACCTATGAAGGCCGGCACGGCACACGAAGGGGGTGGGTGGCCAGCACCACGCCCGGCCGCCTTTGTTTCCCCAGTGACGATATTTACCGTGAGTGGGAATCGAACTCAGGTCGCTAGGTTCGTAGCGCAGCGCGCTAACCGCTATGCTACCACTGCCCACAAACGCACACTGGGCATGAACACGGTATACACACACGCAGAGGCACGTGCAGACATAAACACGCACAGGCAAATTGGTTGGAACACATACACAGATGCAAACACACACACACACAGGGATGCACAAATCGAACCAGAGCTCACCAAACACTGCATCGCCCATTGCTCACTTACCACACCACATCACACACACCGCATTACGCTTTGCTCACTCACCACACCACACACCGCACACGCTGCATCACGTGTCGCTCACTCACTCACCTGCGCCTCGCGAATCTCTCTCAGCTCCTCCACCACCGTCTCCAGGCCTCGTCGCTGAGCCTCCGAAAGTCCCCCCATACCTCCACCACCTCCACCGCCACCACTGCCGCCACCGCCGCCGCCAACGCCACCACCACCACGAGGGCTGCCCCCCCCTCCGCCCGTGCCGCCCCCGTGCAGCGCCGCGCCGGCCGGCCCCCCGGCTCCCGCCGGTGGTGCCAGCGCCAGGCCCAGGCCGCTCTCCGCGCCAAGGGAGCCGGACGTGGCGCTGGAGCAGTCGTCGTCGCTGCCGGTGCCGCGGGGAGAGTGCGACGACGACGCCGGCGCTGCGGGGCCCCCGGTGGCGGTGGAGGATGGCGCCAGCATCGTGGTGGAGGAGGAGAGACCCGGGAAGGCGTCATCGGCGGTGGAGTTGGCGGCGAAGTTGGAGGTGGAGGAGGGAGCGGCGGAGAGGTGGCTGGAGTGCAGCGTGGGCAGCGAGTCGTCCAGTGTGGTGTGCTGGGGGGTGGGGAGGAAGGTGATGGTAGAGGTGATGAAGGTGGCGGTGGTGAGGGGCAGTAGTGCAGCGGTTAGAGCGCTGCGCTACGAACCCGGTAACCCGAGTTGCCGGCCCCCAACACAAGTGACGATTATCTGAACCGGTCCTGGGCATCTCCTGGGTCAAATCAGTCTCAAATGAGTACCTGGCAGGGTGTGTAAACATCGCCACTGGGGAGACAAATGCCGGCACGTGTGCCGTGCCGGCCTTCATAGGTGCTCTCTACCAGCACTTGCCCCAATGGTCTGTTTAGGCTATACGGGTGGGCGAGGGGATCTTGGTATTTGGTGGTTATGATAACTACAAAGGTCAGCTACAAGGTCGCCTGCTGCCAATGGCATGGCGCTTCGACTGTCAGTCGTCCACGTGATAATGATGATGAAAAGCCACTTCCTCGAGCTAGCCTTTGTGGTAGCCAGGGCAACTTCTGAAAACGAGCTCTCTATAGCTCAGTGGGGGCCGTACCTAGCGAAATAAAAAATTGTTTAAGTTAGAGACATCTCTTCATTAAAGCCCCCACCTCATCCTTAAAGCCCCCACCTCATCCTTAAAGCCCCCACCTCTTCTTCTTTAAAGCCCCCACCTCTTACTCCTTAAAGCCCCCACCTTTTATTTCTTAAAGGCCCCACGTCCCTCGCCCGGCTGCCATGGCAGTGACTTATGATTATTCATGGGTGAATAATCACAAGGGTGAACAATCGCACAGGTAAGCAATAGCACAGGTGAGCAATCGCAGGGGTAGACGAGCGGCCGGCTGCGTGGCCCGCGAGGCGCCCACCTGCAGGTCGTGCAGGTTGTCGGCGCTGCCGAAGTGGTGGCGGAAGAACTCGCGGGGCCGGTGGACCACAGCGCCGGCGGCCGAGTGGGACAGGCCAAGGAGGCCGCCCCGCACCGTGTCCACCACGCCCTCGCCGAACCCGCGCAGGGCCACCCCCTTGGCGTGCCGGGGGCCGGTGCCGGGGGCCGTGCCGGCGCCTCCGCCCTGGGAGCCGCCGCTGCCGCCGCTGCCGCTGCCGCTCTGCTCCATCTGCGGGGTGATCGGCAACGCTGGGGTTGATGGTTTTAAAACTCACAATCAGTCTTAACCACGAGCAGTACTTGCGGTGAACGTGCAAACAAACATGGCTCTGATAATTATTAATATACGGCATTGTCTATGAAAGCGATTAGCCTACACCAGAGATAGCAGCCTTCTTGAGGGCCTAGTCTCACGTCCAGCGTCAGACCGGAGAACAACGCCAAAAAAGCGAACAGCACAAAAACAATGCCACACGTGTAATGCGAGCAAGGATTGAGGGGGGGCGGAGTCTGGGTCACGTGGGGTGTGGGTGGAGTTAGGGTCACGTGGGGGAGAGGATTTAGGGAGAGAACCGGAAGGGGAAGGGGGAGTTGAGACGGAGTGAAATACGAGGAGGCCACGCTGGGCAAGACGGAGAGTGTGGCGCGGTCGCCACGCGGTCGGAGACGTCGACACCGACAGCCATCAGTGTCAGACGAAGAGAGCTAACAGGAGCAGTGAGAGGCTAGCTGTGAAAGGGGCAGCAGTGACGCTAGATAGCGGGGCAGCGGTGTGGCTGCAAGGATTGCCTGACGGGGCAGCAGGGAGACTGCATATTGGAGTAGCAGGGAGACTGTATAACGGGAGCAGCCGAGGGCTGTGGAGAGGTCGTCGAGCGGGATGCGGGCCCGAGCGAGACGCCGTGGTATCGAGATTCAACGAACCCAATAAAGGACAACGGAGATCGACATCTGAGAGAGAGTCCTTTATTACATTGGTGTCAGAAGTGAAACGGCATGTCAAAACAGCTCAGGAAGAAGACCGTCCCTGCACCATCTTCGGCAACATCTTCCGACGACGACCTCCCTCCAGCGGTGGCGCTACCCATGATGGAGGAGGAAAGCGGAGCGGGGACGAGCGGGGTTCCAGCCGTGCAGGACGTGGCCGCCTCGGTGGGCCCATCCGCGCGACTGGACGCTGACGAGGGATGGCGACAGGTGGCGGCGCAACTGGAGGCGCTGAAGACGGTGTTGGCGCAATTGTGCGTTTTCGTGACGCCGACGACAACTTCGGGGAGGCCCGGCGAGGAACAATGGGCCGGGGCCTTGCCGTCGCCATCAGCCCTCTCGACCACGCGGCACGAAGACGCCATCTTGGGCGTGGCCGAAGAAGAACGGCGGGAAGCCGCCATCTTGCGCCCTCCGCCGCGGGAAGCCGCCATCTTGCACACGTTGCGGAGCGACGCCATCTTGTCGCTGCCGCGCGTGTCACCATCGGAGGAGGACGGAGGAGCAAGAACCCGCAGCCGTCATTTAACAACGGTCAAAGAATTCTCAATCGGCAGCGATTGGAGCGCATTCGCCTGCCGGTTTTAAGCGGCCGTACGCTCCGCCATGTGGACGGACGCGGAGGCCCTGGAAGTCTTACCAACACTTCTCGACGACGAGTCCATCCGGTTCTTCCGCTCCATCAAGGCAGACAAGAAGAAGACGCTGCAGGGTGTCTTCGAGGAGATGGCGGATGCGTACTAGCCTCCGGACGACGCCCATCGGAGATTTGTTCAGCGCCAACGGGCGCCTGATGAATTTGCCGGTGGCCTACAGAGGCGCAGTTCTGGAACTGGCGATGGCGGCATACCCCGAGACGGAGCCCGATTTGTTGGAGCCCCTCGTGTTGGGCAAAATGCTCGAATTATCTAGAGACCTGGGGATCCCCATGCCGGTGTGCAGCCATGATAAATTGACGTCCCGTGCTGTGGCTAAGTGCTTGGACGCTCAATTTAATCTCCGACGCTGGAAGCAGGTGTCGGCTTGGACGGGGGGGCCCGTCGTTGAAGGCGGTGCTACGGGGTGGGATCCTACGAAGGCGATCTACGTTCCTGACGACAAGGGTCCGCAGGAGTTGACGGCCGCCTCCGCCCAGTGGCCTGCTCGGGGGGGGACGGGGCCGAGGTCCGTGCCACCGGCGCGGGAGCGTCGGGACAGGGGGGGTGCCGCGCGTCGGAACGACGTGGAGTGTTTCCGCTGCGGCCGTAAGGGCCACTTCGCCAGGGACTGTTGGGCTCGCATTCCGGGGCCGCCCCAGCAGGAGGCCTCGACCACGGACGCCGCGCGAAAAGACCCACCAGTACAGGCAAGTCGGTGCGCACCAGACACCCGGCAAGGCCTGTCACCTCATGCATCACCATCGCCGCGCGGTCCGTGTGTCGTTAACAACAAGGTGCCTCCGGTTGACCCGTGTCGCTCGCTGACGCAATGGCGCCGATTGGCACGCAGGGTAGTTGCGGCCGCTACGGTGTCGTCCACGGTACCGGGTTCTATTCAGGGGGTCGAGGTGCGAATTTTGGTGGACTCCGGTGTGTCCGCGACCATTATTTCGGATGTCATTTTCCATCTTTTGGGCATTCCGCCAGGGAGAGTGCGAGCGGTTTATGATTCATGCATAGCGGCGAATGGGGGAAGTATGGGCATTGTGGGCCAGGTGGACGCCAACATATCCATCGGGGGGGTGTCGGCTTCAGGGACCGTGTTGATCTCTAGGTCCCTTGCGGTACCCTGTTTGTTGGGGACTGATTTCCTGGCAAAAATGCACATTCAAATAAGGATTGATCAAAACTGCATTGAATTACCGGGGGGGGCGTAAAATTTCGTTCCTACCGTCGCCATGGAGCCGGTCTGCCCCTGTTTGCCAGGTGCAGGCACTGTCCGAGGTATCTGTTGACATTCCACCTGGTTCGCAGATGCTTATCCCGTTGAGATATCGGAAGCCAGTACCTGGCGTTGAGGGAGCGGCGGGGGTTCTGTTATCGCCGTCCACGGCTATAACGGGCGGCTCGGCGCTGGTTGGGGCACAAACAATTGTCCGGCCGGGCCAGCCCCCGTTCTTACAGGTACTAAATGGGAGTGCAAAGAATGTCAGTGTCCCGGCTGGAACGGTTGTGGCTCTCGCCACGACCGCGCTCACAACCCATGACAACCGGGTCTGCCGGGACATGGTAGGGGGGGTTTTGGGGCCAACGTGGCAGGATGACCGTTGGGTTGCCGAGTTATGTGGAGAGAATTCATCCCTGACCAGAGAGCAACGGTCCGCGCTTCGCGCGCTGTTGCTAAGTTATTCCGACGTGTTCAGCTCGGATGATTTTGACTTGGGACGCACCTCCCTGCTTTCCGACCACATTGATACGGGGGATGCCGCTCCGATTCGGTTGAACTCACATCGGTTGAGCCCGACGGAGCGGGATCAGGTTCGCGGGGCAGTGGAGGACATGCTAGCCGCTGATATTATATCCCCGTCTAACAGTCCATGGGGCGCGCCGGTAGTCCTTGTGAAAAAGAAGGATGGGAAACTGCGATTTTGCGTCGATTTTCGGAAATTGAATAAGGTGTCCGTCGCAGACGCGTACCCACTTCCGCGTATGGATGATTCCCTCCATGCCTTGTCTGGGGCGAAGTTTTTTTCAACATTGGATCTCTCTTCGGGATTCTGGCAGCTTCCCCTTGACGAGTCCTCGAGGGAAAAGACGGCTTTTCGCACGCCGCAGGGACTGTTTCAGTTTAATTGCCTCCCGATGGGCTTGAATGCGGCTCCCGCCACTTTTCAGCGGTTGATGGAGCTGGTGTTAACGGCTCTGCAGTGGGAAACATGTTTGATTTATTTAGACGATGTCATCGTCTTTAGCCGCACATTTGACGAACATTTGCAGAGATTGAAGACGGTTTTTGCTAGGATGCGCTCCGCAAATTAAAAATTCAAATCGAAAAAGTGTCACCTACTGCAACGATCCGTGCGTTATTTGGGACACATAGTCAGTGCGGACGGGGTGGCCACGGACCCGGAGAAGACGGCGTGCGTCCGTAACTGGCCAACCCCGGCCTCGGTTGGGGACGTATGTCGCTTCTTGGGGTTCGCCTCATACTATCGCAGGTTCGTCCCGAACTTTGCTATGATCACTAGGCCCTTGCACCTCCTTACGGGTAAGGGTCGGAGGTTCAGTTGGGGTCCGCCGGAGGAAGCGGCGTTTCAGGGCCTACGCCATCGGTTGGCGACTGCGCCGACATTGGACTA
Source organism: Lampetra fluviatilis (assembly GCF_964198595.1). Classification (NCBI taxonomy): domain Eukaryota; kingdom Metazoa; phylum Chordata; class Hyperoartia; order Petromyzontiformes; family Petromyzontidae; genus Lampetra; species Lampetra fluviatilis. The sequence continues at coordinate 844,255 of NC_136312.1, read as the reverse complement.
TCCGGATTTTGATAGACCGTTTATTCTGGATACGGACGCTAGTGACACTGGGATTGGGGCCATTCTGTCACAGTCCAAAGGCGGCGTGGAGCGCGTGGTAGCCTACGATAGCCGTGTGCTGTCCCCGGCAGAAACCCGCTACTGCGTCACTCGCCGCGAATTATTGGCTATTGTCCATTTTCTCCGCCAATATCGGCCGTATCTTTACGGCCGGTCATTTATTGTGCGCACGGACCATGCGGCTCTGCAATATGCCCTGAGGGTTGACCAACCATCTGGCCAACTGGCACGATGGTTGGAGACCCTGCAGGAATTTTCCTTCGACATACAATATCGGAAGGGGTCGCGTCATGCGAATGCGGACACACTTTCCAGATTACCGCAGGGGTCCCCTTGCGCTTGCGCGTCGGGTACGAATAGGTGTACGCCGGTTCAGCTACTCCCTCGGCCTGTCGTGTCAGCTGTCGAGGTGCCTGGGGCTCCGGTGTGCCCAGGACCGGCCGATGGGGTTCTGAACCTGCCGCGCTCGGTATGGATTCGCGAACAATTGCTTGACGACTCGTTGGGGGCTTTACGGAGTCAGGCTGCGAAGGGGGCGGGAAGATTGCTGTCCAGTGGGACGCCGGGGGCCGCTCTCCGGGATGGTTTGCTCATGTGGAGAGAGGGATTGCATGACCGCTGGCGTCTGGTGGTACCGTCGTCGCTACGGTACCAATTGATTCGGACTCTGCACGGCGACACTTTATTACATCTCGGGGTGCAGAAGACTTTGTTAACATTACAGCAAGACTACTTCTGGCACGGCATGACGACGGATGTCGTCGGACACATTCGTGCGTGTCCTGGGTGTGCCCGGCGGAAGCCGCCTAAAAACCCTTACGTGCCGCCGGTGCAGTCTATACAAGTGTCTCGAATAAACGAGTTGGTGGCGCTGGATATTTTGGGACCTTTCCCGCCATCCGCTAGGGGTAATAAATATTTGCTGGTCGGGGTGGAATATCTTTCCCGCTGGCCGATGGCTTGGCCCTTACCCGACCAGTCGGCGGCGTCTATCACGGACGCCTTCCTATTTGGATATGTGATGGACAAAGGGGCGCCGGAGAGGCTACTCACGGATCAGGGGCGAAATTTTTCTTCCAAATTGTTGGCAGAAGTGTGTGCTGCTCTGGGAACCAAGAAGGTTCGTACGTCTCCTTACCACCCGCAGACGGATGGCATGGTGGAACGCCTTAATCGGACGCTGTCGGCCATGCTATGTCACACGGTTGACGAGAAACAAGCTAATTGGGACTTGCATATACCTGGGGTACTCTCCGCGTATCGGATGACGCCTCATGCGTCCACTGGGTATTCTCCATTTTTTCTCATGTATGGCCGCGAGAATGTGCCGCCGGTGGAAGTACAGCTGAGTATGGGGGCGAAGGGTCCTGTTAAACCCCTCCCCGAATACATTCAGGACACGGTTCGACGCGTTGCCGAGGCACGGGAGGGGGCCCGGTTGGCTAATGCCAAGACTCAGGCGCGAAACGAGCGTTGCGCCCGGCGCTCAACTGGTACATGCCCCTGGCGAGTGGGGGACATGACATGGCTGCACTGCCCGCAGGTGCGGCCGGGGACCTCCCCTAAGCTTCATAAACCATGGCAGGGGCCGGTTAGACGAAGAGAGCTAACGGGAGCAGGGAGAGGCTAGCTGTGAAAGGGGCAGCAGTGACGCTAGATAGCGGGGCAGCGGTGTGGCTGCAAGGATTGCCTGACGGGGCAGCAGGGAGACTGCATATTGGAGCAGCAGGGAGACTGTATAACGGGAGCAGCCGAGGGCTGTGGAGTGGTCGTCGAGCGGGACGCGGGCCCGAGCGAGACGCCGTGGTATCGAGATTCAACGAACCCAATAAAGGACAACGGAGATCGACATCTGAGAGAGAGTCCTTTATTACACACGCATCAGAGCATTCATAGCTGGGGGTGACCCGCTATATCACATATAAACTGACGCTATATCAGTCAAAAACTGACGCTATATCAGTCATAAACTGACGCTATATCAGTCATAAACTGACGCTATATCAGTCATAAACTGACGCTATAACAGTCATAAACTACGCTATATCAGTTATAAACTGACGCTATATCAGTCATAAACTGACGCTATCAGTCATAAACTGACGCTATATCAGTCATAAACTGACGCTATATCAGTCATAAACTGACGCTATATTAGTTAAAAACTGACGCTATATCAGTCTTAAACTGACGCTATATCAGTCATAAACTGAGCTATATCAGTTATAAACTGATGCTATATCAGTTATAAACTGACGCTATATCAGTTATAAACTGACGCTATATCAGTCATAAACTGACGCTATATCAGTCATAAACTGACGCTATATCAGTCATAAACTGATGCTATATCAGTCATAAACTGACGCTATATCAGTCATAAACTGACGCTATATCAGTCATAAACTGACGCTATATCAGTTATAAACTGACGCTATATCAGTTATAAACTGACGCTATATCAGTTATAAACTGACGCTATATCAGTCATAAACTGACGCTATATCAGTCATAAACTGACGCTATATCAGTCATAAACTGAAGCTATATCAGTAATAAACTGACGCTATATCGGTGTTTGAACATCTTAATACCTCTTGCTTTATTGGCAGAAAGGGTAAAACCTATTCTTATTTTTCATACTTTGAAACTGGCAAAAAGGCATCCCGTGATATGGTTGGTGGTTTGTTCCCTGGGCGGGTGCTCCGTTCGCCTCGTTTTACGCACATGGACAGCTATCTGTAAACTACTCAACTATTTTGACTTTACCAGGTGTAAGCTGCTGTGTAGCTCTTATTCAGAAACGACCCTGGCCATCGGAAATGACAGCTCGACGAAGTGGCTCGTCACGTGGTCATTTATAGCAGCCAAATATTCTAAACGGCTGATGTTGATTCTGAATGCGGAGCAAAAAACTGGAGGACCCAGAAAAAAATCTACGTGACCACATGGAAAAAGACACGCAAACTCCTAATATACAGCAGGCGTCAGGGTCGGGATCAAACCCACGACCTCCTCCATACCAGGCGAGGTAGATAACATTTCCCGGCCATCGTGGCTGCCACTAGGAGTCCCCCCCCTACTGGTTAGACTGCAGCTGGGCCCCTGCGGATCACTGCTCCAGTCCTGTACACGCCTCTCCTGCTCCACTCAGGCAATTTAAATCTCTATTGGAAAATCATCTCTGTAGTACCGCTTGTTGCTGTGTGTTAGTTTGTTGTACTTCCCCCCGCATCTCCGATAAAGCACAGTTGACTACAGTTGGCTACGTACGCTGCGGAAAAACCTCGGTGCCTCGGGGCCTCCGGGTCTCTGGGCCTTTGGGTTCACCGGGTCACCGGGTCCCCGGGTCTCGAGGTCTCTGGGTCTCGGGGCTTCGGGGCCCCGGGGCCTCCAGGTCTCCGGGCCTTGGGGCCTCCGGGTCTCCGGGTCCCTGGGGCGGTGGCGGTGGTGGCGGTGCGGGGGGGGGGGTGGGGGGGGATGGCACTCACGTCGCGCAGGCGGCGGTGGTAGTGGTCGAGCTTGCGCTGCAGCTGCGCGATGGTGGTGGATGACTTCTGGTTTTTCTTCTCGAACACGTGCTTGATGCGCGCGCCCTGCTGCCGGTCGGCGTTGTGCGACAGCTTCAGATACTCCGCCACATTCTCATCGCGCGCCTCCTGCTCGATGCGCATCCGCTCCGTCACACGCAGCACCTGGTGGGGGGGGGGGGCATGGCGTGCCTTTGAGTCGCTCGCGTTCCATGTCCCCGGGATCGGTTGTGAGCAACTGTGCGACTCGGTCACTTGAACAAATCAAACGAGCCGAAACTCACCGGTTCTGGCGAGGCGCAATGAGCCGCTCACTCTCGCACACATTCACTCACGCTCGCTAACCTTCGCCCACGCTCAGCCACACTCATACTTGCTTGCTCACTCACGCTCACTCGATCACCCACGCTCACCCTCACTCACTCGTTTGCTCACACTCAATCACACTCGCTCACACACACAAAGATCCCCCCAGTATAGCCTTAACAGACTGTCGGAGCAAGTGCTGTTAGCAAGCACCTTTGAAGGCCGGCACGGCACATGAGGGGGTGGGTGGCCAACACCATGCCCGGCCACCTTTGTTTCCCCAGTGGTGATGTTCACACACTGCACCAGATACTCATTTGGGGCTGAGTCAACCTAGAGGAACCCACGACTGGTCACCGGCTTTTGCGACCACGAGCGTGAATCGACCTCGGGTCGCCGGGTTAGTAGGGCAGCGCGCCAACCGCTGCGCCACCGCTCCCCAACTCGCCCACTCTTGCTCACCCAGGGCACCCCCCCCCCGCCGCACTCCCCACCCCCCGTCCCCCCCACCCCCACCCTCCGCCCTCCACCCCCCGCCCCCTCCACCCCCCACCCCCCCACCGCCCACCTTCTGCTGCAGCTGTTCGAGGGCCACGACCCTCGTCCTGTGGGGGTCCCCGGTGAGCCCCCCCAAGTCCACGCCATCGGCGCCCCCCGACATTGCGCTTCCGTCTGAGCCGGCGGAAAGGGGCGCCATGTCCATGCGGTCCACCTGGGGGGTGAAGGGTGAGGGGGTAAGGGTGGGGAACGGAACAGACCCGTGACATGACATCGTCATCTTGTTCACACGCGACATGACATCGTCGTCTTGTTCACACACAAAAGGTGAGTTAGTGGATGAGTGAGTGAGCCGCTGTGACCTGTGGTGTGGTGAGTGAGTGGGCGAGTTTGTGGATGACTGAGTTTCTGTGACCTGTGGTGTGGTCAGTGAGTGGGCAAATGAGTGTGTGGACGAATTAGTGGCTGAGTGAGCTTCTGTGACCTGTGGTGTGGTGAGTGAGTGGACGAGTGAGTGAGTGGGCGAGTTAGCGGATGAGTGAGCTTCTGTGACCTGTGGTGTGGTGAGTGAGTGGGCGAGTTTAAGTCAAGTTTCCTGGCTCAACAACTAGAGGCTCGCTTAACAAACGGTGGTTGGCAGCTTGTGTTGTCACATATGGGTGAGCGCGTGCGTGTGTGTATGTGTGCATGGGAAGGAGTGGTGGCGCAATAGTTAGCATGCTTGCGCTACGAACCCGGCGCCCAGATTTCAATTCCCGCTCGCGGCCAACACCGGTGAAGAATATGCAAACTGGTCCTGGGCCTCCCCAAGGTCGACTTAGCCTCAAATGAGTACCCAGTGCAGTGTGGAAATTTCGCGACTGGGGAGACAAAGGCGGCAAGGGCGTTTTGGCTACCCACTCCCTCGCATGCCGTGTCGACCTTCATAGGTGCTCGCTATCACGACAAGACCCAACAGTCTATTAAAGCTATACGGGGGATCTTTGTCTTTGTGTGTATGTGTGCGGGCAGAATGCGATGTCGTGCGAGTTACAGAAGTTAAACAAGACGAAGAAAAAAATCCCCCATGTAGCCTTTAACAGGCTGCAGGGCCAAGTGCCGTTAGCGAGTAGCACCTATGGAGGCCGCCACGGCACACGAGGGGTGGCTGACCAGCACCACACTCGGCCGCCTTTGTACTACTGATATTTACACACCGCACGAGGTCCTCATTGAAGGCCAAGTCGACCTAAGGGAGGCCCTATACCGCTTCAGATACTCATCACCGGTGTTTGCGTTGAACAGGAATAAACTTTGGGTCAGCAGCGGGGCTCATAGCGCAGTGCGCTAACCGCTACACTACCGCTCCCCATACACAGCAACCCACACAGACACACGCGCCGGGACACACACCGCTCTGGCACACACGGCACACACACGCCAAGCCATTACACCGACACTTGATCTGCGGGATTAGATAACAAACGCGTGTGGCAAACGACTGCATTCATGCACAAAGACAAAGATCCCCGTATAGACTGAACAGACCATTGGGGCAAGTGGTGTTAGCGAGCACCACCTATGAAGGCCGGCACAGCACACGAGGGGGAGGATGGCCAACACCACGCCCGGCCGCTTCCGACTCCCTAGTGGCGATGTTTACACACTGCACCAGGTACTCATTTGAGGCTGAGTTTACCCAGGAGAGGCCCATAACCGGTTCAGATAATCGTCACTGGTGTTGGCCGTGAGTGGGAATCAAACTGGGGTCGCACAAAAGACAAAGATCCCCCATATAGCCTTAACAGACTGTAGGGGCAAGTGCTGTTAGTGAGCACCTATGAGGTCCTAAAACGGTACACGAGGGGGTGGGTGGCAAGCGACATGCCCGACCGCCTTTGTCTCCCCAGTGGCGATGTTTACACACTGCACCAGGTACTCATTTGAGGCTGAGTCGACCTAGGGGAGGCCCATGACCGGTTCAGATAATCGTCACTGGTGTTGGCCGTGAGCGGGAATCAAACTGGGGTTGCACGTACGCACACACACACAACAACCTTGAACACACTGGCAGAAAACAAATCCCTCTTAAAGCCTCTTGCGAGACTGTTGGGCCAAGTGCTGCGCGCGAGCAGCACCTATAAAGTATTAATCTATATATATAAAAGGGAAATTTGTGAATGTGTGTCTGTTCGAAATGTTTAGCATACTTCCCGACATGCAACAAACTTGAAATTTGGCATGAGGGTAGTTTCCAGACTGAACACAATGCAAAAAGTATAAAAATAGACTTTAATATTTTTTGGGGGGGGGGGGGGGCGCAATAACAGCAAGTGAGCGGTGACGTCACATCTCTGTCATGTCACCCGCATGCGGCAGCGTTACGCAGTGTGCCTGCTGACGTCACGCACCCCCCCACCCAAACCCTTCGTGTCGGCCGTGTATTAATCCAAGACAAGAATCCAAGTCCCGGGCGAAGCCGGGTAGTAAAGCTAGTCTAACTATAAACTGTTTTTTTTTATATTACCAGTCTTTGCCCACAGAGCTATGAAGCTCGTTTTCAGAAGCGACACTGGCTATCACAAATGATAGCTCAACTAAATGGCGTATCATCATCATCGTGAAAATTTATAGCAGCAGCCAAATAAAGGAGGGAAAAACCGGAGAACCCAGATAAAAATCCACGTGACCACGGGGAGAATATGCAAATATAGAAGCGAACCCACTTGTACCAAGTGAGGTAGTTCATATCTTGCCACTGCACGGTGCATCGATGGAGGGGGTGGTGTCGCCAGCACCATGCCCTTACCCCCGATTAGCAGTTCGATGCGAAAAAAGTTCAACATACATACATACATAGGGGAGGCCCAGGACCGGTTCAGATAATCGTCATTGGCTGCGAAAGAGAATCGAACGCAGCATGCGAACTGCTCCCCACTCACACACAAGTGCGTGAACACGCGTATACAACAACAACAACTACCATTTGCCACTTATAATCGGTCGTAACGTACACCACGACACTTGTGCCAGGCTAGGTGCACTTTGAGGCCACGTTAAGTGTCGAAGGCTCGCTGGCAGGAGGTCACGGGACAGACCCAGGTGCCATGGGTAGACTGACAGATGACCGGCAGATGCACGACCTGTGCCCCCTGCTGTGGGTGGAACCTGGTCAACGCTGACTGGGACCACTGTAAGGGGGCTGTAGAGAGAGTGGCGATTCGAAATCCTGCGATACCGGAATGTCATCACAGTTGTGTTGGCCTCCTTACTGCAGCCGCCAACGAGTGCATCCCCCGAGAATACCTGGAAAGAATCCACTCCCTGCTCGACAAAAGAGACCCAGGACCTTCTCCGACAGGACAACCGGTCGGGCAGCCCACAGGTCGCAAAGGCCCCGCGAGAGTCTTTAGACTCAGACGGACGCCAGCGGTGGACTGAGTGCGTTGAAGGCCCTGGAACTTCACGCACTCCAGCCGCCCGTGCCTAGGCCCTACTACGCCGCCTGGGTGCTGCTAACCCAACAGAAGATCGGACCGCTCGAGTCCCGTCCAACTCCACGGCCCCCAGACTCGTGGAGAAGGCAAAAGGACCGTTTGACAGAAAACACCGAGCGAGAGATCCATCGCCGATTACACCACCAGACAATGGACCTTAATTCCCACCGCCATGAGCGCAGAGGAAGCGAGAGAGCGTCTGGCTGCAATGAAGATCAAGGATGCCGTCAGAGATGGCATCTCCCACCCAGAATTCCTCCATCACTTAGGCCCCAGGGGACTCCAATGGCTGACAAACCCTGTACACCAAAACCACGAACACTGGATGCATCGCAATAGCATGGTGGGAGGTGATGGGCATTGCCATAATCAAACTGAGCAAGCCAACCGACGACCCGGGAAGCTACAGGCCGATATCACTCCTGTGCACGACCTATGAACTCCTGGAACGCATCATCATCCTCCGGAGAATCAGCCCCCCCCCCCATCGAGTCAGTGATCCCTGAAGAACAAGAGCGGGATTCCGGCCCGGACGCAGCTGTTGCTGCAAACAAGTTTTTGCCCCGGATTCCAGAAGATATCCAAGACCGACGCGAAATTCGTGGACTTGTCATCGGCCTATGACACAGTCTGAGTTAAGGGCTTTATGTTCAAGCTCGCAAGGACCATTCCTTGCCTCGAAACAACACGCCTGATATGGACGATGTTGAGCAATAAGCGACTGCGTGTCTACATGGGCAACAAAGCCGACTCACCCCGATTCCTCAACAATGGATTGCCACAAGGTTCAGTACTCATGCCAACGCTCTTCAATGTCTACACGAGCGACATGCCACCAACTGGGTCATGCACAATTTGTATATGCGGATGACCTTTCCCTGGCAACGCAAGCAGACACTTTCAACGACGTCGAATCCACTCTGAACCAAGACTGAAACAGTTTAACACGTAGGCTTTCACGACCAATTATTATCAATAAAGGTATATTTTTAATAGATCGCGTAAATATAAATGTCGTTAAACCCACCACCGGACACAGCTATTTAGTAAGGTTTGTCATGCAAACAAAACATGACAGTAAATTACTACTTCAGCACACTGCTGTGTTGGAGAGTAAATCCACAATATTTACAATTCGAGTACGACGTTTCTACTAACGAATTGGCACGTTTTTGTTTACGTGACAAATCGTATTAATTGGCTGTGTCGGGTGGTGGCGAGTTTAACAACACATTTATATTTACGCAATATAACCCCTAAAAAAAAACCTTTCTGGAAGACCTAAACAACCAAGGAAGGATATTTCTGGAAATGGAGGCTCAAGTCAAATCCCCACAAAACAGCAGTCACTGCATTTCATCTTGATAATAGGAGCGCCAAGCACATCGACCAGCACCACCGAGTGCGAGTATGCACACTCATGCATGCATACTTACACACTCACGCACTCACACACATTCACAAACACGGACGTACACATACGTGCACAAACACGCACTCACACGCCAGCTCCTTGCTGCCCAAAGCTCACAATAATTGACAAACGCAGCAGAATTTGACACGCATCCTCATCACAGCACTATAGTGGCTCACCAGCACGGCTCACCGGCGTGAGTGTGGCTCACTGGCGTGAGTGTGGCTCACCTGTTCGGCTTGGGGCTGTAACCGTAGACAGGGCTCCGGATCGTTAATAATGCATGGAAACTTAGTCAGGCACACACACGCACACACACTGATCCATACGCACGCACACACACTGATCCACACGCACGCACACACACTGATCCACACACACGCACACACATTGATCCACACACATGCACACACACTGATCCACACACACACTGATCCACACGCACGCACACACACTGATCCATACACGACCACACACACTGATCCACACACACACTAATCCACACACACGCACACACACTGATCCACACACATGCACACACACTGATCCACACGCACACACACTGATCCACACATGCGCACACACACTGATCCACACACACGCACACACTGATCCACACACATGCACATAATACAACAACCGCCATTCGCTTGTGCCAGGCCATGTGTACCTTGAGGCCACGTGAAGTGTAGAACGCCCGCTGGCAGGTCACGGGACGGACCCAGGTGCCACGGGTCGAATGACTGAGATGACTGAGATGACTGGCTGATGCACATCCTGTGCCCCCTACTGTGCCAACTTGCTGTGCTTTAGCCACCTGGCGCTCTGCTCGTTGTTGTGAGCATCGCTTATGTGCCCTCACGAGCCTTCTCCACAGAGGCCGATATTGACACCGCTGGTACCAGTCATCGACAAGTCCACTCAGCTCCACATCCTCCTGTACCACATCACTCCATCTCTTCTCTATCCCGTGTCGCGCCCGTTTAGCCCCATCTATCCGGCCGAACAAAAGCTGTTTAAGCATGCGTTGACTGGGCATGCGGGCTACATGACCCAGCCAACGCAACCTTGCCTGCCGCAGGAACTCCCCGATGTGATTTTGTCCAGATCTTTCAAGGATTTGTGAGCTCCTCACACAATCCAGCCTGGTTAAACCCAGGATGGATCGTAGGCAGGCCAGCCTAAATGTTTCTAACCGGCGAAGATTTTCCATTCGGGGGGTCCACGTTCCACAAGCGTAGAGAAGGGAGGGAATGACCGTGGCCGAGAAGACCTGAAGCTTCGTGCGGAGCGACAGACCAGGTAGCTTCCACACAGCGTTACGCAACCGATGAAAAGATAATGCCGCTCAACTGATTCGGAGTGAGACCTCTGCTGTCAAACCGGAGCCGGTCATGAGCACACTGCCCAGGTATGGGAAACTCTCCACTCTCTCCACAACTCGTGGGGAACAAGTGGAACGGACCGGAGGGCGAGCGGCCAAGCGAGCGGGTGAGCGAGCAGGCGAGCGGGTGAGCGAGCAGGCGAGCGGGTGAGCGAGCAGGCGAGCGGGTGAGAGCGAGGGTGCGGGTGAGTGAACGAGCGAGACAGCGGCCGCCCCGTGGCCCCCGGCTCGCCGCCCACGTCTGAATGGGCTCGCTGCGGCTGACTGGCAGGGAGCAGCCGAGCGCGACTTGGGTGGTTCGCGGCGCTCCCCCGCGCCGCGCTGGCACTGAGTAGCAACGAGGGAGTGCTGCCCCCTGGTGGCAGCAGACGGGGTATAGACTGCTAACATCAACCACGTGAACACCAAGCCGGACGTAATGCAGGTCACACCAACGCACTCAGCCACCCACACACTGACCCACCAGCCCACCCACCCACTCACCCACGCACCCATTCACTCAGCCAACATCTCACTCATCCACCCACGGCTACTGCAACATCTGACCGTGTCCCTCGAGTGCTCGCCGAGCTGCATTGGCTTCCGGTTGCCGAACAAATACATTGTTGTAAGGTCGCACTTATTGTACACAAATTGCTTGCCACGATGAACCATCACGTGAACTCCGGTGATACTCACAGCAGCGGCTTTTGTCTAACTATCGAATAAAGATCACATCGGTTTAACACGTCGGCTTTTGCGACCAATATCATCCATAATATAGTTTTTTTTTTGTTAGATCACGTCAATATAAATGTGTCATTAAACCTGCCACCACCCAACACAGCCAATTAGTAATGTTTGTCACGTAAACAGAACATGCCAATTCGTTACCAGTATAGCACACTTACTAATTGGCTGTATCGGGTGGTGGCGGTTTCAACGACACATTTATATTTACGCGATCTAACCCAAAAAAAAACCTATATTATGAAAGACCACATCACGTCACCGCATCGCGAACTTTTAGATGCGCTTCTGTGAAGGCCACTGGAATTATGCACTTTTAAATCATCGAGATTGACAAACTCATCTCTTTAGAACTCCTTTTTGTGTACTCTTTGGGTCTTTCGGTAAAGTCACGTAAATAGAAAAATAATAAAATAAATCACGAGGTTTCGATCGCAACACGAGCAATCGTCTTCAGGTCAAAAAATACAGCAGCCGGACTGCTGAGGCAGGAAGAAATATAGCGAGAGAGCTACTGCAGCCAAAGGTGATACAGGTTTGAGATGAGTACAACCCAAGGTTAAGTGGGCGGGGCTAGAGATGGAATTTGCAAGTAAATGTAAGAGATTAGCATGCCAATCTGTTAATGTAACCCCATAGCTACGGTGCTGAAGACGCCATTGTATTGCTCGAGATTAGAGATGAGCATGTCAATGTGAGACAGTTCCCGCAGCAGCGGCTGTGTTAATGAGAGACATTCAGCCGATTAAGCAACGAGCGCCACCACCGCATCGAGGAAAAGGGAGCAGCAGCTATGTTAGTGAGACATTTAGCCTGTTAATGTGAAGACATTTAACAAGGTAATGTAACTCAGAAGAGTCGGAAATAACTGTTAACATAGGCAGGTAGGATGGAAGCATCACAGCCAGTTATGACGTTACATGGTTAATAACGTCCTTCCAATGGTTGCTCAGTTGTGCCCATCTTCTCGGTTTAAATTGTGTTGTGTCTGTGTTAATATATCTGGATGGCTTCATGAACAAATCTTTGTTGATAGCCAGTGGGTTTGCATAGTACCTTCGTCTTGTGTTAGTTTGTTGTCCTTCCCCCGCACTTCCGGTGAGCACGGTTGGCTACGTACGTCGCGTAACAAGTTCAACATACATACAAACACAAAGATCCCCCATATAAACTTAACAGACTGTTGGGGCAAGTGCTTTCAGCGAGCACCTGTTAAAGCCGGTACGGCACATGGTGGGGTAGGTGGCCAACACCACGCCTGGCCGCCTTTGTTTCCCCAGTTGTGATGTTTACACATCGCATCAGGTACTCATTTGAGGCTTAGTCGACCTAGGGGAGGCCCAGGACCGGTTCAGATAATCGTCACCGGTGTTGGCCGTGAGCGGGAATCGAACCCGGGTCTCCATGTTCATAGCGCAGCGCGTTAACCGCTACTCTACCGCTCTCCCCACACCCACACACCCACCCAAGTACCCACCCAAGCACCGACCCACCCACCTTGTCTCCATCCTCTCCGGACGACCCCCCTGCCCCGTCCAGCCCTCCAGGCGGCCCCCCGCCCCCCACCGCCGAGTCGTGCCCCCCCCCCGTGGAGCGCGGCACCTGGGGACTCACGCCGGGGGACGGCCCCTCGGGGGGGCCCACCCCGACCCCCCCGGGCCCCGCCCCGCCCCCCGGCGCGCTCAGCGACGACGCGGATGACGAGGAGGCCGGCGCCACCGCCGTGGTGGCGGCCGACGAGGGGGAGGGGGAGGAGGAGGCCACGTTGACGGAGGCGGTGGCCGATGAGGAAGCGAGCGAGGAGCCGGAGCCGCCCGACCGCGAGGCCGAACGCCGGCCAAGGCCTGTGGGCCGCGAGCGGATCTGCTGCAGCACCTGGGTGGGGTGGTGGGGTGGGGGGGTGGGGGGAGGGGCGGGCAGGGGGAGACAAAGGTGGCCAGGGTGGGGAGTTCTACTCAGGGTCTCTCGAAGGGTTTCATGAATCTCATTATCGTACACTCCCGCTCGCCCCTTGCCAGCCCACTCACCCGCTCTCCCGCCCGCCCGCCCACCCATCCACTCACGCCCCCACTAACCTGCCCGCCCGCCCGCCCACCTGCCAACTCTCGTCACCTTGTTGAACGCGCTGGGCCGGGCGGGCAGCTCCCTGAGCGACACGGCGTACGACACGCGGTGCAGCTCGGGCGAGCGCTCGCGCTCCGCATGGCCTGGGGCCGCTACGTCCAGAGAACCGGTGCCGCCACCACCGCCGCCGCCACCCGCTCTGCGCCGATGACTCTGGAAGAGGTGCTTGAGGCCGTGTCCGAACGGCGTGGCGGAGTGAGACGGCTCGCCGCCGTGCGCCGGGCTAGACCGGCGGGAGGTGGCCGATCGTGCAGGGCTGGGCGAGTGGCCGTCGGCGGGGCCCCGGTCCGGCGCCGTGGCCAGCTCACCATCCCGGCCCTCCGGAGAGCCGGAACGGCGAGCTGGCCATGCCGAAGAACCCGCCGCACCGTCACCCACTGACTTGAGGCGCTTCATCGCTGGCGCACGGTTGGGAGCGGCCACTCCTGGGAACAGCGGCGACAGCAGCAGAATCGTAAGCAGTAGCGTGATCATTAGCACCAGCAGTAGCATCAGCAGTATGAGCAGCATCATCCGCAGCATCATCAGCGGTATCAGGTTCGCTGGTAGGTTACGGGAAAGACGCAGGTGCCATGGGTTGACTGACACAATTACTACTACTGTCATCACCACAATCATATTTACAATTACCATCAACAAGTCAACACAATTTCTCCCACCACCATCACCATCACATTACAAAACCACCACATTAACACCACATCACCATCACCAAATAAGGATAATTATTACACACACTATCACCACCATCACCATGCACCCTATCACCATGATCATTACTACCACCAAAACGCCACCACCATCGCCATAACATTACATAACAACCACATTAACACCACATCACCATCACCACCACCACATAAGGATAATTATTACACACACTATCACCACCATCACCACATCAACACTACATCACTAGCACTATCACCACAAACACCATCACTACCACCATCGCCACACCATCACTACCACCACGTGACAATAACCACTATTGCCACATTACCACTGCATCATCATAATCAACACCACATCACCATTAACACATGCGCACGATGAGTAACCACCCTCACCACATCAACACATAAGCACCACCATAATATTAACACTTATCACTATCACCGCAATCATCACCACTCCCATCAAATCAACAAAATCATCAACATCACCGCACTAGCTCTAACATCATCACCACAATATATATCAACAAAAACATTACCACATGACCACTATGACAACATAAATCCACCACTATCACCATCACCACATGAACACCATCACATCAACACTTCATCACTACCACCATCCCCACATCAACACTACATCACTATTACCGTCACCACATCAACACTACATCACTAGCACCATCACCAACACCATCACATCACCACACAATCACAACCGCCCAGAGGTCGCAAACGGGTTTTGATTCCTTACCCGGTCGCACCAGGGTCGCAAACGGATACCCGGCGACCCGATACCCGGCCGGTTACGGGTAGCCGGGTATCGGGTACCCGATTGCGACCTCTGCCACCACCACACCACCACGTCGTCATCACCACCATCAGCGCCTTCAGCACCACGAGCAGCTCCCTCACCGCTGTTGCCGCCAATCAGCGACCACCCCACAACGAACAGCGCGGTCGGTCGGGGGCCAGGGAGCGAGGGGGTTAGCGAGGGGGTATCAGAGAGTCTCCCCTCATCCCAACTCACCCACCCCAACTCACCCACCCCAACTCACCCTCCTCACCCACCGATTCACCCACTCCTTCACCTGCACTCACCCACCCACTCACCTCACTCACCCCGACTCACTCACCCAACCCAACTCACCCCGACTCACTCACCTGCACCCACCCACCTCACTCACCCACCCACCTCACTCACCCACTCACCCCGACTCACCCACCCACCCCGACTCACCCACCCACCCCGACTCACTCACCCACCCCGACTCACTCACCCACCCACCCCGACTCACTCACCCACCCACCCCGACTCACTCACCCACCCACCCCGACTCACTCACCCACCCACCCCGACTCACTCACCCACCCACCCCGACTCACTCACCCACCCCGACTCACTCACCCACCCACCCCGACTCACTCACCCACCCACCCCGACCCACTCACCGACCCACCCCGACCCACTCACCCACCCACCCTCACACTCACCCACCCACCCTCACACTCACTCACCCACCCACCCTCACACTCACCCACTCACTCACCCACCCCGACTCACTCACTCACCCACCCCGACTCACTCACACACCCACCCCGACTCACTCACCCACCCACCCCGACTCACTCACCCACCCACCCCGACTCACTCACCCACCTCACCTCACTCACCCACCTCACCCACTCACCCACCTCACCCACTCACCCACCTCACCCACTCACCCACCTCACCCACTCACCCACCTCACCCACTCACCCACCAACCCTCACACTCACCCACCCTCACACCCACCCTCACACTCACCCACCCACTCACCCACTCACCCACCCACTCTCACCTTCGCTGACGTCTCCTCTCACTCAATGGAGGCGGCAGAGGCGGTGCCGCTACCGCGGCTCAGCGCGGGGCTCTGCCCGGGCCCCCTGGTGCTCCTCGTCCACCTGGGGTCCCCTCGGCCCCCCTTGGGTCCCCCTGATGCCCTGGTGCCCCCCCCCCCCCGACCTTGGTCCCCCCGACCTTGGTCCCCCTCGGCCCCCCCTGATACCCTGGGCCCCCACGAACGAGACCAGAGCCATGGAAGGGCGGAACCCAAGAAACGAGTGACGTCATTGTAAACAAGACGTGACGTCATTGATGTGGTAATCCAATATATGGTGACGTCACGAGCATGACTTGACTTCATGGCGTGGTAACCATTCGTGACGTCAATGCAGATACAAGTACGGTATTGTATACACTATGTTGAACTTTCTTTGCACTGTATGTAGCCAATCGTGCTCATTATCAGCGCGACTGTAACAATAAAAATGGCGTGCGTGTTACACTCACGACGAATGTGGCGCAATTGCACATAACTCAAAACACGTGACGTCAATAGCGCGACAGCCGCAAGGCGCGTGACGTCATTTACTTGGAAAGTCACCGCAGTCGTGACGACATCTGCATGTGGTGGGGGGGGGGACATTCAGTCATCGCAAGCCATTCAAGCGCGTGGCGTCATTTGCGTACAGCGTTTAAAGATGAGTATGACGTCATCTGTGTGAATCAAGGAAATGCGTGACCTCATCATCAGACATGGTCAATCCACTGCTGGACAAATCGTCCCCAAAGTCTCCGCCACCCCTCACGATCCTGCGAAGCAGCCATCCCTCCCAATTGGCAACGTTTCGGTGCAACCGCCCTCATTCGTGTATGCTGGCTGCCGTGATACTCGTTTCATTGTTATGGTCGCGCAGTGCTGGTGACGGACGTGCTGGGCTGAGTGATTCTGTTGGCTGTGCTTGTGCACCGCTGCCATGACATCCGGGGGGAATTCCTCACCGCACCATCTGGAAGAGCCCCCCAACCCCTCGCCTGGGGTCGGGGGGAAAGAACCCGGCTCCTCAAAGGTCCGGCTCCCTCTGTCTCTCCACAGCTCAGGGTGGCACCCCCTATGGGCCCGTGCCCATAACTACAGGTAAGTAAGTATCTTCTTGGTTCTTTCGGTAAAGTCACGTAGAAGGGAAGTAATAAAATAATAAAAATAAAACATAATTTAATTATTCTCACGACGTTTCGGCCACAACGCAAGTAGCCGTCCTCAGGTGAAAACCAGGTCTGTCCAGGCGACAGCGTCTGAATGAAACAGCACACGCGCTTGGAGCATGTATATAAGCTGGGTTGGAAGGGGGGAAGAAAGGGGGAGCCTTGAAAAAAGAATATGCATATCAAGAAGAATTTTGCATATTTATGGGAAATGCTGGTATGTGATTAGTACTGCATATGCCCGTGCATTATGCAGGATTAGCAGCATCAAAGGGAGGGGGATAAGGGAAATGCAGGTATGTGATATGGGAAATGCAGGTATGTGAATAGTACTATTTATGCCCGTGCATTATGCAGGATTAGCAGCATCAAAGGGAGGGGATAGGGGTAGCATTAATGAAGGGAAGGAGCGTTAATAGTGTAATAGTGTTCCAGGAGACTTGGACGCCGGGGTTGGAGGCACACGTATTTATTCCGTGTCGGTACAGCACAACACTGACATACAACACTGGAGGGGGTATCGGCCCCCTCACCCGTCTAACTGGGGATACACTCTCTAGCTACGCCTAGCCTACCTCTGGGTCCTCCACTAACGGGCTAGGGGAGGCTAGCTAGCCCGACACTGGTAAGTCAGGCTCACGGTACCCGGAGCCCCAGACCAGCTCTTACAAGAGCACCGGCTCTGGCTCTCGGGACCACGCCGCTGGCTCGATCCTGTTCGGCCCTGATAAGGGCGGCGATCCAGGGGAGTCCAGGGCTCTATCTACGACGATCTTCAGCCTTCACTGGTTAGCTTCAATATCTCTCCCTGAGCCCTCCGGCTCATCCCCTTTTATACCAAAACCCCCGCTGAGGGGTGGGGCCCCGGGGGATCCCAGCTCCGAGTCAGCCCCCCAGGCTGCCCGATGCGGACGTCGCTGGGAGCACCTTCCCGTGCACCGACATAGCCACGCCCACTGTATTTCTTTCCCATCTGATCCCATTCTATAACAGCCCCTCCGTAACACCCCTACAATAGTATGTAGCTGCAGTAACTAAAACCACCACGTAAACAACTAAAGTGTAAACTACATATCAGTATACTAAATATACTCTACAATAAGCTGAGTTACTAACAGTAAGTAATACATTACAATTGTACGTCGTAAAAAAAAATGCTTCCATCTAAACTTTATTCTCTTACATCACACGAGCCTACACCGTACTATATACTGTCATAGACAAACCCAACATTAAATTATATACTGTATTACTATACACCTCCTATACCTTATACATTGTAATATTACACTATGTATTATTCTACCCACCTTAATGTATATCACAGTGCTGTATATTCACTATACAATTACGATACTATATATTACTTTGTACATTGTATTAAGCATATAAATGTTATATTATTTGTTATTATACACTGTACCATTGACCGTCGTGTGAAAGATACTAAGAGGAAGAGTAGTGGGAGGAAACTTGCAGCGGAGCAAAGAATCCATTCCCTGCGGAGAATACAATGCCGGTGAGTGGAACGCGGTCTGAAAGTCACTGTAAACGTGAACACAATCAGTTAAGATCCGAAATGGTTTATTACGTCCTTCCAATGATTGCTAAGCCGGAATCCATCTTCTTGGTTGAAATTGTCTCTGTGTTTGTATATGTGGATCGCCTCATGAACGAATCTCTCATGGTAGCCAGATGGCTTGCAGAGAACCTCTGTCTTGGAGAAGTCAATATCATGTGAGCCCACTGAATTGTAACAGTGATCTGCCACGGCTGAGGTGTTTGTCCTACCGTGTTTCAAGTCTGCTTTATATTCACGGATGCGGGCCGAGACATGTCGTTTGGTTTCTCCAATGTAACTGCTACCACAGAGGCAACTTAGTTTGTAGACGCCAGGGTACTGTATGTCTGGAACCACATCTTTTACAGACGGGACCAGATCACGGATGTTATGTACTGTGTTGAATCGGACCTGGATCTTGTGTTTAAGCAGGATTTTGGAGATCTTTTTTGTGACCCCAGCAATGTAGGGTAAGGTGATGGTCTTGAGAGGTTCCTCAACAGGATCCTTCTTGATGGTTGGAGTGATGGCTTTGCGGATTGTGTAGTCAGAGTAACCATTAGCCTTAAGAGCTTGGCGTACGTGTTTGAGTTCACTGGCAATGTGTTCCTGGTCGGAAATGCATTGGGCTCTATGGTATAGAGTCTTGATGAGGGAATTCTTTTGGGATGGATGGTGGTGGGAATCCGGTTTTAGGTAAGCATCCGTATGGGTGGCTTTCCTGATATGCATATTCTTTTTTCAAGGCTCCCTCTTTCTTCCCCCCTTCCAACCCAGCTTATATACATGCTCCAAGCGCGTGTGCTGTTTCATTCAGACGCTGTCGCCTCGACAGACCTGGTTTTCACCTGAGGACGGCTACTTGCGTTGTGGCCGAAACGTCGTGAGAATAATTTTATTATGTTTTATTTTTATTATTTTATTACTTTCCTTCTACGTGACTTTACCGAAAGAACCAAGAAGATGAATCCCTGCAGTCACGAAAGCTTTAAATCGAAATACAGGTAAGTATACAGTGAGGGAAAAAAGTATTTGATCCCCTGCTGATTTTGTACGTTTTCCCACTGACAAAGAAATGATCAGTCTATCATTTTAATGGTAGGTTTATTTGAACAGTGAGAGACAGAATAACAACATAAAAATCCAGAAAAACGCATGTCAAAAATTATTATTTGGTTCTTTCGGTTAAGTCACGTCTAAAGATAAAATAATAAATTAAATTAAATAAATATTTATTATTTAATTTAATTAATTTATTATTTTATCTTTAGACGTGACTTAACCGAAAGAACCAAATAATAATTCCTGCAGTCACGAAAGTTCTAAAATTAAGATTCATGTCAAAAATGTTAGAAATTGATTTGCATTTTAATGAGGGAAATAAGTATTTAACCCCTCTGCAAAACATGACTTAGTACTTGGTGGCAAACCCCTTGTTGGCAATCACAGAGGTCAGACGTTTCTTGTAGTTGGCCACCAGGTTTGCACACATCTCAGGAGGGATTTTGTCCCACTCCTCTTTGCAGATCTTCTCCAAGTCATTAAGGTGTCGAGGCTGACGTTTGGCAACTCGAACCTTCAGCTCCCTCCACAGATTTTCTATGGGATTAAGGTCTGGAGACTGGCTAGGCCACTCCAGGACCTTAATGTGCTTCTTCTTGAGCCACTCCTTTGTTGCCTTGGCCGTGTGTTTTGGGTCATTGTCATGCTGGAATACCCATCCATGACCCATTTTAAATGCCCTGGCTGAGGGAAGGAGGTTCTCACCCAAGATTTGACGGTACATGGCCCCGTCCATCGTCTCTTTGATGCAGTGATATTGTCCTGTCCCCTTAGCAGAAAAACACCCCCAAAGCAAAATGTTTCCACCTCCATGTTTGACGGTGGGGATGGTGTTCTTGGGGTCATAGGCAGCATTCCTCCTCCAAACACGGCGAGTTGAGTTAATGCCAAAGAGCTCCAGCAGGGGGACCTTGCGGGCGCTGCAGGATTTCAGTCCTTCACGGCGTAGTGTGTTACCAACTGTTTTCTTGGTGACTATGGTCCCAGCTGCCTTGAGATCATTGACAAGATCCTCCCGTGTAGTTCTGGGCTGATTTCTCACCGTTCTCATGACCATTGCAACTCCACGAGGTGAGATCTTGCATGGAGCCCCAGGCCGAGGGAGATTGACAGTTCTTTTGTGTTTCTTCCATTTGCGAATAATCGCACCAACTGTTGTCACCTTCTCACCAAGCTGCTTGGCGATGGTCTTGTATCTCATTCCAGCCTTGTGTAGTTCTACAATCTTGTCCCTGACATCCTTGGAGAGCTCTTTGGTCTTGGCCATGGTGGAGAGTTTGGAATCTGATTGATTGATTGCTTCTGTGAACAGGTGTCTTGTATACAGATGTAATGCGAGCGTAAACGGGGTTCGCTGCTGGGCTCTGGCCCAATCATACGGCCCGGGGTATTGGGGGGCGGAGCCCAGTATGGGGGCATATGGGAGGGCACGCCGTTCACCTCGGGTCCAATCGGAAGCGAGGTGAACGGGGGTGGAGCCAGCAGGGCGCTATGGTAAGGCCGGATCTGACGGTCCGGAAGGGCAAGAGACAGGATCACGTGGTAAAGGGGATATAGGTGGGAGCCCGGAAGGGCTCCGGGTCAGTTGTTGGAGTGAAGAAGCTGGACCACGTTGGGTGGCCGGAGGGGATCCGCGCCATCAGCCACGTGGCTGGAGGAGCTTCGGCACACCGTCGGCCAGCGGTGTGCGAAGTGGGGGAGCGGAAGGACTGACGAGGGAGCGCGTGCGGGGCGCGCATGAGGAGACGCTGGTCCGCTGTCAGGACCAGCGGGGTGCGAGCAAGAAGCTAAATAAAGAGCAACGGAGAACAGCAGTGTGTGACGAAGTCTTTTATTACACAGGTAACAAGCTGAGATTAGGAGCACTCCTTTTAAGAATGTGCTCCTAATATCAGCTCGTTACCTGTATAAAAGACACCTGGGAGCCATAAATCTTTCTGATTGAGAGGGGGTCAAATACTTATTTCCCTCATTAAAATGCAAATCAATTTCTAACATTTTTGACGTGCGTTTTTCTGGATTTTTTTGTTGTTATTCTGTCTCTCACTGTTAAAATAAACCTAGCATTAAAATTATAGACTGATCATTTCTTTGTCAGTGGGCAAACGTACAAAATCAGCAGGGGATCAAATATTTTTTTCCGTCACTGTAGGTATTTTACCTGGTAAAAAAAACAAGTTTAGTTTAGACAGGCATCATTTTGCTGGCAGTGGGGGGTCGCAGAGGTGATAGGCACACAGAAACAACGCCTATGTGTCGAGGCCTTAAATAGAGAGGGGGGGGGCAGAAAGGGGGAGGGGGGGGTAGAGAACAATGAGAGAGTGATGTGGAACAAACAAGCACGGCCTGCCCAAAGCGGATGGAGGAGCTAGGCACTGAACTTCTAAACAAACAAGCACAGAGAAAGAAAATTTAGTAAAATTAGGTGTAATGCAATGCAACACAGAGAGTCGGTTAACACACAGTTAACGCATAGCCTGGTTCATTACGTTCTTCCAAAGATTGCAAAACTAGCTTCTACTGGCCAAGACTAATTAGAGAATCTATCGAAATTGAAAGAAATCAAAATAGCTTTAACTGTTGGGATAGCTACCGTATTAGTGCTGCGTGGAAGCGAATCATCAAATAATACATTATTTAAATGCATGTCTACAAAGGGCATCGTACTTCAATAGGGATTACTGTTACTTTTTCGGTAAAGTCACGTAGGTAAAAAAGTAAAAATAATAGTAGAAATAAAATAATAATAAATGAAAATAAATCAATTAAATCACGACGTTTCGGAGGCAACACAAGTCTCTGTCTTCAGGTGGGACCGTCACAGCTAAATTGACTATCAAGTGAGGAAAAATCCAAGAGACAAGCTCTTAAATACAAGTTAAGGGGGAGGGGCTTATCTGAATGTGGTAGCCAGGGAATGAAACGGTGGGGGGGCGGGGCTAAAAGGGAACAATTGGTGCACCTCAGCCAGGGGTTACGGCCGATGTTGGCTGACAAATCCAAAATCCAAAATAGCAGCACTGTTAAACGCTGGGGATGTCAACACTCGGTAAAGTAGATTAGTACCTGTCAAATAAGATGGTACAAATATGCGTAGTTAAATATTTTTTACATGGTTTTACTCAATTTGTACCCATCATCACGGTTGAAGTTATGTCTGTGTTTGTATATCTGGATGGCCTCGTGTACAAACCTTTGATGGTAGCCAGAGGGTTTGCAGAGCACCTTGGTCTCGGAAAAGACAATATCATGAGAGCCCACAGCGTTGTTGGCAGCCAACATCGGCCGTAACCCCGTAACCCCTAGCTAAGATGCACCAATTGTTCCCTTTTAGCCCCCCCCCCCACACCGTTCCATTTCCTGGCTACCCCATTCAGATAAGCGCCTCCCCCCTCCCCCTTAACTTGTATTTAAGAGCTTGTCTCTTGTATTTTTCCTCACTTGATACAGTAAATTTAGCTGCGACGGTCCCACCTGAAGATGGAGACTTGTGTTGCCTCCGAAACGTCGTGATTTAATTGATTTATTTTCATTCATTATTATTTTATTTCTATTATTTTATATATATTATTTTTACCTACGTGACTTTACCGAAACAACCTAAGAGTATGAATCCTTGCAGTCACGAAAGCTTCAAATCTGGGATGACTGTTGGTAGGGCTATTTTAATAAACACGATAGACAGGAAGGACAAGTTAAAAGGGCTCGCATAATGCACATGCAGAATGTACGTTGCCTCAGTAATTCCCCCCCCCCCCCCACATTGTGCAAGAGCGCAGAAGAGTGGTCACCACCTCGACGCCGATATATAAAGAACGAAAGAGGTGGACTTCTCCACAAATCTGGCTGTCGCCTGTTCAAGCTAGTTGTAATTACTGGCGAAACGTCGTACTCAGTTTGTAAATGTTGTGGCTTGGCTCTCCAACACACCGGTGTGCTGTACTAGTAACGAATTGGCATGTTCTGTTTACGTGACAACTCTTACTAGCTGGTTTGTCGGGTGGTGGCGGGTTTTAACGACACGTTTATAAATTTACGCGATCTAACCCAAAAACCTCTTATGGATGATATTGGTCGCGAAAGCCTACGTGTTAAACTCAACGAAGTGGCTTATCATCATCACTTGGAAATTTACAGCAGCCAAATACTCTAAATGCGTGATGTTGATTCTAAATGTGGAGGGGAAAACCGCAGGACTCGGAGAAAAATCCAAGCGACCCTCCCTGGCGTCAGGGTCGGGATCGAACCCACGACCTCCTGCATTCCCGGCGAGGGAGTTAACATCTCCTAGCCACCCGGCGTCCCTCACTCGCCCACGTGGCCTAGCAGCCTCGCACTGCCCCTGCCCTCCCCCCTGCTTCTCTGTGTTTGCTCCCACAGATGAACCTGCTGGTGCTGACCCTGGGGAGGGGGTGCTGGGGGAGAGTGGGCTGGGGTAGAGAGGGGTGCTTCTTGAGCTGTGGACGCGAGTTCACCGGCGCTGTGCATTGGAGCAACGTTGACGATCGCAGCTTTGCTCGTGCCAGCCTGACCCTGCTGATGAGACAGTGTTTGCCTGGTTACTATAGACTCACAAGGAGACCCATAGACACTCACACAGAGACCCATATACACTCACACAGAGGCCAATAGACTCACTCACACAGAGACCCATAGACCCACACAAAGACCCATAGACTCGCATCGAGACCCATGACTCATATAGAGACCCATAGACCCACAGAGACCCATAGACCCACACAGAGACCCATAGACTCACACAGAGACCCATAAGTCGAGGTGGGTACAGCAAAGTTTGGACTCCGTCTATTCTATCCGTGCAGTATAGAGCGTTGCTCCCTCGCACACGTGGGTTTTCTCTGGTTGCTCCGTTTTCCTCGCACGCGTAATGGCTCATTCATTGGCCGATAACATCTTGTGTGTGTATGTATTTTGAATTTTTTCACACCGTATGTAGCCAACCACGCTAAGCGAGGTGCGGGGGAAGAACATCAAACCAAACACACAAACAACAGTTCTTAAGAAATGAGTTCTTAATCTAGATGATGATTTAAAATTACATCATAGTTCCGGTGGCTTCCTAATATCGCAAAGAAGAGCATTCCAGACAACCGCAGAAGCGCATCCGAAAGCGCGTCATGCAGTGACTACTGTCTTTGTTCAATGGCCACCCAAAACGCTTCATATGTAGAGGACTCCAGAGCTTGGTGGCTTGGAAATTGGCGCCGGTTCCCTGACTGCGTGACCGCTGCAGCTGTTCCATCTACGCTCTTCATCTGTGGGTCCTCCTCCCGGTGCCTCCGAGTCGCCAACTCGGCAAGGGCGAAGGGACGGTGCCAATGTTCAGACGTCGCACGGCCATGCTCTGTTACTCAGATGGCCCCACTTACTTGTGTAACGGCGTAAATACTGCAGGAGATGAGTTGATGGGGGCAGCACGTATTTATTTGTAACACCCTACAGAACAGTCATCTATACAGCCTAGGAACACAGCCTACGGCTACGCGTGCCTGACACCGGCTACGCTCTCAGGTCCTCCGGCTGAGTACTTCCTAGAGGAGGCTATCTGACCCGACCTAGCCAGGGTACGGGTCCCAACCACTGGCCCATCAAACCCGGCCCTGATAAGGACGTCGGGCCGTGAGTACCCAGGGTCTCACCACTGAGCC
This sequence comes from Lampetra fluviatilis, assembly GCF_964198595.1. Classification (NCBI taxonomy): domain Eukaryota; kingdom Metazoa; phylum Chordata; class Hyperoartia; order Petromyzontiformes; family Petromyzontidae; genus Lampetra; species Lampetra fluviatilis. Next base: position 818,734 of record NC_136312.1, on the reverse strand, counting down.
ACACTGAGTCCCGGCCCTGATAAGGGCAGCGGGGCTAGGGGTCCCAGGGTCCTATCTAGCTTGCTCCGTCTTCATTCTTCACTGGCTTCAACGACTCCCCCAGCGCTCATGCGCACTTCCCTATATAGCCCTCAGCCCCGCGAGGGGCGGGGCTAGTGCGGACGTCGGTGTAGCCACCCATGTGCGGACCGTGATGTAGACACCGGCTACGCGATGGCTCGCTACATCCCGGTACGTACCACCTCTACACTTGTGTAGTTGGGACAGTTGGCCCCTCCATCCCCTCTTCCTATCCCTCCATCTCCATGACCGTTAAACCCTGGAGTCGACTGAGCGCTACAGGGTCGCAGTAACGGGGTCAGGGTAACGGGGTCAGGGTAATGGGGTCACGGTAACAGGGTCAGGGTAACAGGGTCAGGGTAACGGGGTCACGGTAATGGGGTCAGGGTAACGGGGTCAGGGTAACGGGGTCACAGTAACGGGGTCAAGGTAACGAGGTCACAGTAACGGGGTCAGGGTAACGGGGTCAGGGTAACGGGGTCACGGTAACGAACTAGTTACCTTGCAGATAGACCTAACAGAATACGGCAGCGGTGTCCGACGTTTCAGAGCAGACCACTCGCGGCAGCGTCGTCATCGCCATCAGACATCGAGGAGTGGAGCTAATGGCCACCACCTGGCGACGGTGCTGATGGCCGCTGCGTGGGGGCCACGGCGGACACCGCTGCCCACGTTAGGCGCGTCGTGAGGCCGTGTGGTGGTGGAGGACGCACGACACAATATCCCCCGTCACAGACTGTTGCGGCAAGTGCTGTTAGCGAGCACCACCGTTGAAGGCCGGCACGGCACAACAGGCGGTCGGTGGCCAGCACCACACCCGGCCGCCTTTCTCTCCCCAGTGGCACCAGGTACTCGTTTGAGATGGAGTCGACCGAAGGGAGGCCCGGGACCGGTTCTGATAATCGTCACCGGTGTTGGTCGTGAGTGGGGAGTCGAACTTGGCCGGCCGGGTTCGTGGTGCAGTGCGCTAACCGCTACGCACTCCCACACAGACACACCCACATAGACACACCCACACACACCCGCAGAGACTCACAGACACACCCGCACAGACACACCCACACAGACACCCCCGCACAGACACACCCACACAGACACACCTGCACAGACTCACAGACACACCTGCACAGACACACCCACACAGACACACAGACACACCCACACAACAACAACAACCGCCATTCGCCACTAAGTGGCGGTGACGTCACCACGACGCTTGTGCCAGGCCATGTGCACCTTGAGGCCACGTGGAGTGTCAAACGCCCGCTGGCAGGAGGTCCTCCGCCCTCCGTTGTTGTTGGAGGGCGACTGCCTCCAACTGCCCAGTAGCGTCCTTCACGAGCCTCCTCCACAGAGACTGATCTTGCAACCGCTGGTACCAGTCATCGGCAAGTCCACTCAGCTCCACGTCGTCCTGTACCACATCACTCCATCTCTTCTCTAGCCCGCGCCGTGCCCGTTTAGCCCCCTCGATCCGTCCGAACAAAAGCTGTTTAGGCATGCGGTGGCTGGGTATGCGGGCTACATGACCAAGCCAACACAGCCTTGCCTGCCGGAGGAGCTCACCGATGGGACTTTGCCCAGATTTTTCAAGGATTTGTGAGCTCCTCACACACTCCAGCCTGGTTAAACCCAGAATGGATCGTAGGCAGGCCAGCCTAAATGTTTCCAACCGGCGAAGATGCTCCATTAGGGGGGTCCACGTTTCGCGAGCGTAGAAAAGGGAGGGAATGACTGTGGCCGAGAAGACCTGAAGCTTTGTGCGGAGCAACAGACCAGGTAGCTTCCACACAGCGTTACGCAACCGATGAAAAGAGCGAATCTACGGGTGGGCCATTGCCTTGTCAGGGCCCATTCACTGCTCCGGATCCCACCTGAAAATGCCAAGCACAGATCTCCACATCATTAAAGCCACCTTGTGAATGGTGCCACGTGTACATTTATCCCAGATATAAACAATTGTAAGTATTTAACTATATATTTTTACTTTTACCAGGCAAGGCCCACTGAGCTATACCGCTCTCTTTCAGAAGCGGCCATACAATTAGAGCTCAACAAATTGGCTTATTACGTGGACATTTATATTAGCCAAATACTCAAAACACGTGTTAATGAATGTGGAGGGGAAACCCAGAGGACCCGGAGAAAAATACACGCAGCCACGGGGAGATAACATGCAAACTCCAAATACATAGGTGTCAGGGTAAGGATTGAATCCACGACCTCCTGGATACCCTGCGAAATAGTTAACATCTCTCGCCACCGTGGCGCCCAATTGTGATCACATGACATAGCAAAATGCCGCGATGCATAGCGATAATTCAATTGGGCCATTAATTAGCGTTCATACACGTGAGGGGACACAGGAGTACCCGGAGAAAACCCACTCGTGCAAGAGGGCAACCCTCTATCCCATGCAGACAGAGATGGCGCTTATTCCACTCGCTGTACTGCCTTCTCCTGGCCAACCAGGATATGCCACCTTAACACCCACTACACCATGAACTTTGTGAACCGAGTTTCAATTTATGGCCACGGCTAACATCAGTGGCTATCTCCCTCTTTCTCTCCCGTCCCTCCCACTATCTACCTCTTCCTTCTTCTTCCCTCCCACTATCGCCTTCTTACTCTAACCGACCTCCCACTAACTCCCTATTCTTCCCAAAGCACTCCCACGATCTCCATCTTCCTCCCCCATCCCTCCCACTATCTTCTTCTTCCTCTCCTGTCCCTACCACTATCTCCCTCTTCCTCCCCAGTCCCTCCCCTATCTCCCTCGTTCTCCACCGTCCCTCCCATATCTCCCTCGTCCTCCCTCGTCCATCCCACTATCTCCCAATTTCTCCCCCATCACTCCCACTATCTCCCTCTTCCTCCCCTTATTTCTCCCCCTATCTCCCTCTTCCTCCCCTTCCCACCCACTATCTCCCACTTCCTCCCCCGTCCCTCCCCTTATCTCCATCGTCCGCCCTCGTCCCTCCCTCTTCATCCCTCTTCCCTCTCACTTTTCCCTCTTCCTATCTTGTCCCTCCCACTATCTCCATTTTCCTTCTCCTTGCCTCCCACTATCTCCCTCTTCTTCTGTCGTCCCTCTTACCATCTTCCTCTTCCGTCCCTCCCACTATGTCCGTCTTCCTCTCCCGTCCCTCCCACTATCTCCCTCTTCCTCCCCTGTCCATCCACTATCTCCTTATTTCTCTCCCATCCCTCCCACTATCTTCCTCTCCCGTCCTTCCCACTATATCTCTCTCTCTTCCTCCCTTGTTCCTCCCACTATCTCCCTCTTCCTCTCCTCCTAATATCTCCCTCTTCTTCCCCTGTCCCTCCCACCATATCCCTCTTCCTCTCTTGTCCCTCCCACTTTCTCTCTCTTGCTCCCCCATCCCTCCCCCTATTTCTCTCTTCCTCCCCCGTCGCTCCCCTTATCTCCATCGTCCTCCCCCGTCCCTCCCAATATCTCCCTCTTCATCCCCCGTCCCTCTCGCCATCTCCCTCTTTCTCCTCATTCCATCCCACTATCTCCTTCCTCCCTGTCTCTCCCACTATTTTCCTCTCCCGTTCCTCCCGCTATCTCCTTTTTTCTCTCCCATCCCTCCCACTTTCTTCCTCCCCCATCCCTCCCACTATCTCCTTTTCCCCTGTCACTCCCACTATCTCCCGCCTCCTCCCCCATCCCTCCCACTATCTCCCTCATCCTCCCCCATCCATCCCACGATCTCCCTCATCCTCTCCCGTCCCTTCCGCACCTTCCTTATTTAACACCATCAGGTTCACAAACTCGCCCTCGCTTCTCCCAAGTCAAATAGCCGAGCTTAGACACAACCCTGACCATGTTACACTGACGGCATCGACCGAGACAGTCAACATCTATCCGGCCACAGCAATTATCTAATTAAGACGGCAGCGACCAAGTTGGCAAATACGACAGTGACGACGAGACGAGTCCACTTCCCAGAACCTGCAGCCACGAGCTCTCGCTCTCTGCTGCTTTTATCCTACTCGGCGCGGCCCGGCTCCGCCCTGGCCGCGCCTCCCTTCTCGAACCCACGAGCGGGTTCCAGGGTCTTCCAGACAGGGTCTCTGTGACCCTTGCCCCAGTTCCTCCGCCCTGCTGACACACCCGCGTAAAGCTCACCGGCGTGTGTACTCCCCGTCCACCGCAGTTGCCGCTGCTGGACAACAACTATGACACTACAGTTGTACTGCCCTTCTGTTCCGAGCCCTCGAAGCCATCAGCACAGACTCACAGCATCAACACATACTTACATGATCAACAGACTCACACGATCAACACAGACTCACAGCATCAACACAGACTCACAGCATCAACAGACTCACTGCATCAATACGGGCTCACACCATAAACGCGGACTCACACCATCAACATAGACTCACATCATAAATACAGACTCACAGGATCAACACGGACTCACACCATCAACACGGACTCACAGCACCAATACTAACATAATAACAAACAAACAAAACATTACGATTGAGATCCAAAGGAGTGCAAGGCTGCAGTAAAGGTGAAGAACCACTGGCTGATGCTGCCCCGATGTCGCTTATTCTTCTCTGCTGCCCCCCCCCCCTCCCATAGGCTGGAACTCTCTAACCCCGACTCCCGCAGCCATCTGTGCTATCGGCTCCCTGCCCTTGTTCAAGTGCCATGCTCACGATCTTCTCTTTTGTCGTCCTGCCTATGAGCGACTGCCTGCCGCTTTCAAAACGAATGCCCGCACTTCTGTACTGCGTCTCTCTGAGATGTGGGTCCCATTCAAATGATTAATATATAGTAAACAGTGGCTGTACTATGGATTTACTCATCGCTCCATAGTAATGTGGAATATTCGCCACGGCTCAGATCTGTAAGGAGGAAATAAGTGCCTGCCGTAGTTTGGGCAGAACACCTCATTCAATTCACCATCTATAATAGAGGTTGTTTGAGTTAGATCGCGTAAATATATAAATGCGTCGTTAATCCCGCCACCACCCGACACAGCCAATTAGTGAGGTTTGTCACGTAAACAGAACATGCCAATTAATTACTAGTAAAGCACACCGGTGTGTTGGAGTAGCCAAGCCACAACATTTATAATCTGAGTAAGACGTTTCGCCAGTAATTACAACCAGCTTCATCAGGCGACAGCCAGATTTGTGGAGAAGTCCACCTGTCTCGTTGTTCTAACGGTCCCGTCCGAGCACCGATGTGGAGGCCTAGAGGTGACGCTGACCTCAAACCCCTCCCCTTGTCTCCCCCCCCCCCCTCTCTTCCCATCCCCCGCCCCACCCTCCAGTCGGCTCCTTCTGCGCGTGCACCAGCGCCAGCAACAGCACCTACTGGTGCATGCGCACCATGAACGAGACGCACAACACGCTGTTCTGCGAGTTCGTCACCGGTGTCGTCGAGTATTACGACATCAACGTTGACCGCTACCAGGTGAGCGTGGCTTCCCCCCCCACACACAGAGAGAGGGAGCGCTCCATCTCACGGCGTGCAGCGCCACTCGTGCAGGGTCTATACTCGAGAGAGCCCTCACGAGGCTATCTTCGCCTACTCTTCCTTGTGGCGAACATGCAAACATGATACACCCTCTGATAATATGATGCATTGTATTTGAAACTGATTGGTCCGCACCAGAGACAGCTTTCTCTTTTGAGCCTCGTCTCAACAGTGTCAGACCAGAGGACGCCAAAAGGCGAACAGCACAACAGCAATGCCACTATCAGGGCATTTATCGCTCGCGGTAGAGCTTATTTTATATTCGCATATTCACCACAAGTACGTGTGGTTAATGCAGACAGGATTTCTGGAAAGATGATTCTGTTTGGTGTTTTAACATCTTAACACAACAGTTTTATTTCCAGAAAGGGTAAAACCTATTGTTATATTTTGATACTCAGTTGAAGTAGTCCATGTGTAGTGGTGATACGCGCTGGGTGTATATGTCGTGTGCCAGCGCGTATGTACGGGTGTGTGTGTGGTGACGCGCGCTGACGGGGAGGAGCAGGCATCAGTGCGCGGATGGGGGTAGTGCTGCTGATTGGCTGTGTGCCGGTGACGCGCCCAGAGGGAGTGATCGGGTAGCAGCGCGGTGTGATTGGTCGGGGAGTGGAAACACGCGCTGAGCGGAACCGGATCGTAGGGATAGCGCGTGGGGATTGGGTAACTGAGGAGCGGTGCCGACGTTGAGGTCCGCATCCGCTCCGTCTCCCGGGAAGAAGGGGTATATAAGGTGATGCACAGAGGAGCAAGGGGCAGAAGTGGAACCATCTAAGAATGAAGACGAAGGTGCAGGGATAGAGCCCAGAGAGGAGAGTAATGGAGAGTAGAGGAGAGTAATGGAGAGTAGAGGAGAGTAAGGTATAAGTGTGTAGCCAGCGAGAGAGAACGGTCTACACGAGCTGAGTAATGTATAGTGTGTAGCCAGCGAGAGAGAACGGTCTACACGAGCTGAGTAATGTATAGTGTGTAGCCAGCGAGAGAGAACGGTCTATACGAGCTGAGTAATGTATAGTGTGTAGCCAGCAAGAGAGAACGGTCTACACGAGCCGAGTATGCATACGGTGTAGCCAGCGAGAGAGGAAGGTCTACACGAGCCGAGTATGCATACGGTGTAGCCAGAGAGAGAGATGCAAAGTCTACACGAGGCGAGTGGAGAGTGTAGCAGAGGCGCAGAGTCTACACGAGGCGAGAGAGGAGTGTAGCCGAGGCGCGGAGTCTACACGAGGCACAGAGAGCCAGCAGCACAGAATCTAAGAGAGTCAAGAGAAGCGTAGGGTGAAGAAGAAGAGGTCACGAGTTGTACCGTTGTATGGTGACCGCATTGTGAAGAAGAGAGGCCACGCGTTGTATCGTTACAAGTCAAGATTTAATAAAAGAAGTGTGTTCCCGTCAAGGAGTTTCCTGCCGTCATTTTCCAATACTTCATCTGGCGTCAGAAGTGAAAAGGGCTTCCAAGCATGGAGACAAGGAAGACCCGTAGGACCCACGGGATTGACCGCGAGGAAAACCTGGACGACTCGGGGCCGCTGGTGGCGGGGGGTGAGGAGGAGGACTTGCCCACGCTACAGGATCCGTCGACGGCGCCGGCCGAGCGACCGGGGACCGAGGCCGTGCTTCGTGAGGCGCACTCCCGACTGGCGGAGCTGCTGCTCGCCGCCGCGTCCATCTTGGCGGAGATCAGCTCGTCGGGAGGAGCGGGGACGGTGGGGGACATTTTACAAGGTCGCCCCGCAGATTCCCGCCAAAACGAATGGGGATTCCCGCCATTGCGCCTGGGCCTACTTTTGGCGGGAACGGCGAGCGCCACGTGGTGGTGGGTTCCCAAGCGCGCGCATCGACGTCATCAGCGCGCGAGGGGGTCCGCCATTTTACGTCTGCCGCTGGAGCCGCCATCTTACACACCGACGGAGAGGCGGAGAGGAACCACGAGGCGGATGACTTCATTTTTCAGCAGCGTCTGCCCACGTTGTCAGCCTTCAAGGCGGAAGGCGGAGACTGGGGCAAATTTCAGCGAAGGTTTTTGGCGCATCAAGAGATGTCAGCGTGGTCCGATGCTACGGCGCTGCGGGCGTTGCCTGCCCTGCTGGACGACGATGCGCTCGCGGCCTTCAGGTCTGCACGGAAGTCGGACCGCTCCACGCTGAAGGATGCGCTGGGTTTGTTGGCCAGGGTCTACGGACCTCCCTCGGCGTGCCGCCATCATTTCTACGCAAGACGGAAAGCGGCCACGGAGACCGCGCTGGCCTATCGCACGGCGTTGCTGGCTCTTGCTGATGCTGCGTTCCCTCGGATGGACGAGGAGGGCCAAGACGCGATGGTTTTGGAGCAGCTGCTTAAGTTGGCGCAGGACCTGGGGGTCCCTATCAACACAGCTGACGAGATTGATATTTCTTCTTTGAGAGTCGCCACGAGTATTCAAGCGCACGAGGCCCTACAATGGAAACAAGGAGTTGGTTGCAACGCTGCTGTCGTCGCAGCTCCGGGTTCGGTGGTCACCGAACCCCAAGTCGTCAGCCCACGAGAGGAGGCGTTCGCCACGGGACGACCAGGGGACTGGAGGCCGGGGGCTCGGTCGCCTCTGCGATCGGGCCGAAAGTCGGAGCAACCAAGATCTACTCCGACCCTCGTCACGTGCTATAACTGCGGCCTCCGGGGCCACGTGGCGTCCGGGTGCCGCGCTCCGCGTCAGCGCGCCATGGGTGCTCGGCTGGACGACGACCGAGATCCCAAGTCATCTCTACAATCCCCGGCAAGTCGCGGCACCTCACACGCTCGGCCTGTTTATTCGGCACACATGGGACGCCGCGTTGCGGCGGAGGAGGGCCGGTTAAGGTTCGGGGATTCGGTTCGGCGAGGGGGGTTCGGCCGGGACCAGGGAGACATTGAATGGGCGGAATTGGGGCATAGAATTGTGGCTGCTTCGGCGGGTTCGTCCGTTGTTACGGGATCTATTGATGGGGTCGAGATTAGGGTGTTAGTGGACACGGGGGCATCGGCAACTATTATATCGGACCTCATTTATGATATTCTCCCAGTCCAATGTCGTCCGCTGCTTCCAGTGGATGGGCCATTTTACGCCGCTAATGGGGGATCGTTGGGCATTATCGGTCAGATTAGGGCGTCCATTTGCATTGGAAATATCAAATTGTCGGGACCCGTTTTCGTTTCGTCTTCTTTGGCGGTTCCGTGTCTTTTGGGCACTGATTTTTTGGCTAAAATGCCCATTAAAATTCTTATCGATCAACGATGCATTGAACTGCCATCGGGTCGCCGGATTGCATTTTTGACGAGCCCTACTGACATTCGGACGGCGTGCGCTACGATACAAGCGGTGGCGACACAGACCGTGCATGTGCCCCCGGGTTCACAGATGTTGATTCCCCTCCGGTTGCGGAAACCATGGGTGAGGGAGGCTTCGGAACAAAGTATGCTTTTGGGTCCTTCTAACAAGGCTGTCGGGGGTCTTGATTTATCGGTGGCTCACACTTTGGTGCGGGCTGACAGGGATCCGTTTGTGATGGTTTTGAACGCGGGGTCGCGGCCAGCTGTCATTCCACAGGGCACCGTGCTGGCTCACGCGGCGCGGGTCCCTGTGGATGATGGGTTGGTTGCGCAGGTGGGCTCGAGCCCCGCGCGGAACGTTGAGCCAAGGGAAGACCTTGAGTGGGTCCATTCGTCATGTGCCGCCTCGGACGATTTGTCGGCGGCGCAGTTGGGTGCGCTGCGCGAGTTGCTCATTGAATTCTCTGATGTATTCAGTAAACATAAGTATGACATTGGGTGCACGGATTTGTTGCACCATCACATTGAAACGGGCGATGCGGCGCCGGTCAGGCTAAATCCCTTCCGACTGAGTCCCGTGGAGAAGGAACATGTTCAGTCGGCTGTTAACGATATGCTAGAAGCCGATATTATTTCGCCCTCCTCTAGCCCGTGGGGAGCGCCTATTGTGCTGGTTAAGAAGCAGGACGGGTCCCTGCGATTCTGCGTTGATTTCCGTCGCCTGAATAAGATCTCTGTGGCTGACGCGTATCCGCTCCCCAGGATGGATGAGTCCCTCGATGCATTGTCTGGTGCGCGATATTTTTCGACTCTTGATTTGTTATCGGGGTTTTGGCAGTTGCCGCTCGACGAAGAGTCGAAACCTAAGACAGCATTTCGGACTCCAGGGGGGCTGTTCCAGTTTAACCGGTTACCCATGGGACTTCACTCCTCTCCAGCGACGTTTCAGCGACTTATGGAGCTGGTTTTGTCGGGCTTGCAGTGGGATACATGCTTGATTTATATGGACGATGTCATTGTTTTCAGTAAAACGTTTGAGGAACACCTCCAGCGATTGAGAGGGGTGTTCTTGCGAATGCGATCGGCTAAGTTGAAATTTAAACCGGCCAAATGTCACCTCCTTCGTAGGTCCGTTAGATACTTGGGTCACATTGTTGATTCTTCGGGGATCTCCACCGATCCCGCGAAGACGGATTGTGTCGGTTCGTGGCCGACACCTACGTCCGTTTCCGACGTGCGTAGTTTCATCGGGTTTGCTTCTTACTATCGGCGGTTCGTTGAGCACTTCGCCACTATTGCAAAACCCTTGCACGCTCTAACGGCGAAGGGAGTGAAGTTCAAATGGGGACCGGAGGAGGAGGCCGCGTTTCGCTCCCTCCGGGACGCCTTGGTGGGTGCCCCACCCTTGTGTTATCCCGATTTTGCCAGTCCCTTTTTGCTGGACACGGATGCTAGCAACACGGGCATTGGGGGGGTGCTATCCCAAGTCGTTGGGGGTGTCGAAAGAGTTGTCGCCTACGGTAGTAGGGTGTTGTCTCCGGCGGAGCAGCGCTACTGTGTCACCCGTCGCGAGCTGCTTGCCATTGTTTTTTTTGTGCAGCAGTTTAGGCCATATCTTTATGGTCGTCACTTTACAGTCAGAACGGACCACGCGGCGCTACAGTATTCATTGAGGGTCGCCCAGCCCTCGGGCCAGTTGTCGCGTTGGTTGGAAGTCCTCCAGGACTATCAGTTTACGACTACGTACCGTAAGGGGTTGCGACACACGAATGCCGATTGCTTGTCGCGGTTGTTGCCTTGTGATGAATGCGCGTGTTTGTCGGGATCGGCGCGCTGTAAACCGACGCTTGCGGGGGAGATGGGGGCACTGGCTGCGACAGCGGGCGCACCGATCGGGGATGATTCCACTGCCTCTCAGGGTCGGGACTCGCTGCTCTCGCTGTCGCTCAGCGAATGGGGCCACCTCCAGATGGCGGACAGCTCGCTGCTAGCATTGCGCCGCAAGGTTGGGGGTCCCGAGGGGGACCAGGAGCGTACCGGCTCCTATGTACTTGAGCGGGGCGTGTTATTGAAATGGGACAGTTTGTCCCGGCGGAACGCACTCGTGGTGCCTTCCGCTGTGAGGGGGAGGGTTGTCTTGGCGGCACACGAACGCCTCTTGCACTTGGGAGTTAACAAGACGCTTGCCCTGCTTCAGCGTGACTATTACTGGCCGGGAATGGGAAGTGATGTGGTGCATATTCTGAAGGGGTGCGTTGAGTGCGCCAGGCGTAAACCACCGGCCGTGGCAGCTAATCCACCGCTGCAATCTATTCAGGTCTCGCGTACCAACGAGCTCGTTGCACTCGATATTTTGGGGCCCTTCCCAGTCACGCCGAGAGGGAATAAATATTTGTTAGTGGGGGTCGAATACTTTACCCGATGGCCTATGGCGTGGCCTCTCGCTAACCAGTCGGCAGCGGCTGTGACGGATGCCTTCGTCCAGGGCTATGTCCTGGACAAGGGGGCTCCCGAACGCCTGCTGACCGACCAAGGTAAAAATTTTTCGAGTAAATTGTTGCAAGAGGTGTGCGATCTGTTGGGTACCAAGAAGGTGCGTACCTCCCCGTACCACCCGCAGACTGACGGGATGGTGGAGAGACTCCACAAAACCTTGACTTCCATGCTGTGCCAGCAGGTGTGCGAGGCACATGTAGATTGGGACCTGCAGGTCCCGGGAGTCCTTGCCGCGTATAGAATGGCCCCCCATGCAGCTACGGGGTTTTCCCCATTCTATTTGATGTACGGTCGGGAAGCTGACCCGCCAATAGAAACGCAACTTGGCCTGTCCGCTCCACGAACTAATTCTAATTTGGCAGAACATATTAAGTTTAATATTCACAAGCTGACAGAGGCGAGGGAGGCCGCGCGGCTTAATTCGCGGGCTCGCCAAATTGCTAATGAACGGTTGCGGGCACGGAAGGTGTCCATGCACGAATGGAAACCAGGTGACAGGGCCTGGCTGCATTGCCCTCAGGCACCCTTGGCTACGTCGCCTAAATTGTTGAGACCGTGGAGGGGACCCGTGGAGGTCGTGCGCGTTGCACGGCCCCAGTGCGTTCAGATAAAGTGGGGAAAGCGCCGGTGGTACGTTCACCCCTCCCGACTGAAACCGTTCTCGCCTCCATATGGCCTCCCCTTGTGTCGTGATGGCCGGGCGTGTGACGTGACCGGCGACCCACAGGGTGAAATGTCTCTGCCTGATCCACACGTATTTTCGCCTGATCTGCTCCCAGGTGTCTCGGAACTGACAGCTGCCGATCACCGGCGGCCGGATCTCCGCGGCGGGGCCGGCCCTTTCAGGCCCGTTCCGCGCCGTCTGGAGCAGCCGGAACCGCCGGACGGTCGTCAGTGTCCCGCCCCATACGATGGACCAGCCAGACGGACTCGCGCCAGGTCGTGCTACTTTGCATGACCTGCCTCGTGAGGAGTCGGGGCAGTTGGGGCGCCTCGTCACTGCGTGTAGTCGCAGGGACGTGGGGCGCGTTCGTTTCGAATTTGCTCGTATCGTGTTATTGTTGACTTTTCGGGTTCATTGTCAATCTGTACATAGTTATTCTTGTTGTTGTTGTTGTTGTGTTATGTTACGGGGCACACTCGGGGGGTTACGGGGTTTTTTTTTGTTGGTTGTCGTTTTATCGTCGCGGTTGGTTGTTGTTAGCAGCCGGGCCGGCTGCGAGCTATGTGGGAGGGGGTGATGTAGTGGTGATACGCGCTGGGTGTATATGTCGTGTGCCAGCGCGTATGTACGGGTGTGTGTGTGGTGACGCGCGCTGACGGGGAGGAGCAGGCGTCAGTGCGCGGGTGGGGGTAGTGCTGCTGATTGGCTGTGTGCCGGTGACGCGCCCAGAGGGAGTGATCGGGTAGCAGCGCGGTGTGATTGGTCGGGGAGTGGAAACACGCGCTGAGCGGAACCAGATCGTAGGGATAGCGCGTGGGGATTGGGTAACTGAGGAGCGGTGCCGACGTTGAGGTCCGCATCCGCTCCGTCTCCCGGGAAGAAGGGGTATATAAGGTGATGCACAGAGGAGCAAGGGGCAGAAGTGGAACCATCTAAGAATGAAGACGAAGGTGCAGGGATAGAGCCCAGAGAGGAGAGTAATGGAGAGTAGAGGAGAGTAATGGAGAGTAGAGGAGAGTAAGGTATAAGTGTGTAGCCAGCGAGAGAGAACGGTCTACACGAGCTGAGTAATGTATAGTGTGTAGCCAGCGAGAGAGAACGGTCTACACGAGCTGAGTAATGTATAGTGTGTAGCCAGCGAGAGAGAACGGTCTACACGAGCTGAGTAATGTATAGTGTGTAGCCAGCGAGAGAGAACGGTCTACACGAGCCGAGTATGCATACGGTGTAGCCAGCGAGAGAGGAAGGTCTACACGAGCCGAGTATGCATACGGTGTAGCCAGAGAGAGAGATGCAAAGTCTACACGAGGCGAGTGGAGAGTGTAGCAGAGGCGCAGAGTCTACACGAGGCGAGAGAGGAGTGTAGCCGAGGCGCGGAGTCTACACGAGGCACAGAGAGCCAGCAGCACAGAATCTAAGAGAGTCAAGAGAAGCGTAGGGTGAAGAAGAAGAGGTCACGAGTTGTACCGTTGTATGGTGACCGCATTGTGAAGAAGAGAGGCCACGCGTTGTATCGTTACAAGTCAAGATTTAATAAAAGAAGTGTGTTCCCGTCAAGGAGTTTCCTGCCGTCATTTTCCAATACTTCACATGCAGCACACCGACCACATCGTCTCCCCGTCTGCTCCCCCCCCCACCTGACAAACACGGCACGCCGCTGCCGCAGCGCGACTTGAAGAGCTTCCAGGCGGAGCTCAAGGACCTGCGGGGCTGCCAAGGGCACAAGCAGTGCAACCCCGGGGCACCCAGGGATCTCCTGCCCTTGGACAGGAGCCGCCCGCAGCCCAGAGGTCAGCACACGGACAGCGGCTCCCTCGCCAATAAAGGATGAAGAGATATGCCCTGAAGAAAGGCCACTGTCTGAATATGAGGTGGCAATGGTAAAGGTGCAGCCCTGCAGAAACCTTGCTTGTGTTTAATTGCTGTCATCTCCCCCCCCCCACACCTCCGATTAGCGTGGTTGGCTACATACGGTTACGAAATAAGTTAAACATGCACACATGTATACCACACCTACCATGCAGGTCATGTTCGTACGTGGACCTTTCGTGTGTATGTATGTTGAACTTCTTTCGCACCGTACGTAGCCTTACCGTGCCAATCGGGGTTGTGGTTGGCTACATACGGTGTGAAAGGAAGTTCAACATCCGTACATACATAGACTCGCTCATGCCACTGCTGGTAGGGAAGAACCTCCACTACAGGGAGCTCTACAGGGCCCCGACTTTATCTTCCACACTGGACAGGCGTCCTGGAGAACGTGAGAGTAGCCACTTGTACCGCAGGACAAGAGAACCTGCCAGTCAACTCACTGCAATGTTCCCATTTGCACTGCTGAGTGGACAGAACTTGGCAATCGTTTCGACTGTTTGGCCAGTTCCTTCGTCAGAGTTCACAAGTGGGAGGGAACCAGAATGCCACAGATTCACGCATATGAGACGATAACTCTCAATAATCCGCTCAGCCCGGGCCGGGTTCACAAATCCACTGGCTGGACTGACATGATCCTCGCCAGCTGACAATCTCGTCGTTTGTTTTAGAGTTTAATAAATGTACACAATAACCAAGCATTTCCCCCCCAATGCATGACACCACACCCTCAACCCATAGCACTCGTGTTGAATTGCACACGCATTTTAATTTTATAATACAATGTTCAGAATTTCCAACTGCAATTGACACGTGTTTTTCCCAGCAGGAGCCATAGAATCTCGGAGGCAGAATAAACAAGGGTGAGAGGAAATTATCGTACTTAAATTAATCCTATTATAAAAATAACTATATTAAGAAACGTAAAATAAAAAATGGGGCTGATTCGTGCAGCTATTTCAGCTGTCACCCCACCACTCTTTGCTAGAGAAGCATTGCCAATTCACGCGTGGGAGCACAGGAGGGGTGCATGGCAGCCCGTTCTGCCCCAGGTGTCGTGCACGTTTCTTGCCGCCGCAGTCGCAAGAGTAGGTTATGTATCAGAATCAGAATCTTTATCTATCCTGGATAAATACGATGAGTTGTGAAGCTCTTTTTAACGGATGTGTAGAGTCGTTTCTCAGACGTCCAGTATATGAGCCACCTGCTGCTTTCATAATGGCGGCGTGCAACAGGGTGTTGAGCGTGGCACGTGGCTAATAATGCTTCGACTACGAATAATAATGACGCTTTCACAATTGAAGATGAATAAGCACCTCATTGTTATACATTCCTGCTGTTCGTTATATAAATCAATGGGCGGTAGAGTGGCGCAGTGTCAACGCTTGTGCCTGAGAGCAAGAGGGTCCTGGGTTTGACTTCTAACTTGGGCATCTTACGGCTTTGTTCGTGCGTTCTCTCCCCCCCCCCCCCTGGGCTGCAGTGATATTCGCTGGGTTTTACAGTTTCCTCCCAACGCTAAAATCAAACTACAATGTGACTGGTGTTGGGCCGAAAATTCCAATTCTGAAAAATGGCCTCAAAATTATTCGATTGGGATGACACACCACACAGCAACATCGCCCCCTCCTGCAAAAGCATGGCACGACCTTCTTGCAAAAAAGTCTTAATCAGTGCTTTATATATATGTAATGTAGTAACTCGGCGGGAGACGACTTCACGGGTAGCACACTCTTTATTTCACCAACTTCGTTACACAGGTGACTAACACCCACTGTAGTTACTCGGGTGACTAACACCCACTTGGTTACTCGGGTGACTAACACCCACTTGGTTACTCGGGTGACTAACACCCACTTAGTTACTCGGGTGACTAACACCCACTTAGCTACTCGGGTGACTAACACCCACTCAGCTACACGGGTGGCTAACACCAGCCTACCCCACAGGGTTCTCCTGGCTACACCAACACGGGCTCTTACGCCCCGTAGCCTCTCGGAACACACCCAGCCGGGGTGTTCCTCTCGACTCTGGGTCCCACAGTCCCGACCCACATGGGCGTCGGACCACGGGTCCCACAGTCTCGCCTCCGAGCCACACAGGGCCCCGGTCCCAACAAGGACAGCGGGACTAGGGGTCTCAGGGCACTACCTCTTCCCTCCGTCTTCGATCTTCAACTGGTTAACAACAACCTCGAGTGCTCTCGCGCGTCACCCTTTATACACCTCCTGCGGACGTCGCTGAGAGCATTCATCCCATTTGACCAATCACTGGGCGCTGGCTACGATCCTCTTTTCCCACAGTGTCAGCGCGCCTCACCACTCACGCCGCGCCGCCCCGTGATCTCTCACTCCCGGCGCGCGCGTCCACACCACGCCCACAACGCGTGCCCAACCCCGCACCCCGTGCCGCCCCGTGATCCATCACTGTCGGCGCACGTCAACACCACCACTACATCACCCCCTACCACATAGCTCGCAGCCGACCCGGCTGCTATAAAAATATACAACACCCCCTATGTGTGCCCCGTAACACAACAACAACATAACAACATAACACAACACGAACACCGCCATCCGCAAAAATCAGCAATGCCACCACAACAACAGAACAATATGTACAATCCGGCGAGTGACAACAATAAATGTGTATGCCAAAAAAAAAAATATTTTTTTTCTTTCTTCTGACTCGTGCAGCGTCCCATTCTTCCCGAGCGTCCCTTGAACGGGACATTACCCCGGCAGAGGGGGAACACGGCGGTGAGCCCGGGTTTAAAAATGTTATTAAAATTTATTTATTTTTTTCTCATGAAAAGTGTTGTGTCCTAGCCCGAGTCCGCCTTGCCGGTCCGTCGTACGGCACCAGACGCGGTTGACCGTCCGGTGGTGCCGGCAGTTCAGGAAGGCACGGGCCAGGCATCGGGGATCCGCGCGTGCCGCGGGGTTCCGGTTCCCGACGGTCAACCGCCGTCAGGCCCGAGACACCTGGGGGTGGGTCAGGTGGAGACACGTGAGGATCAGCCTGCGACACATCCCTCCCCGAGTCGACGGTCACATCACACGCTCGATCGTTACGGCACAAAACGGGGTCACGCGGTGCCGCGTAGGGTTTCAGTCGGGAGGGGTGCACGTACCAACGGCGTTTTTCCCATTTAATCTGTATACTCTGGGGTCGTGCAACCCGCACAATTTCCACCGGTCCCCTCCATGGTCTCAACAATTTGGGGGATGTAGCCAACGGTGCATGTGGACAATGCAGCCAGGCCTTATCGCCTGGTTTCCAATCGTGCGTATGCACCCTCCGTCCATGCAATCTCTCGTTCGCGATCTGCCGAGACTGCGAATTCAATCTCGCAGCCTCTCGCGCTTCAGCCAATTTGGCGATATTAAACTTGATGTGGTCTGCCAATTTAGATTTTGCACGTGGCTGGGAAATCCCCAGTTGGACGTCCATGGCCGGATCGGCCTCCCGCCCATACATAAGAAAAAATGGGGAAAACCCCGTCGCCGCATGAGGGGCCATTCGATAGGCCGCGAGCACCCCCGGTACCTGTAAGTCCCAATCAACCTGATCGTCGCAGACCTGTTGGCACAGCATAGACGTAATCGTCCTGTTCAGACGTTCAACCATTCCGTCAGTCTGCGGGTGGTACGGGGAGGTACGCACTTTCTTTGTACCCAACAGGTCGCACACCTCGCGCAACAAAACGCTCGAAAAATTCTTCCCTTGGTCCGTCAGCAAGCGTTCAGGGGCGCCCTTGTCCAAAACATAACCTTGGACAAAGGCGTCCGCCACTGCCGCAGCCGACTGGTTGGCGAGTGGCCATGCCATGGGCCAGCGGGTGAAGTACTCTACGCCAACCAGTAGGAACTTATTTCCCCTAGGTGTAGCGGGAAAGGGCCCCAAGATGTCTAACGCAACCAATTCGTTTGTGAGCGAAACCTGAATGGATTGCAGCGGTGGATTAGCTGCTACTGGTGGCGGCTTCCTTTGGGCGCACCTTACACATCCCTTAAGAATGTTCGCCACGTCGTTGTCCATCCCCGGCCAATAATAGTCTCGCTGGATTAGGGCGAGCGTTTTGTGAAACCCCAAATGCATGAGTCGCTCATGAGCAGCCAGAACGAGCCTACCCCGCATAGCAAATGGCACAACGAGCGCGTGACGCCGGGACATGTTGTCCCACTTCATCAAGAGGCCCTGTCTGCACACCCAGGAACCGACCCGCACTTCCCCCCCCTCGGGAGCGTCAACCTTCCGACGTAGCGTGAGTAGGGAGCTGTCGGCCATTTGGAGACGTCCCCACTCGATGAGAGGCAACGCTAACAGCGAGTCCCTCCCCGTGGGAGCGTCGACCCCCGTAGTATCAGTGGCGGTGAGCACAACTTCCGCGGGGACGGCGACAGGGGGTTTACACCGCGCCGATCCCAGCAGACATTCGCATTCCGTGCGCGGCGGCAACCGCGACAAGGCATCCGCGTTCGAGTGGCGCAATCCCTTGCGGTAAATCGTCGTGAATTGGTAGTCCTGAAGGACCTCCAACCAACGGGACAATTGGCCGGATGGCTGCGCCACCCGCATAGCGTACTGGAGAGCCGCATGGTCCGTACGAACCGTAAAATGACGGCCGTAAAGATACGGCCTGAATTGCTGTATAAAAAACACAATCGCCAGCAATTCACGACGTGTCACACAGTAGCGTTGTTCCGCAGGGGACAGAACCCTGCTACCGTAGGCGACCACCCGTTCAACCCCCCCGACCACCTGTGAGAGCACTCCCCCGATACCCGTGTTACTGGCATCCGTGTCGAGTAAAAACGGTTGCGTGAAATCGGGGTAACACAAGGGGGGAGCCTGCACCAAGGCGTCACGAAGGGAGCAGAACGCAGCCTCCTTTTCCGGCCCCCAGTGAAACCGCACACCTTTAGCCGTCAAAGCGTGCAGGGGCCTGGCTATGGTGGCAAACTGCTTGACAAAACGCCGGTAATAGGAGGCGAATCCTATGAAGCTGCGGACTTCAGTGACCGAGGTTGGCGTTGGCCATGAGCTGACGCAGTGCATCTTAGCAGGGTCTGTCGAGATCCCTGAACGACTAACGATATGGCCCAAGTACCTGACCGATTCCCGAAGCAGAAAACATTTAGCCGGTTTAAATTTAAGCTTAGCGGAACGCATCCTGAGGAACACCGCTCTAAGTCGCTGGAGGTGCTCCTCAAAAGTCCGGCTGAAAACGATGATATCATCGAGGTAAATCAAACAGGTGTCCCATTGGAGGCCTGACAAAACCAATTCCATGAGCCTCTGGAACGTGGCGGGAGCGGAATGTAAGCCCATGGGCAATCGGTTGAATTCAAATAGGCCTCCCGGTGTCCGGAAAGCGGTTTTTGGTTTCGACTCGTCATCGAGGGGCAATTGCCAAAATCCCGAAAGCAGATCGAGCGTCGAAAAAAACTGTGCTCCCGCCAAGGCATCCAGCGACTCATCCATCCTGGGGAGCGGATACGCATCGGCCATAGAGATTTTGTTTAGGCGGCGGAAATCGACACAGAACCGCAAGGACCCGTCCTGTTTTTTAACTAGGACGATAGGAGCACCCCACGGACTGGAAGAGGGCGAAATGATGTCGGCCGCCAACATGTCATTAACCGCCGACTGCACATGCTCCTTCTCGGCTGGGCTGAGCCGGAAGGGATTCTGTCGAATAGGAGCCGCGTTCCCCGTAGCTATGTGGTGGCGCAACAGGTCTGTGCAGCCAATATCGTACTTGTGACTGCTAAACACGTCAGCAAACTCGAGTAGCAAGCCCCTCAATGCTCCCAACTGCACACTGGACAGGTTACTAGACCCGGCACACAACGAGTCCACCCACTCTGTCCCCTCCTTACTTTGAGGATACGTATCGGCACTCAATCCCGCGTGAGCAACGAGCTGTTCCTCGACGGGTAGCGGCGCGGCGTGAGCCAGCACCGTTCCCTGTGTAATTACGGCCGGCCGCGACCCCGTATTCAGGACCATAACGAACGGCTCACTGTCCCCCCTCACCATGGTCTGAGCTACCGCTAAGTCGAGGCCCCCTTTGGCTCTGTTAGACGGCCCCAACAGAACTCCCTGTGCCCCCGCATCCACCCCGAGGGGTTTTCTCAACCGAAGGGGTACCAACATTTGCGATCCCGGGGGCACCCATACAGTCTGAGTTGCCAGCGCCTGCACTGTCGCACAAATCGTGCGTATTTTAGTAGGGCTCGTCAAAAACGCAACCCGCCGTCCCGATGGAAGCTCAATGCAGGCTTGATCTATGAGAATTTTGATGGGCATTTTGGACAGAAAGTCCGTACCTAGTAAACAAGGAACGGCCAGCGATGATGATACAAAAATAGGACCCGCCAATTTGATATCGCCAGTACAAATAGTCGCCCGAATCTGGCCGATGATTCCCAGGGATCCCCCATTCGCCGCGTAAAATGGTACGTCCACCGGCAGAAGGGGTCGACATTGGACGGGAAGAATGTTATAAATAAGGTCCGAAATGATAGTGGCCGACGCACCCGTGTCCACAAGCACCCGGACCTCAACCCCGTCAATAAACCCCGTTACCACGGACGACCCGGCCGACGCAGCCACCATCCTGTGGGCCAATTCGGACCATTCGACTGCTTCCGGGCCGTGTACGAACCCCCCTCGCCGAACCGAACCCCCGGTACCCTTATGCGGTCCCCGCACCGCCAAGCGGCGACCCGAACGTGCCGTGTATGGGGACCGAGCGCGTGAGGTGCCGCGACTTGCCGGGTTTAGTTGTGATGACTTGTGGCCCCGGTCGTCGTCCGGACGTGGTCCCGTGGCGCGCTGACGCGGAGCCCGGCACCCGGCTGCGACGTGACCCCGAAGGCCGCAGTTGTAGCAGACGACGAGGGACGTCGTAGGTTTCGGTTGCTCCAGCTTGCGGGATGAACGTGTGGGCGAACGACCTCCCGTTCTCCACTCCCCCGGTCTCGATACAGTGAAGGCCTCCTCCCGAGCCGCAGCAGGCTGAGGCTCGGCGACCGTGGCAGCCACTGCCCCGTTCCCCGCCGATGCGCAGATGACCGTTGGCTTGCGCTTGAGGACCTCGTATGCGTGAATACTCGTGGCAATCCCCAGGGAGCAGATGTCCATTTCGTCCGCCACATTGATGGGGACTCCCAAGCCGTGAGCCAACGCCAACAGCTGCTCCGTCACCATGGCGTCCTTCCCCTCCTTGTCCATGCGGGGAAAAGCTGCGTCCGCCAGGGCGAGCAGCGCCGTGCGATAGGCGAGCGTTGTTTCTCCAACCACCTTTCGCCGATCGTAGAACTGGTGGCGACAGGTCGAGGGCGGCCCGAACACTTTAGCCATTAGGTGTAGCGCGGCCTGGAGCGTTGAGCGGGACGACCTAGGGGCCGATGTGAAGGCCGCAAGCGCGTCGTCGTCGAGCATCGCCGGCAGCGCGCGCAGGGCAGTGGTGTCGGACCACCCCGACATTTCTTGATGTGCGAGGAACCTTCGTTGGAAGGCTCCCCAGTCGCCCCCGTCTGCCTTGAATGCCGACAGCGCGGGCAATCGTTGCTGGAGGACCCGGTCGTCGTCGTTGTCGAAACGATTTTCCCGCGCGCCGCTGTGGTTGTAGAAAATGTCGGCTCCGTCTGCAAGCGCATAATGGAGGGCTCCGGCGCGCGCCGATGATGCGGGCCGCTCTGAGTGGAGCTCTCCGCCCACGTGGTGTCCGCGCTTCCCGCCAATTAATGGCGGACCCTCAAAAACGGCGCCAACTTCAAAACTTTTGGCGCGAAGCGCCTTCTGGCGGGATCCCTCCAGCCGCGCCGCCTCCTCCAACCCCGCAGCCGTCCCTCCGCCCGCTGGAACGGAGATCTCCGCCAAAACTGCAGCGGCGGCGAGCAGCAACTCCGCCAGGCGGGAGTGTGCGTCCTGCAGGCTGGTGTCGGAGGCGAGCGGAGCGTCGGCCATCGCCGCGAAGTGCTGCATCGGCGGCAACTCCTCGTCCTCTCCTCCCGAGGTTGGTGTCTCCGGTACGCCGTCGTCTTCCCGATCTCGCTCGTGGGTACGGGTAGTCTTCCTAGTATCCATTCTTCTTGAAGACAGGTTTACTTCTGACGCCAGTTGTAATGTAGTAACTCGGCGGGAGACGACTTCACGGGTAGCACACTCTTTATTTCACCAACTTCGTTACACAGGTGACTAACACCCACTGTAGTTACTCGGGTGACTAACACCCACTTGGTTACTCGGGTGACTAACACCCACTTGGTTACTCGGGTGACTAACACCAGCAGCAGCAACTGCAGCAGCAGCAGCAGCAGCAACTGCAGCAGCAGCAGCAACTGCAGCAGCAGCAGCAACTGCAGCAGCAGCAACTGCAGCAGCAACTGCAGCAGCAGCAACTGCAGCAGCAGCAACTGCAGCAGCAGCAACTGCAGCAGCAGCAACTGCAGCAGCAGCAACTGCAGCTACCTTTGATGCTGTTAATCCTGCATAATGCACATGCATATGTAGTACTAATCACATTCCTGCATTTTCCATAAATATGCTAAATTCCTCTTGATATGCAAAATCCTTTGTCAAGGCGCCCAGCTTATATATATGCTCCAAGCTCGTGTGCTGTTTCATTCAGACTCTGTCGCCTCGACGGACCTGGTTTTCACCTGAGGACGGCTGCTTGCGTTGTGGCCGAAACGTCGTGAGAATAATTTTATTATGTTTTATTTTTATTATTTTATTACTTCCCTTCTACGTGACTTTACCGAAAGAACCAAGAAGATGAAACTCTGATAATGATAATAATATGCACTGTCCTTGAAGTTGATTGGTCCACACCCGAGACGGCTTTCTTTAGAGCCTAGTCCCCATTGGTGTTGGACCAGATGACACCAGAAGGCGTACAACTCAAACACAGTTTGAGTTGTACACTGCAGCAGCAGTTGCAGCAGTTGCTGCTGCAACTGCTGCAGTTGCTGCTGCTGCTGCAGTTGCTGCTGCTGCTGCAGTTGCTGCTGCTGCTGCAGTTGCTGCTGCTGCAGTTGCTGCTGCTGCAGTTGCTGCTGCTGCAGTTGCTGCTGCTGCAGTTGCTGCTGCTGCTGCAGTTGCTGCTGCTGCAGTTGCTGCTGCTGCTGCAGTTGCTGCTGCTGCAGTTGCTGCTGCTGCTGCTGCAGTTGCTGCTGCTGCTGCTGCAGTTGCTGCTGCTGCTGCAGTTGCTGCTGCTGCTGCTGCAGTTGCTGCTGCTGCTGCAGTTGCTGCTGCTGCTGCAGTTGCTGCTGCTGCAGTTGCTGCTGCTGCTGCAGTTGCTGCTGCAGTTGCTGCTGCTGCTGCAGTTGCTGCTGCTGCTGCAGTTGCTGCTGCTGCTGCAGTTTCTGCTGCTGCTGCTGCTGCTGCAGTTTCTGCTGCTGCTGCTGCTGCAGTTGCTGCCTTATCCATTTTAATATAACACTATGTATTATTCTACCCACCCTAATGTGTATCACACTGCTATATATTTACTATACAATTACGACACCATACATTACTCTGCACACTGCACCATGCCAGTGAGTGGAACGCGGTCTGAAAGTCACCGTAAACGTGAACACAATCAGTTAAGATCCGAAATGGTTTATTACGTCCTTCCAATGATTGCTAAGCCAGAATCCATCTTCTCGGTTGAAATTGTCTCTGTGTTTGTATATGTGGATCGCCTCATGAACGAATCTCTCATGATAGCCAGATGGCTTGCAGAGAACCTCTGTCTTGGAGAAGTCAATGTCATGTGAGCCCACTGAATTGTAACAGTGATCTGCCACGGCTGAGGTGTTTGTCCTACCGTGTTTCAGGTCTGCTTTATGTTCACGGATGCGGTCCGAGACATGTCGTTTGGTTTATCCAATGTAACTGCTACCACAGAGGCAACTTAGTTTGTAGACGCCAGGGTACTGTATGTCTGGAACCACATCTTTTACAGACGGGACCAGATCACGGATTTTATGTACTGTGTTGAATCGGACCTGGATCTTGTGTTTAATCAGGATTTTCGAGATCTTTTTTGTGACCCCAGCAATGTAGGGTAAGGTGATGGTCTTGAAAGGCTCCTCAACAGGATCCTTCTTGATGGTTGGAGTGATGGCCTTGCGGATTGTATAGTCGAAGTAACCATTAGCCTTAAGAGCTTGGCGTACGTGTTTGAGTTCACTGCCAATGTGTTCCTGGTCGGAAATGCATTGGGCTCTATGGTATAGAGTCTTGATGAGGGAATTCTTCTGGGATGGATGGTGGTGGGAATCCGGTTTTAGGTAAGCATCCGTATGGGTGGCTTTCCTGTAGACAGAGTGGCTCATTGAACCATCAGGTCTCCTTTTAATTAGGACATCCAAAAAGGGTAGCTTGCCATCTTTTTCGACTTCCATGGTGAATCTGATGGCTGGGTGTATGGAATTGATGTGGTCGAGAAATTGGTCTAGAGCAGGCCGGCCATGTGGCCAGATGACAAAAGTGTCATCTACGTACCTCTTCCATAAGGTCGGGCGTAGAGTGGCAGCCTGTGGTAGCAGTTACATTGGATAAACCAAACGACATGTCTCGGACCGCATCCGTGAACATAAAGCAGACCTGAAACACGGTAGAACAAACACCTCAGCCGTGGCAGATCACTGTTACAATTCAGTGGGCTCACATGACATTGACTTCTCCAAGACAGAGGTTCTCTGCAAGCCATCTGGCTATCATGAGAGATTCGTTCATGAGGCGATCCACATATACAAACACAGAGACAATTTCAACCGAGAAGATGGATTCTGGCTTAGCAATCATTGGAAGGACGTAATAAACCATTTCGGATCTTAACTGATTGTGTTCACGTTTACGGTGACTTTCAGACCGCGTTCCACTCACTGGCATGGTGCAGTGTGCAGAGTAATGTATGGTGTCGTAATTGTATAGTAAATATATAGCAGTGTGATGCACATTAGGGTGGGTAGAATAATACATAGTGTTATATTAAAATGGATAAGGCAGCAACTGCAGCAGCAGCAGCAACTGCAGCAGAAACTGCAGCAGCAGCAGAAATTGCAGCAGCAGCAGAAACTGCAGCAGCAGCAACTGCAGCAGCAGCAGCAACTGCAGCTCCCTTTGATGCTGTTAATCCTGCATAATGCACATGCATATGTAGTACTAATCACATTCCTGCATTTCCCATAAATATGCTAAATTCCTCTTGATATGCAAATTCCTTTGTCAAGGCGCCCAGCTTATATATATGCTCCAAGCTCGTGTGCTGTTTCATTCAGACTCTGTCGCCTCGACGGACCTGGTTTTTACCTGAGGACGGCTGCTTGCGTTGTGGCCGAAACGTCGTGAGAATAATTTTATTATGTTTTATTTTTATTATTTTATTACTTCCCTTCTACGTGACTTTACCGAAAGAACCAAGAAGATGAATCCCTGCAGTCACGAAAGCTTTAACTCGAAAATTATCAGAGTTGCTTCTTTTTGTTTGCTTTTTTGACTACTTGTATTGTGGTTATTGCAAACATGATGCCTTGAATAAAGGTTTCAGTTTTGTACCAGTTTAAAAGGGTAAAAGCCTACTACTACATTGTTTGAGTTGGTTTTCTGCCAATTAATGAGGAGCATTTACACACGTGGCAGGAGACCAGAGCACCTGGAGAAAACCACGCGTGCACGTGAACACAGTGAGGCGTCACTCGGTAGACAAGCGTAGTAATACATAATCATCATCATAATAACAACAGTAAATACCAAAGGCTCCAACTGTAAAATTAAGCATCAAATATATCCTGAGGTCACCGAGATAAGCGTCCAGGGCCATTATACGCAGCCGTCTTGTTTCAGTTGCGATGCTAACGTGGCTTCTTCTTCGCGGGAAGCAGTCTTCTAAATTCATTCATGGACACACGTAGGCTTTCGCGACCAATATTATTCATAATAAAGTTTTTGCGTTAGATCGCTGCTGCTCTATTTAAGACCGGGAGCAAGAGCAGAGCCTCACCATTCTGGCGAATTGCCCGATGATGCTGGATGCAATTACCAGCGAAACGTCGTACGCAAAAATTGTAAATGTTGTGGTTTCACTCTTCAACACACCGGCGGGCTAAAGTAGTGAACTATTTGTCTTTTGTCAACGTGACATTTTTTTGCTGATTGGCCGTGTCGGGTGGTGGAGGGTTACGACACATTTATAAATAACGCGATCTAACCCAAAAACTTTATTATGAATCATTCATGTACACTATCGCTTGACATGTTTGGACCTTAAGCCGTCTGTGTGTTCAATACGGGCTATTATAATTCCACCCGTGTCCGCTTTGTTTGACAAGGACCGGACTTGGGCTGGCTTGACGAACTTGCACCGAACTGAAAGAAACTAGACGAGGAGGAAGAAGAATAAAAGTGAGAAGTTTAAAAGAGACTTGAATTGGCCAGTACAGACCTCGCAAGTGAAGCCTGACTTGGCAAGAGGACTGCAAAACGTAAGACTTGTGCACCGGGTTGTCTATAAAGTATAACCCACCCCCACCCACCCCTCTGCAGACTAAAGCTGCGCGTTGCTTCGACTTAACCATGACGCCTCTCAATGTCTCCATGGACCTTGCCTCCTTGCGGAGCTACCAAAAACAAAATGAAGAGTGCCCGTGGAGTCTCTGACGATGGCAACGGAGGTTAATTTGCGTGCGACCGTTGTGCGTGCGTTCTGCGGACGTTGGGAATGACGTCACCGTTGTGCGAGAGGCCACACGAGCACAGATTCGCACGTGCACTGACAAATGCAATCTTTCTGTATTTACAGGGTGGCCCAAAAAGTCAGGACGCAGAGGTGCTGATTTCATTTATTTTAACACCGGCATTAAAACGTTTTCTTTTTTCTTTAAGTTAATATTGTATCTATTATCATTATTAATGCTTTTTTTGTGTTCAGATAACATTCAGTAGAATTGAGACAAGACAATTGTACATAAAGCACGCATTAATGTTAATGGGAGTCCGTTTGAACGTTTATTGAAATAAACCAAATAGCCTGGATGTAATTTGTTAAAATAAACATAACCCTACGTGTGCTGACTTATGGGCCATCCTGTACATACACACACGCATTGTGTGTGATAGCAGGTACCACCACAGTCGGTATGCACTGCTGTCGTCATAGCAGGTACCACCTCAGTCAGTATGCACTGATGTCGTCATAGCAGGTACCACCACAGTCAGTATGCACTGCTGTAATCATAGCAGGTACCACCACAGTCAGTATCCACTGCTGTAATCATAGCAGGTACCACCACAGTCAGTATGCACTGCTGTAGTGATAGCAGGTACCACCACAGTCAGTATGCACTTGTGTGGTGATAGCAGGTACCACCTCAGTCAGTATGTACTGCTGTAGTGATAGCAGGTACTACCACAGTCAGTATGCACTGCTGTAGTGATAGCAGGTACCACCTCAGTCAGTATGCACTGCTGTAGTGATAGCAGGTACCACCACAGTCAGTATGCACTGCTGTTGTGATAGCAGGTACTACCACAGTCAGTATGCACTGCTGTAGTGATAGCAGGTACTACCATAGTCAGTATGCACTGCTGTTGTGATAGCAGGTACCACCTCAGTCAGTATGCACTGCTGTTGTGATAGCAGGTACCACCACAGTCAGTATGCACTGCTGTTGTGATAGCAGGTACCACCACAGTCAGTATGTACTGCTGTTGTGATAGCAGGTACCACCTCAGTCAGTATGTACTGCTGTTGTGATAGCAGGTACCACCACAGTCAGTATGTACTGCTGTTGTGATAGCAGGTACCACCTCAGTCAGTATGTACTGCTGTTGTGATAGCAGGTACCACCACAGTCAGTATGTACTGCTGTTGTGATAGCAGGTACCACCTCAGTCAGTATGTACTTCTGTTGTGATAGCAGATACCACCACAGTCAGTATGCACTGCTGTTGTGATAGCAGGTACCACCTCAGTCAGTATGTACTGCTGTTGTGATAGCAGGTACCACCTCAGTCAGTATGTACTGCTGTTGTGATAGCAGGTACCACCAGTCAGTATGTACTGCTGTTGTGATAGCAGGTACCACCTCAGTCAGTATGTACTGCTGTTGTGATAGCAGGTACCACCACAGTCAGTATGTACTGCTGTTGTGATAGCAGGTACCACCTCAGTCAGTATGCACTGCTGTTGTGATAGCAGGTACCACCTCAGTCAGTATGTACTGCTGTTGTGATAGCAGGTACCACCACAGTCAGTATGCACTGCTGTTGTGATAGCAGGTACCACCACAGTCAGTATGCACTGCTGTGGTGATAGCAGGTACCACCACAGTCAGTATGCACTGCTGTGGCGATAGCAGGTACCACCACAGTCAGTATGCACTGCTGTGGTGATAGCAGGTACCACCACAGTCAGTATGCACTGATGTGGTGATAGCAGGTACCACCACAGTCAGTATGCACTGCTGTGGCGATAGCAGGTACCACCTCAGTCAGTATGCACTGCTGTAGTGATAGCAGGTACCACCACAGTCAGTATGTACTGCTGTTGTGATAGCAGGTACCACCTCAGTCAGTATGTACTGCTGTTGTGATAGCAGGTACCACCACAGTCAGTATGTACTGCTGTTGTGATAGCAGGTACCACCTCAGTCAGTATGTACTGCTGTTGTGATAGCAGGTACCACCACAGTCAGTATGTACTGCTGTTGTGATAGCAGGTACCACCTCAGTCAGTATGTACTGCTGTTGTGATAGCAGGTACCACCACAGTCAGTATGCACTGCTGTTGTGATAGCAGGTACCACCTCAGTCAGTATGTACTGCTGTTGTGATAGCAGGTACCACCTCAGTCAGTATGTACTGCTGTTGTGATAGCAGGTACCACCACAGTCAGTATGTACTGCTGTTGTGATAGCAGGTACCACCTCAGTCAGTATGTACTGCTGTTGTGATAGCAGGTACCACCACAGTCAGTATGTACTGCTGTTGTGATAGCAGGTACCACCTCAGTCAGTATGCACTGCTGTTGTGATAGCAGGTACCACCTCAGTCAGTATGTACTGCTGTTGTGATAGCAGGTACCACCACAGTCAGTATGCACTGCTGTTGTGATAGCAGGTACCACCACAGTCAGTATGCACTGCTGTTGTGATAGCAGGTACCACCTCAGTCAGTATGTACTGCTGTTGTGATAGCAGGTACCACCTCAGTCAGTATGTACTGCTGTTGTGATAGCAGGTACCACCACAGTCAGTATGCACTGCTGTAGTGATAGCAGGTACCACCTCAGTATGTACTGCTGTAGTGATAGCAGGTACCACCACAGTCAGTATGCACTGCTGTAGTGATAGCAGGTACCACCTCAGTATGTACTGCTGTTGTGATAGCAGGTACCACCACAGTCAGTATGCACTGCTGTAGTGATAGCAGGTACCACCACAGTCAGTATGCACTGCTGTAGTGATAGCAGGTACCACCACAGTCAGTATGCACTGCTGTGGTGATAGCAGGTACTACCACAGTCAGTATGCACTGCTGTAGTGATAGCAGGTACCACCACAGTCAGTATGCACTGCTGTGGTGATAGCAGGTACCACCACAGTCAGTATGCACTGCTGTGGCGATAGCAGGTACCACCTCAGTCAGTATGCACTGCTGTAGTGATAGCAGGTACCACCACAGTCAGTATGCACTGCTGTGGTGATAGCAGGTACCATCACAGTCAGTATGCACTGCTGTGGCGATAGCAGGTACCACCACAGTCAGTATGCACTGCTGTGGTGATAGCAGGTACCACCACAGTCAGTATGCACTGCTGTGGTGATAGCAGGTACCACCACAGTCAGTATGCACTGCTGTGGCGATAGCAGGTACCACCTCAGTCAGTATGCACTGCTGTAGTGATAGCAGGTACCACCACAGTCAGTATGCACTGCTGTGGTGATAGCAGGTACCACCACAGTCAGTATGCACTGCTGTGGCGATAGCAGGTACCACCACAGTCAGTATGCACTGCTGTGGCGATAGCAGGTACCACCACAGTCAGTATGCACTGCTGTGGCGATAGCAGGTACCACCTCAGTCAGTATGTACTGCTGTTGTGATAGCAGGTACCACCTCAGTCAGTATGTACTGCTGTTGTGATAGCAGGTACCACCACAGTCAGTATGCACTGCTGTAGTGATAGCAGGTACCACCTCAGTATGTACTGCTGTAGTG
The DNA here is from genome assembly GCF_964198595.1 of Lampetra fluviatilis. Lineage (NCBI taxonomy): Eukaryota > Metazoa > Chordata > Hyperoartia > Petromyzontiformes > Petromyzontidae > Lampetra > Lampetra fluviatilis. Next base: position 788,633 of record NC_136312.1, on the reverse strand, counting down.
ATAGCAGGTACCACCACAGTCAGTATGCACTGCTGTAGTGATAGCAGGTACCACCTCAGTATGTACTGCTGTTGTGATAGCAGGTACCACCACAGTCAGTATGCACTGCTGTAGTGATAGCAGGTACCACCACAGTCAGTATGCACTGCTGTAGTGATAGCAGGTACCACCACAGTCAGTATGCACTGCTGTGGTGATAGCAGGTACTACCACAGTCAGTATGCACTGCTGTAGTGATAGCAGGTACCACCACAGTCAGTATGCACTGCTGTGGTGATAGCAGGTACCACCACAGTCAGTATGCACTGCTGTGGCGATAGCAGGTACCACCTCAGTCAGTATGCACTGCTGTAGTGATAGCAGGTACCACCACAGTCAGTATGCACTGCTGTGGTGATAGCAGGTACCACCACAGTCAGTATGCACTGCTGTGGCGATAGCAGGTACCACCACAGTCAGTATGCACTGCTGTGGTGATAGCAGGTACCACCACAGTCAGTATGCACTGCTGTGGTGATAGCAGGTACCACCACAGTCAGTATGCACTGTTGTGGCGATAGCAGGTACCACCTCAGTCAGTATGCACTGCTGTAGTGATAGCAGGTACCACCACAGTCAGTATGCACTGCTGTGGTGATAGCAGGTACCACCACAGTCAGTATGCACTGCTGTGGCGATAGCAGGTACCACCACAGTCAGTATGCACTGCTGTGGCGATAGCAGGTACCACCTCAGTCAGTATGCACTGCTGTAGTGATAGCAGGTACCACCTCAGTCAGTATGCACTGATGTTGTGATAGCAGGTACCACCTCAGTCAGTATGCACTGATGTAGTGATAGCAGGTACCACCTCAGTCAGTATGCACTGCTGTAGTGATACAGGTACCACCTCAGTCAGTATGTACTGCTGTTGTGATAGCAGGTACCACCTCAGTCAGTATGCACTGCTGTTGTGATAGCAGGTACCACCACAGTCAGTATGCACTGCTGTAGTGATAGCAGGTACCACCTCAGTCAGTATGTACTGCTGTAGTGATAGCAGGTACTACCACAGTCAGTATGCACTGCTGTAGTGATAGCAGGTACCACCTCAGTCAGTATGCACTGCTGTAGTGATAGCAGGTACCACCTCAGTCAGTATGCACTGATGTAGTGATAGCAGGTACCACCACAGTCTGTATGCACTGCTGTAGTGATAGCAGGTACTACCAGTCAGTATGCACTGCTGTAGTGATAGCAGGTACTACCACAGTCAGTATGCACTGAAGTAGTGATAGCAGGTACTACCACAGTCAGTATGTACTGCTGTAGTGATAGCAGGTACTACCACAGTCAGTATGCACTGCTGTAGTGATAGCAGGTACCACCACAGTCAGTATGCACTGCTGTAGTGATAGCAGGTACCACCACAGTCAGTATGCACTGCTGTGGTGATAGCAGGTACTACCACAGTCAGTATGCACTGCTGTAGTGATAGCAGGTACCACCACAGTCAGTATGCACTGCTGTGGTGATAGCAGGTACCACCACAGTCAGTATGCACTGCTGTGGCGATAGCAGGTACCACCTCAGTCAGTATGCACTGCTGTAGTGATAGCAGGTACCACCACAGTCAGTATGCACTGCTGTGGTGATAGAAGGTACCACCACAGTCAGTATGCACTGCTGTGGCGATAGCAGGTACCACCACAGTCAGTATGCACTGCTGTGGTGATAGCAGGTACCACCACAGTCAGTATGCACTGCTGTGGTGATAGCAGGTACCACCACAGTCAGTATGCACTGTTGTGGCGATAGCAGGTACCACCTCAGTCAGTATGCACTGCTGTAGTGATAGCAGGTACCACCACAGTCAGTATGCACTGCTGTGGTGATAGCAGGTACCACCACAGTCAGTATGCACTGCTGTGGCGATAGCAGGTACCACCACAGTCAGTATGCACTGCTGTGGCGATAGCAGGTACCACCTCAGTCAGTATGCACTGCTGTAGTGATAGCAGGTACCACATCAGTCAGTATGCACTGATGTTGTGATAGCAGGTACCACCTCAGTCAGTATGCACTGATGTAGTGATAGCAGGTACCACCTCAGTCAGTATGCACTGCTGTAGTGATACAGGTACCACCTCAGTCAGTATGTACTGCTGTTGTGATAGCAGGTACCACCTCAGTCAGTATGCACTGCTGTTGTGATAGCAGGTACCACCACAGTCAGTATGCACTGCTGTAGTGATAGCAGGTACCACCTCAGTCAGTATGTACTGCTGTAGTGATAGCAGGTACTACCACAGTCAGTATGCACTCCTGTAGTGATAGCAGGTACCACCTCAGTCAGTATGCACTGCTGTAGTGATAGCAGGTACCACCTCAGTCAGTATGCACTGATGTAGTGATAGCAGGTACCACCACAGTCTGTATGCACTGCTGTAGTGATAGCAGGTACTACCACAGTCAGTATGCACTGCTGTAGTGATAGCAGGTACCACCACAGTCAGTATGCACTGCTGTGGTGATAGCAGGTACCATCACAGTCAGTATGCACTGCTGTGGCGATAGCAGGTACCACCACAGTCAGTATGCACTGCTGTGGTGATAGCAGGTACCACCACAGTCAGTATGCACTGCTGTGGTGATAGCAGGTACCACCACAGTCAGTATGCACTGCTGTGGCGATAGCAGGTACCACCTCAGTCAGTATGCACTGCTGTAGTGATAGCAGGTACCACCACAGTCAGTATGCACTGCTGTGGTGATAGCAGGTACCACCACAGTCAGTATGCACTGCTGTGGCGATAGCAGGTACCACCACAGTCAGTATGCACTGCTGTGGCGATAGCAGGTACCACCACAGTCAGTATGCACTGCTGTGGCGATAGCAGGTACCACCTCAGTCAGTATGTACTGCTGTTGTGATAGCAGGTACCACCTCAGTCAGTATGTACTGCTGTTGTGATAGCAGGTACCACCACAGTCAGTATGCACTGCTGTAGTGATAGCAGGTACCACCTCAGTATGTACTGCTGTAGTGATAGCAGGTACCACCACAGTCAGTATGCACTGCTGTAGTGATAGCAGGTACCACCTCAGTATGTACTGCTGTAGTGATAGCAGGTACCACCACAGTCAGTATGCACTGCTGTAGTGATAGCAGCTACCACCTCAGTATGTACTGCTGTTGTGATAGCAGGTACCACCACAGTCAGTATGCACTGCTGTAGTGATAGCAGGTACCACCACAGTCAGTATGCACTACTGTAGTGATAGCAGGTACCACCACAGTCAGTATGCACTGCTGTGGTGATAGCAGGTACTACCACAGTCAGTATGCACTGCTGTAGTGATAGCAGGTACCACCACAGTCAGTATGCACTGCTGTGGTGATAGCAGGTACCACCACAGTCAGTATGCACTGCTGTGGCGATAGCAGGTACCACCTCAGTCAGTATGCACTGCTGTAGTGATAGCAGGTACCACCACAGTCAGTATGCACTGCTGTGGTGATAGCAGGTACCACCACAGTCAGTATGCACTGCTGTGGCGATAGCAGGTACCACCACAGTCAGTATGCACTGCTGTGGTGATAGCAGGTACCACCACAGTCAGTATGCACTGCTGTGGTGATAGCAGGTACCACCACAGTCAGTATGCACTGTTGTGGCGATAGCAGGTACCACCTCAGTCAGTATGCACTGCTGTAGTGATAGCAGGTACCACCACAGTCAGTATGCACTGCTGTGGTGATAGCAGGTACCACCACAGTCAGTATGCACTGCTGTGGCGATAGCAGGTACCACCACAGTCAGTATGCACTGCTGTGGCGATAGCAGGTACCACCTCAGTCAGTATGCACTGCTGTAGTGATAGCAGGTACCACCTCAGTCAGTATGCACTGATGTTGTGATAGCAGGTACCACCTCAGTCAGTATGCACTGATGTAGTGATAGCAGGTACCACCTCAGTCAGTATGCACTGCTGTAGTGATACAGGTACCACCTCAGTCAGTATGTACTGCTGTTGTGATAGCAGGTACCACCTCAGTCAGTATGCACTGCTGTTGTGATAGCAGGTACCACCACAGTCAGTATGCACTGCTGTAGTGATAGCAGGTACCACCTCAGTCAGTATGTACTGCTGTAGTGATAGCAGGTACTACCACAGTCAGTATGCACTGCTGTAGTGATAGCAGGTACCACCTCAGTCAGTATGCACTGCTGTAGTGATAGCAGGTACCACCTCAGTCAGTATGCACTGATGTAGTGATAGCAGGTACCACCACAGTCTGTATGCACTGCTGTAGTGATAGCAGGTACTACCAGTCAGTATGCACTGCTGTAGTGATAGCAGGTACTACCACAGTCAGTATGCACTGATGTAGTGATAGCAGGTACTACCACAGTCAGTATGTACTGCTGTAGTGATAGCAGGTACTACCACAGTCAGTATGCACTGCTGTAGTGATAGCAGGTACCACCACAGTCAGTATGCACTGCTGTAGTGATAGCAGGTACCACCACAGTCAGTATGCACTGCTGTGGTGATAGCAGGTACTACCACAGTCAGTATGCACTGCTGTAGTGATAGCAGGTACCACCACAGTCAGTATGCACTGCTGTGGTGATAGCAGGTACCACCACAGTCAGTATGCACTGCTGTGGCGATAGCAGGTACCACCTCAGTCATTATGCACTGCTGTAGTGATAGCAGGTACCACCACAGTCAGTATGCACTGCTGTGGTGATAGAAGGTACCACCACAGTCAGTATGCACTGCTGTGGCGATAGCAGGTACCACCACAGTCAGTATGCACTGCTGTGGTGATAGCAGGTACCACCACAGTCAGTATGCACTGCTGTGGTGATAGCAGGTACCACCACAGTCAGTATGCACTGTTGTGGCGATAGCAGGTACCACCTCAGTCAGTATGCACTGCTGTAGTGATAGCAGGTACCACCACAGTCAGTATGCACTGCTGTGGTGATAGCAGGTACCACCACAGTCAGTATGCACTGCTGTGGCGATAGCAGGTACCACCACAGTCAGTATGCACTGCTGTGGCGATAGCAGGTACCACCTCAGTCAGTATGCACTGCTGTAGTGATAGCAGGTACCACCTCAGTCAGTATGCACTGATGTTGTGATAGCAGGTACCACCTCAGTCAGTATGCACTGATGTAGTGATAGCAGGTACCACCTCAGTCAGTATGCACTGCTGTAGTGATACAGGTACCACCTCAGTCAGTATGTACTGCTGTTGTGATAGCAGGTACCACCTCAGTCAGTATGCACTGCTGTTGTGATAGCAGGTACCACCACAGTCAGTATGCACTGCTGTAGTGATAGCAGGTACCACCTCAGTCAGTATGTACTGCTGTAGTGATAGCAGGTACTACCACAGTCAGTATGCACTGCTGTAGTGATAGCAGGTACCACCTCAGTCAGTATGCACTGCTGTAGTGATACAGGTACCACCTCAGTCAGTATGTACTGCTGTTGTGATAGCAGGTACCACCTCAGTCAGTATGCACTGCTGTTGTGATAGCAGGTACCACCACAGTCAGTATGCACTGCTGTAGTGATAGCAGGTACCACCTCAGTCAGTATGTACTGCTGTAGTGATAGCAGGTACTACCACAGTCAGTATGCACTGCTGTAGTGATAGCAGGTACCACCTCAGTCAGTATGCACTGCTGTAGTGATAGCAGGTACCACCTCAGTCAGTATGCACTGATGTAGTGATAGCAGGTACCACCACAGTCTGTATGCACTGCTGTAGTGATAGCAGGTACTACCACAGTCAGTATGCACTGCTGTAGTGATAGCAGGTACCACCACAGTCAGTATGCACTGCTGTGGTGATAGCAGGTACCACCACAGTCAGTATGCACTGCTGTGGTGATAGCAGGTACCACCACAGTCAGTATGCACTGCTGTGGCGATAGCAGGTACCACCACAGTCAGTATGCACTGCTGTGGCGATAGCAGGTACCACCACAGTCAGTATGCACTGCTGTGGCGATAGCAGGTACCACCTCAGTCAGTATGTACTGCTGTTGTGATAGCAGGTACCACCTCAGTCAGTATGTACTGCTGTTGTGATAGCAGGTACCACCACAGTCAGTATGCACTGCTGTAGTGATAGCAGGTACCACCTCAGTATGTACTGCTGTAGTGATAGCAGGTACCACCACAGTCAGTATGCACTGCTGTAGTGATAGCAGGTACCACCTCAGTATGTACTGCTGTTGTGATAGCAGGTACCACCACAGTCAGTATGCACTGCTGTAGTGATAGCAGGTACCACCACAGTCAGTATGCACTGCTGTAGTGATAGCAGGTACCACCACAGTCAGTATGCACTGCTGTGGTGATAGCAGGTACTACCACAGTCAGTATGCACTGCTGTAGTGATAGCAGGTACCACCACAGTCAGTATGCACTGCTGTGGTGATAGCAGGTACCACCACAGTCAGTATGCACTGCTGTGGCGATAGCAGGTACCACCTCAGTCAGTATGCACTGCTGTGGTGATAGCAGGTACCACCACAGTCAGTATGCACTGCTGTGGTGATAGCAGGTACCACCACAGTCAGTATGCACTGCTGTGGCGATAGCAGGTACCACCACAGTCAGTATGCACTGCTGTGGTGATAGCAGGTACCACCACAGCCAGTATGCACTGCTGTGGTGATAGAAGGTACCACCACAGTCAGTATGCACTGTTGTGGCGATAGCAGGTACCACCTCAGTCAGTATGCACTGCTGTAGTGATAGCAGGTACCACCACAGTCAGTATGCACTGCTGTGGTGATAGCAGGTACCACCACAGTCAGTATGCACTGCTGTGGCGATAGCAGGTACCACCACAGTCAGTATGCACTGCTGTGGCGATAGCAGGTACCACCTCAGTCAGTATGCACTGCTGTAGTGATAGCAGGTACCACCTCAGTCAGTATGCACTGATGTTGTGATAGCAGGTACCACCTCAGTCAGTATGCACTGATGTAGTGATAGCAGGTACCACCTCAGTCAGTATGCACTGCTGTAGTGATACAGGTACCACCTCAGTCAGTATGTACTGCTGTTGTGATAGCAGGTACCACCTCAGTCAGTATGCACTGCTGTTGTGATAGCAGGTACCACCACAGTCAGTATGCACTGCTGTAGTGATAGCAGGTACCACCTCAGTCAGTATGTACTGCTGTAGTGATAGCAGGTACTACCACAGTCAGTATGCACTGCTGTAGTGATAGCAGGTACCACCTCAGTCAGTATGCACTGCTGTAGTGATAGCAGGTACCACCTCAGTCAGTATGCACTGATGTAGTGATAGCAGGTACCACCACAGTCTGTATGCACTGCTGTAGTGATAGCAGGTACTACCAGTCAGTATGTACTGCTGTAGTGATAGCAGGTACTACCACAGTCAGTATGCACTGATGTAGTGATAGCAGGTACTACCACAGTCAGTATGTACTGCTGTAGTGATAGCAGGTACTACCACAGTCAGTATGCACTGCTGTAGTGATAGCAGGTACCACCACAGTCAGTATGCACTGCTGTAGTGATAGCAGGTACCACCACAGTCAGTATGCACTGCTGTGGTGATAGCAGGTACTACCACAGTCAGTATGCACTGCTGTAGTGATAGCAGGTACCACCACAGTCAGTATGCACTGCTGTGGTGATAGCAGGTACCACCACAGTCAGTATGCACTGCTGTGGCGATAGCAGGTACCACCTCAGTCAGTATGCACTGCTGTAGTGATAGCAGGTACCACCACAGTCAGTATGCACTGCTGTGGTGATAGAAGGTACCACCACAGTCAGTATGCACTGCTGTGGCGATAGCAGGTACCACCACAGTCAGTATGCACTGCTGTGGTGATAGCAGGTACCACCACAGTCAGTATGCACTGCTGTGGTGATAGCAGGTACCACCACAGTCAGTATGCACTGTTGTGGCGATAGCAGGTACCACCTCAGTCAGTATGCACTGCTGTAGTGATAGCAGGTACCACCACAGTCAGTATGCACTGCTGTGGTGATAGCAGGTACCACCACAGTCAGTATGCACTGCTGTGGCGATAGCAGGTACCACCACAGTCAGTATGCACTGCTGTGGCGATAGCAGGTACCACCTCAGTCAGTATGCACTGCTGTAGTGATAGCAGGTACCACCTCAGTCAGTATGCACTGATGTTGTGATAGCAGGTACCACCTCAGTCAGTATGCACTGATGTAGTGATAGCAGGTACCACCTCAGTCAGTATGCACTGCTGTAGTGATACAGGTACCACCTCAGTCAGTATGTACTGCTGTTGTGATAGCAGGTACCACCACAGTCAGTATGCACTGCTGTAGTGATAGCAGGTACCACCTCAGTCAGTATGTACTGCTGTAGTGATAGCAGGTACTACCACAGTCAGTATGCACTGCTGTAGTGATAGCAGGTACCACCTCAGTCAGTATGCACTGCTGTAGTGATAGCAGGTACCACCTCAGTCAGTATGTACTGCTGTAGTGATAGCAGGTACTACCACAGTCAGTATGCACTGCTGTAGTGATAGCAGGTACCACCTCAGTCAGTATGCACTGCTGTAGTGATAGCAGGTACCACCTCAGTCAGTATGCACTGATGTAGTGATAGCAGGTACCACCACAGTCTGTATGCACTGCTGTAGTGATAGCAGGTACCACCTCAGTCAGTATGTACTGCTGTAGTGATAGCAGGTACTACCACAGTCAGTATGCACTGCTGTAGTGATAGCAGGTACCACCTCAGTCAGTATGCACTGCTGTAGTGATAGCAGGTACCACCTCAGTCAGTATGCACTGATGTAGTGATAGCAGGTACCACCACAGTCTGTATGCACTGCTGTAGTGATAGCAGGTACTACCACAGTCAGTATGCACTGCTGTAGTGATAGCAGGTACTACCACAGTCAGTATGCACTGATGTAGTGATAGCAGGTACTACCACAGTCAGTATGCACTGCTGTAGTGATAGCAGGTACTACCACAGTCAGTATGTACTGATGTAGTGATAGCAGGTACCACCACAGTCAGTATGCACTGCTGTAGTGATAGCAGGTACTACCACAGTCAGTATGCACTGCTGTAGTGATAGCAGGTACTACCACAGTCAGTATGCACTGATGTAGTGATAGCAGGTACCACCACAGTCAGTATGCACTTCTGTAGTGATAGCAGGTACCACCACGGTCAGTATGCACTGCTGTAGTGATAGCAGGTACCACCACAGTCAGTATGCACTGATGTAGTGATAGCAGGTACCACCACAGTCAGTATGCACTGATGTAGTGATAGCAGGTACCACCTCAGTCAGTATGCACTGCTGTAGTGATAGCAGGTACCACCACAGTCAGTATGCACTGCTGTGGTGATAGCAGGTACCACCTCAGTCAGTATGCACTGATGTAGTGATAGCAGGTACTACCACAGTCAGTATCCACTGATGTAGTGATAGCAGGTACCACCTCAGTCAGTATGCACTGATGTAGTGATAGCAGGTACCACCACAGTCAGTATGCACTGCTGTGGTGATAGCAGGTACCACCTCAGTCAGTATGCACTGCTGTGGTGATAGCAGGTACCACCACAGTCAGTATCCACTGCTGTCATCATAGCAGGTACCACCATAGCAGTGGCGGCTCCTGCAAAATCTCTCAGGGGGGGCAAATGTCTGGATGATTGATAAGGATAAGGTCCACCCATGCAAAGGATACATTAACAGCTTAAGCATGTAAAGGCAACTTCACTTCTTTAATATTAATGAAAAATAAAGTGACTCTTACAATACATCTTGTTTGTTTCTATACTCACTATTAATACAATCCACTCATGTTTCTTTTATTAAAGATTCCACTAGGTGGCGACAAATAATTTTGTTGGATGAAACGTGCTTACGTATGATGACGTAAGCACGTTAGTGCGAGCCCTCCCGGAAGCCATAGAGAATGCATTGCAGCGCCCCCCGTTCGAAAAAAAACATCTTTGAATGTAAGTCTATGGGACCACTCGGGGCGATTCTCAGCCGGAGGGAAATCGCCCAAAAAGAGGCGGTACTCCACAGAACGTAGCATGACGCTGATTGGACTATATCCAGAGGCACAGTGACGGCTAGCGTGACTCTGTGGTTGAATGACATTGGTGGTGCGTCGCCCAATCGCCCTAATGAAGAAACCGCCCCTGCACCATAGTCAGTATGCACTGGTGTAAATATAGCAGGTACCGCCACAGTCAGTATCCACTGCTGTCATCATAGCAGGTTCCACCACAGCAGTATGCACTGCTGTAATCGAGTGGTTGAGTGAGTGATTGAGTAAGTTGTGTGAGTGAGTAGCACAGTGAGTGTGCGGCTGAGTGGTTAAGTGAGTCGTTGAGTGGGTGTGTGGCTGAGTGAGTGGCTGAATGAGTGAGTGGCTGAGTGAAATAGTGAGTCGCCGAGTGAGTGAATGGTTGAGTAAGTGAGAGTGATGGTTGAGTGCTTGAGTAAGTGATTAAGTGAGTTAGTGGTTGAGTAAGTAGCTTAGTGAGTGATCGGCTGAGTGGTTAAGCGAGTGAGTCGTTAAGTGGGTGGCTGAATGAGTGAGTGGCTGAGTGAAAGAGTGAGTGGCTGAGTGAAGGAGTGAGTGGCTGAGTGAAAGAGTGAGTAGCTGAGTGGCTGCGTAAGTGAGAGAGAGGTTGAGTGAGCAAGTGAGTGGTTGAGTGAACAAATTAGTGGTTGAGTGAGTGAATGGTTGAGTGAGTGGTTGAGTGAATTAGTGAGTGGTTGAATGAGTCAGTCTTTGAGTGTATAAGTGCATGGTTGAGTGAGTGAGTAGTTGAGTTAATGATTGAGCTATTGGTTGAGCAAGTGGCTGAGTGAGTGAATGGTTGAGTGAATCAGTGGTTGATTGGGTGGTTCAGTCAGTTAGTGGTTGAGGGAGGGAGTGGCTGAGTAGTTGAATGAGCGAGTGGTTGAGTGAGCCAGTGGTTGAGTGATTGAGGGAATGAGCGGCTGCGTGTGTGGCTGAGTAAGTGAATGGTTGAATGAGTGAGTGGCGGAGTGATGAGTGAGTGGTTGAATGATTGGTTGAGTTAATTATTGAGTGAGTGAGTGGTTAAGTGAGTGAATAGCTGAGTGAGTGAGTGGCTGAATGAAATCACAGCTATGATAAAAATGTACATCGGCATATAAGTGGTCTTGTATTCACTCACTAAATGAAGTTTAATATAAAATTGTACACTCACAAGATCGATTTAAAGATGACATAGCACATCGGAGTAAACCGAGTCGCCGCTATGATGAAATTTGGCATTAGCATAATATTGATTTATAAGTATACAAAAGGGCTTTTTTTGCAGAGCGATTTAACACAAAGTACAAACAAATCGGGCATCACTACCGTTGCTTTGTATGATCTGTGAAACGCAGAATATTTCAGATAAAATCGGACATTTTGAGCTTGCTGCCGGATCGACTGAGTTGAATCAATACAATGAGTCTCGATTCACGATCAACAAAGACCATATTTGGGAAAATATCTGATCGGTGATTTAGATAGCATCGTATTGCAGCGCCCCTTTGATGATGTTATAAAGCACTTGCCCCAACAGTCTGTTAAAGGCTACACGTGGGATATTTGTGTGCGAGTAGCTCACACATCCTTGAGAGAGCTGGACACTGTCCGATCATCAGCGAGCTCCTCCGGCAGGCGAGGCTGCGTTGGCTGTTGTCTGTGCATTAAGAGGTGTTAACTATCCCACGCAGAGGAGTCTGCTTACAGGACAGATCAGAGGTTCTTCACGTACCGTGCCCCGTGTCACCTGAATGTCAAATGGGGCCCCGGTAATCTTACTTGCGCAGCAGCAACACGTTGCCGTCCACTCATTGATATGCTAATTTTCTCTGCCCCCTCCCTCTCTCCGTCCCCGCCCCCTCCCTATATTTAAGGGACCGTCACAGAAACGACCCCTCTCTCTGTGCCGATATGTGTCCTCTCTCTGTGTGTCCTTGTGATGTCTGTCTGCTTGTATGTCTGTCTATAGTTTTCTAGTTAGATTTTTGTTGCTATTTCTCTTATGCCTGATGATGATTGCTTGTGTTGCAATCGAAACGTCGCTATTATTTTAATTTATTATTTTATCTTTAGACGTGACTTAACCGAAAGAACCAAATAATAATTCCTGCAGTCACGAAAGCTCCAAAAATTAAGATTCAACTACATCACCACACATTCACATGCAAGCCCTTGGGTCTGTCGATGGATCTCTGTGGTGAGTCTATGGGTCTCTGTGTGGTGAGTTTATGTGTCTCTGTTTTGGGAGTCTATAGGGCTCTGTGCTAGTCTGTTTGAGTCGGTGGTTCTCTGTGTGATGAGTCTTTGCGTTTTTGTATGACTCTATGGGTCCCTGTGTGAAGCATCTATGGGTCTCTGTATGATGAGTCTATAGGTCTCTGTGTGGTGAGTCTATGGGCATCTGTGTGGTGAGTCTATGGTTATCTGCATGGTGAGTCTCTGCGTCTCTGTTTGGAGAGTCTACAGGGCTCTGTGCGAGTCTGTGGGTCTGTTTGAGTCTGTGGTTTTCTGTCTGATGAGTCTATGGGTCTCTGTGGTGAGTCTATGGTTATCTGTGTAAGTCTGAGGTTCTGTGCGTGGTGAGTGTATAGGTCTATGTGTGATGACTTTATGAGTCTCTATGTGATGGATATCTGTGGTGCACATATCGTGGCACAAGCGCCGTGGTGTCGTCACCACCACTTAGTGGAGAATGCTCCTCCCTCTGCTCCTGCTTGTTGTTGTGCTCGGGAAGGAGAGAGAAAACTCGACTAAAGTCTCAACGATTTTCATTTCACCAGGTAAGGTCCACTGAGCTAAACATCTCTTTTTCAGAAGCGACTTGGCACCAATGTCAGCTCAACGAAGTGGCTCATCATCACGTGTAAATTATAGCAGCCAAATACTTTCAACGAATATTCATATTCTTGGTTTTTTCGGTAAAGTCATGTAAATAGAAAACAAAAAAATTATGAATTAAAAATCTAATTAATAAAAATAAAGTAAATATGATAAATAGCTTTTATTATTTTCAAATTATCTTATTTTGTATTTAATTTTTTTAATTAAAAAAATATAGAGATTTTGTTTGTTTTCTATTTACGTGACTTTTCCGAAAGAACCAAGAATATGAATTCCTGCAGTCAAGTCATAACTTTAAACGAATGTTTCTAAATGTGGAGGGAAAAACCGGAGGACCCGGTGAAAAATCCACGCGACCACGGGGAGAAACAGAGACAGGCAAACTCCAAATATACAGCAGCAGGCATGAGGGTCGGGATCGAACCCACAATCTCCTGTATACCAGGCGAGGTAGTTATGTGGGAAAGCAGAGACAGCGAGAGGGAGAGGGGGGGGGAATTAGTCAAACTCACACTCATTATTACTCACTAACCATGATACACTCACCACCACACTCACCACCACACTCACCATCATACTCACCATCATACTAACCATCACACTCACCACGACACTCACCATCACACTCACCATCACACTCACCACCACACTCACCATCACACTCACCACCACACTCACCATCATACTCACACACAAGCCCACACACATCAACATTCGCCATTCACCACTTCGTGGCGGTGACGTCACCACAATAACTCAGTTGCCATGGTTTGACGGCTGTCTGTGGATCTCTGTGTGGTGAGTCTGTGGGTCTCTGTGTGATGAGTCTGTGGGTCTCTCTGTGTGGTATGTCTGTGGGTCTCTGTGTGGTGAGTCTGTGGTTCTCTGTGTGGTGAGTCTGTGGGTCTTTGTGTGAGGTGAGTTTGTGGGTCTCTGTGTGGTGGTGAGTCTGTGGGTCTCTGTCTGATGAGTCTGTGGGTCTCTGTGTGGTGGTGAGTCTGTGGGTCTCTGTGTGGTGAATCTGCGGATCTCTGTGTGGTGAATCTGCGGGTCTCTGTGTGGTGAATCTGAGTCTCTGTGGGTGTCTGGACATTTCCACACGATGATGATGATGTTATCAGCCACTTGGTTGAGCCTCTATGTGTCCCCGTCGGTCTCTATGTATCTCTATGGTTATCTATGTGTAGTGGTGGTGTTGACGCGCGCCGACAGTGAGAGATCACGGGGCGGCGCGGGGTGCGTGGTTGTGCGCGCTGACACAAGGTGGGAAATAGGATCGTGGGCAGCGCGCAGTGATTGGTCAACTGGGGTGGGTGCTCTCAGCGACGTCCGCATGAGGGACTATAAAGGGGGACGCGCGGGAGCACTCGGGGAGTTGTTAACCAGTGGAAGATCGAAGACGGAGTTGAAGAGGTAGGGCCCTGAGACCCCTAGTCCCGCTGTCCTTGTAAGGGCCGGGACCCTGTGTGGCTCGGAGGCGAGACTGTGGGACCCGTGGTCTGACGTCCATGTGGGACGAGGCTGTGGGACCCAGAGTCGAGACGGACACCCCAGCCGGGTGGGTTCCGAGAAGCTACGGGGCGTAAGAGCCCGTGTGGGTGTAGCCAGGGGAACCCCGTGGGTTAGGCTGCAGTTAGCCCCGTGGGTTAGGCTGCAGTTAGTGTTAATAAAGAGTGTGCTACCCGTAAGGTCGTCTCCCGTCAAGTTACTACATTACATATGTATCACTCTGGGTCTCTATGTATCGCTATCGGTCTCTATGTATCTATATCGGTCTCTTTGTATCTCTGTGGGTCTCTATGTATCACAATGGGTCTCTATGTATCTCTATCGGTCTCTATGTATCTATATCGGTCTCTTTATATCTCTGTGGGTCTCTATGTATCACTATGGGTCTCTATGGGTCACTATGTATCTCTGTGTATCTCTGGATCTCTGTGTGTCTCTATGTATCTCTTTGGGTTTCTATGTATGACTATGGGTTTCTGTGTGTCTCTATGGGTATCTGTGTGTCTCTGAGGGTATCTATGTATCTCTACAGGTCTATATGTATCTCTATGGGTCTCTATGTATCACTATGGGTCTCTGTGTGTCTATATGGATAAGCGTGGTTTCTTAAGGGAACTGGGGAATGTGGAGGGTGGGTAACGTGAGAGCCTACGGGAGCTCAATAGGAGTGGCCGGCAAATGTGATTGTAATGCGTAGTGCGGATAAGCGTGGATTCTTAAGCGAACTGGGGAATGTGGGGACTATAGGAGTAGCCGGTGAAGGTGATTGCAATTTGTAGTGTGGATAAGTAAGCTGCTTATGTGATGTAGGAAATCTGGCAGAAGGGTTGACGTAAATCCTATAGAATTCTATGGGAGTAGCCGGTGAAGGTGAGTGTAATTTGTAGTGCGGATAGGTTAGGTAAGCTCTGTTCATGACGGCCCGTGCAGAACTCATTAATTGTTACTCAGACACGTGCCCCACCCCACTTGTGACGTCACCACTGCACATACCAGGCTAGGTGCATGCACTCTGAGGCCACGTGAAGTGTCGAAGGGTCGCTGCTGGCAGGAGGTCACGGGACAGACCCAGCAGGTGCTATGGGTTGACTGCTGTGCCAGGTTAGGTGCAGGAGGAGGAAGTCACGGGACACACCCAGCAGGTGCCACGGGTTGACTGCTGTGCCAGGCTAGGTGCAGGAGGATGTCACGGGACAGACTCAGCAGGTGCTATGGGTTGACTGCTGTGCCAGGCTAGGTGCAGGAGGAGGTCACGGGACAGACCCAGCAGTTGTCATGGGTTGACTGATGTGCCAGGCTAGGTGCAGGAGGAGGTCACGGGACAGACCCAGCAGGTTCCATGGGTTGACTGCTGTGCCAGGCTAGGTACAGGAAGAGGTCACGGGACACACCCAGCAGGTGCCATGGGTTGACTGCTGTGCCAGGCTAGGTGCAGGAGGAGGTCACGGGACAGACCCAGCAGGTGCCATGGGTTGACTGCTGTGCCAGGCTAGGTGCAGGAGGAGGTCACGGGACAGACCCAGCAGGTGCCATGGGTTGACTGCTGTGCCAGGCTAGGTGCAGGAGGAGGTCACGGGACAGACCCAGCAGGTGCCATGGGTTGACTGCTGTGCCAAGCTAGGTACAGGAAGAGGTCACGGGACACACCCAGCAGGTGCCATGGGTTGACTGCTGTGCCAGACTAGGTGCAGGAGGAGGCCACGGGACAGAACCTGCAGGTGCCATGGGTTGACTGCTGTGCTAGGCTAGGTGCAAGAGAAGGCCACGGAACACACCCAGCAGGTACCATGGGTTGACTGCTGTGCCAGGCTAGGTGCAGGAGGAGGTCACGGAACACACCCAGCAGGTGCCATGGGTTGACTGCTGTGCCAGGCTAGGAACAAGAGGAGGTCACGGGACAGACCGAGCAGGTGCCATGGGTTGACTGCTGTGCCAGGCTAGGTGCAGGAGGAAACCACGGGACAGACCCTGCAAGTGCCATGGGTTAACTGCTGTACCAGGCTCGGTACAAGAGGTCACGGGACAGACCCAGCAGGTGCCATGGGTTGACTGCTGTGCCAGGCTAGGTGCAGGAGGAGGCCACGGGACAGACCCTGCAGGTGCCATGGGTTGACTGCTGTGCCAAGCCATGTGCAGGAGGAAGTCACGGGACAGACCTTGTAGGTGCCATGGGTTGACTGCTGTGCCAGGCTAGGTACAGGAGGAGGTCACGGGACAGACCCAGCAGGTGCCATGGGTTGACTGCTGTGCCAGGCTAGGTGCAGGAGGAGGTCACGGGACAGACCCAGCAGGTGCCATGGGTTGACTGCTGTGCAAGGCTAGGTACAGGAGGAGGTCACGGGACAGACCCAGCAGGTGCCATGGGTTGACTGCTGTGCCAGGCTAGGTGCAGGAGGAGGTCACGGGACAGACCCAGCAGGTGCCATGGGTTGACTGCTGTGCCAGGCTAGGTGCAGGAGGAGGTCACGGGACAGACCCAGCAGTTGCCATGGGTTGACTGATGTGCCAGGCTAGGTGCAGGAGGACGTCACGGGACAGACCCAGCAGGTGCCATGGGTTTACTGCTGTGCCAGGCTAGGTACAGGAAGAGGTCACGGGACACACCCAGCAGGTGCCATGGGTTGACTGCTGTGCCAGGCTAGGTGCAGGAGGAGGCCACGGGACAGAACCTGCAGGTGCCATGGGTTGACTGCTGTGCTAGGCTAGGTGCAAGAGAAGGCCACGGAACACACCAAGCAGGTACCATGGGTTGACTGCTGTGCCAGGCTAGGTGCAGGAGGAGGTCACGGAACACACCCAGCAGGTGCCATGGGTTGACTGCTGTGCCAGGCTAGGTACAGGAAGAGGTCACGGGACACACCCAGCAGGTGCCATGGGTTGACTGCTGTGCCAGGCTAGGTGCAGGAGGAGGCCAAGGGACAGAACCTGCAGGTGCCATGGGTTGACTGCTGTGCTAGGCTAGGTGCAAGAGAAGGCCACGGAACACACCCAGCAGGTACCATGGGTTGACTGCTGTGCCAGGCTAGGTGCAGGAGGAGGTCACGGAACACACCCAGCAGGTGCCATGGGTTGACTGCTGTGCCAGGCTAGGTACAAGAGGAGGTCACGGGACAGACCCAGCAGGTGCCATGGGTTGACTGCTGTGCCAGGCTAGGTGCAGTAGGAGGTCACGGACAGACCCTGCAAGTGCCATGGGTTAACTGCTGTACCAGGCTAGGTAGAAGAGGTCACGGGACAGACCCAGCAGGTGCCAAGGGTTGACTGCTGTGCCAGGCTAGGTGCAGGAGGAGGTCACGGGACACACCCAGCAGGTGGCATGGGTTGACTGCTGTGCCAGGCTAGGTACAAGAAGAGGTCACGGGACACACCCAGCAGGTGCCATGGGTTGACTGCTGTGCCAGGCTAGGTGCAGGAGGAGGTCACGGGACAGACCCAGCAGGTGCCATGGGTTGACTGCTGTGCCAGGCTAGGTGCAGGAGGTCACGGGACAGACCCAGCAGGTGCCATGGGTTGACTGCTGTGCCAGGCTAGGTGCAGGAGGAGGTCACGGGACAGACCCAGCAGGTGCCATGGGTTGACTGCTGTGCCAGGCTAGGTACAGGAAGAGGTCACGGGACACACCCAGCAGGTGCCATGGGTTGACTGCTGTGCCAGGCTAGGTGCAGGAGGAGGTCACGGAACACACCCAGCAGGTGCCATGGGTTGACTGCTGTGCCAGGCTAGGAACAAGAGGAGGTCACGGGACAGACCCAGCAGGTGCCATGGGTTGACTGCTGTGCCAGGCAAGGTGCAGGAGGAAACCACGGGACAGACCCTGCAAGTGCCATGGGTTAACTGCTGTACCAGGCTCGGTACAAGAGGTCACGGGACAGACCCAGCAGGTGCCATGGGTTGACTGCTGTGCCAGGCTAGGTGCAGGAGGAGGTCACGGGACACACCCAGCAGGTGCCATGGGTTGACTGCTGTGCCAGGCTAGGTGCAGGAGAAGGTCATGGGACAGACCCAGCAGGTGCCATGGGTTGACTGCTGTGCCAGGCTCGGTGCAGGAGGAGGTCACGGGACACACCCAGCAGGTGCCATGGGTTGACTGCTGTGCCAGGCTAGGTACAGGAAGAGGTCACGGGACACACCCAGCAGGTGCCATGGGTTGACTGCTGTGCCAGGCTAGGTGCAGGAGGAGGTCACGGAACACACCCAGCAGGTGCCATGGGTTGACTGCTGTGCCAGGCTAGGAACAAGAGGAGGTCACGGGACAGACCCAGCAGGTGCCATGGGTTGACTGCTGTGCCAGGCAAGGTGCAGGAGGAAACCACGGGACAGACCCTGCAAGTGCCATGGGTTAACTGCTGTACCAGGCTCGGTACAAGAGGTCACGGGACAGACCCAGCAGGTGCCATGGGTTGACTGCTGTGCCAGGCTAGGTGCAGGAGGAGGTCACGGGACACACCCAGCAGGTGCCATGGGTTGACTGCTGTGCCAGGCTAGGTGCAGGAGAAGGTCATGGGACAGACCCAGCAGGTGCCATGGGTTGACTGCTGTGCCAGGCTCGGTGCAGGAGGAGGTCACGGGACACACCCAGCAGGTGCCATGGGTTGACTGCTGTGCCAGGCTAGGTGCAGGAGAAGGTCATGGGACAGACCCAGCAGGTGCCATGGGTTGACTGCTGTGCCAGGCTAGGTGCAGGAGGAGGAAGTCACGGAACACACCCAGCAGGTGCCATGGGTTGAATGCTGTGCCAGACTAGGTGCAGTAGGAGGTCACGGACAGACCCAACAGGTGCCATGGGTTGACTGCTGTGCCCGGCTAGGTACAGGAAGAGGTTACGGGACACACCCGGCAGGTGCCATGGGTTGATTGCTGTGCCAGGCTAGGTGCAGGAGGAGGCCACGGGACAGACCCTGCAGGTGCCATGGGTTGACTGCTGTGCCAAGCCATGTGCAGGAGGAAGTCACGGGACAGACCTTGTTGGTGCCATGGGTTGACTGCTGTGCCAGGCTAGGTACAGGAGGAGGTCACGGGACGGACCCAGCAGGTGCCATGGGTTGACTGCTGTGCCAGGCTAGGTGCAGGAGGAGGTCACGGGACAGACCCAGCAGGTGCCATGGGTTGACTGCTGTGCAAAGCTAGGTACAGGAGGTCACGGGACAGACCCAGCAGGTGCCATGGGTTGACTGTTGTGCCAGGCTAGGTGCAGGAGGAGGTCACGGGACAGACCCAGCAGGTGCCATGGGTTGAATCCTGTGCCAGGCTAGGTGCAGGAGGTCACGGGACAGACCCAGCAGTTGCCATGGGTTGACTGATGTGCCAGGCTAGGTGCAGGAGGAGGTCACGGGACAGACCCAGCAGGTGCCATGGGTTGACTGCTGTGCCAGGCTAGGTACAGGAAGAGGTCACGGGACACACCCAGCAGGTGCCATGGGTTGACTGCTGTGCCAGGCTAGGTGCAGGAGGCCACGGGACAGAACCTGCAGGTGCCATGGGTTGACTGCTGTGCTAGGCGAGGTGCAAGAGAAGGCCACGGAACACACCCAGCAGGTACCATGGGTTGACTGCTGTGCCAGGCTAGGTGCAGGAGGAGGTCACGGAACACACCCAGCAGGTGCCATGGGTTGACTCCTGTGCCAGGCTAGCTACAGGAAGAGGTCACGGGACACACCCAGCAGGTGCCATGGGTTGACTGCTGATCCAGGCTAGGTGCAGGAGGAGGCCAAGGGACAGACCCAGCAGGTGCCATGGGTTGACTGCTGTGCCAGGCTAGGTGCAGGAGGAGGTCACGGGACAGACCCAGCAGGTGCCATGGGTTGACTGCTGTGCCAGGCTAGGTACAGGAAGAGGTCACGGGACACACCCAGCAGGTGCCATGGGTTGACTGCTGTGCCAGGCTAGGTGCAGGAGGAGGTCACGGAACACACCCAGCAGGTGCCATGGGTTGACTGCTGTGCCAGGCTAGGAACAAGAGGAGGTCACGGGACAGACCCAGCAGGTGCCATGGGTTGACTGCTGTGCCAGGCAAGGTGCAGGAGGAAACCACGGGACAGACCCTGCAAGTGCCATGGGTTAACTGCTGTACCAGGCTCGGTACAAGAGGTCACGGGACAGACCCAGCAGGTGCCATGGGTTGACTGCTGTGCCAGGCTAGGTGCAGGAGGATGTCACGGGACACACCCAGCAGGTGCCATGGGTTGACTGCTGTGCCAGGCTAGGTGCAGGAGAAGGTCATGGGACAGACCCAGCAGGTGCCATGGGTTGACTGCTGTGCCAGGCTCGGTGCAGGAGGAGGTCACGGGACACACCCAGCAGGTGCCATGGGTTGACTGCTGTGCCAGGCTAGGTACAGGAAGAGGTCACGGGACACACCCAGCAGGTGCCATGGGTTGACTGCTGTGCCAGGCTAGGTGCAGGAGGAGGTCACGGAACACACCCAGCAGGTGCCATGGGTTGACTGCTGTGCCAGGCTAGGAACAAGAGGAGGTCACGGGACAGACCCAGCAGGTGCCATGGGTTGACTGCTGTGCCAGGCAAGGTGCAGGAGGAAACCACGGGACAGACCCTGCAAGTGCCATGGGTTAACTGCTGTACCAGGCTCGGTACAAGAGGTCACGGGACAGACCCAGCAGGTGCCATGGGTTGACTGCTGTGCCAGGCTAGGTGCAGGAGGAGGTCACGGGACACACCCAGCAGGTGCCATGGGTTGACTGCTGTGCCAGGCTAGGTGCAGGAGAAGGTCATGGGACAGACCCAGCAGGTGCCATGGGTTGACTGCTGTGCCAGGCTCGGTGCAGGAGGAGGTCACGGGACACACCCAGCAGGTGCCATGGGTTGACTGCTGTGCCAGGCTAGGTGCAGGAGAAGGTCATGGGACAGACCCAGCAGGTGCCATGGGTTGACTGCTGTGCCAGGCTAGGTGCAGGAGGAGGAAGTCACGGAACACACCCAGCAGGTGCCATGGGTTGAATGCTGTGCCAGACTAGGTGCAGTAGGAGGTCACGGACAGACCCAACAGGTGCCATGGGTTGACTGCTGTGCCCGGCTAGGTACAGGAAGAGGTTACGGGACACACCCGGCAGGTGCCATGGGTTGATTGCTGTGCCAGGCTAGGTGCAGGAGGAGGCCACGGGACAGACCCTGCAGGTGCCATGGGTTGACTGCTGTGCCAAGCCATGTGCAGGAGGAAGTCACGGGACAGACCTTGTTGGTGCCATGGGTTGACTGCTGTGCCAGGCTAGGTACAGGAGGAGGTCACGGGACGGACCCAGCAGGTGCCATGGGTTGACTGCTGTGCCAGGCTAGGTGCAGGAGGAGGTCACGGGACAGACCCAGCAGGTGCCATGGGTTGACTGCTGTGCAAAGCTAGGTACAGGAGGTCACGGGACAGACCCAGCAGGTGCCATGGGTTGACTGTTGTGCCAGGCTAGGTGCAGGAGGAGGTCACGGGACAGACCCAGCAGGTGCCATGGGTTGAATCCTGTGCCAGGCTAGGTGCAGGAGGTCACGGGACAGACCCAGCAGTTGCCATGGGTTGACTGATGTGCCAGGCTAGGTGCAGGAGGAGGTCACGGGACAGACCCAGCAGGTGCCATGGGTTGACTGCTGTGCCAGGCTAGGTACAGGAAGAGGTCACGGGACACACCCAGCAGGTGCCATGGGTTGACTGCTGTGCCAGGCTAGGTGCAGGAGGCCACGGGACAGAACCTGCAGGTGCCATGGGTTGACTGCTGTGCTAGGCGAGGTGCAAGAGAAGGCCACGGAACACACCCAGCAGGTACCATGGGTTGACTGCTGTGCCAGGCTAGGTGCAGGAGGAGGTCACGGAACACACCCAGCAGGTGCCATGGGTTGACTCCTGTGCCAGGCTAGCTACAGGAAGAGGTCACGGGACACACCCAGCAGGTGCCATGGGTTGACTGCTGTTCCAGGCTAGGTGCAGGAGGAGGCCAAGGGACAGAACCTGCAGGTGCCATGGGTTGACTGCTGTGCTAGGCTAGGTGCAAGAGAAGGCCACGGAACACACCCAGCAGGTACCATGGGTTGACTGCTGTGCCAGGCTAGGTGCAGGAGGAGGTCACGGAACACACCCAGCAGGTGCCATGGGTTGCCTGCTGTGCCAGGCTAGGTACAAGAGGAGGTCACGGGACAGACCCAGCAGGTGCCATGGGTTGACTGCTGTGCCAGGCTAGGTGCAGTAGGAGGTCACGGAGAGACCCTGCAAGTGCCATGGGTTAACTGCTGTACCAGGCTAGGTACAAGAGGTCACGGGACACACCCAGCAGGTGGCATGGGTTGACTGCTGTGCCAGGCTAGGTACAGGAAGAGGTCACGGGACACACCCAGCAGGTGCCATGGGTTGACTGCTGTGCCAGGCTAGGTGCAGGAGAAGGTCATGGGACAGACCCAGCAGGTGCCATGGGTTGACTGCTGTGCCAGGCTTGGTGCAGGAGTAGGCCACGGGACAGACCCAGCAGGTGCCATGGGTTGACTGCTGTGCCAGGCTATGTACAAGGAGGTCACGGGACAGACCCAGCAGGTGCCAAGGGTTGACTGCTGTGCCAGGCTAGGTGCAGGAGGAGGTCACGGGACACACCCAGCAGGTGGCATGGGTTGACTGCTGTGCCAGGCTAGGTACAGGAAGAGGTCACGGGACACACCCAGCAGGTGCCATGGGTTGACTGCTGTGCCAGGCTAGGTGCAGGAGGAGGTCACGGAACACACCCAGCAGGTGCCATGGGTTGACTGCTGTGCCAGGCAAGGTGCAGGAGGAAACCACGGGACAGACCCTGCAAGTGCCATGGGTTAACTGCTGTACCAGGCTCGGTACAAGAGGTCACGGGACAGACCCAGCAGCTGCCATGGGTTGACTGCTGTGCCAGGCTTGGTTCAGGAGGAGGTCACGGGACACACCCAGCAGGTGCCATGGGTTGACTGCTGTGCCAGGCTAGGTGCAGGAGAAGGTCATGGGACAGACCCAGCAGGTGCCATGGGTTGACTGCTGTGCCAGGCTCGGTGCAGGAGGAGGCCACGGGACAGACCCAGCAGGTGCCATGGGTTGACTGCTGTGCCAGGCTATGTACAGGAGAAGGTCACGGGAAAGACCCAGCAGGTGCCATGGGTTGACTGCTGTGCCAGGCTAGGTGCAGGAGGAGGAAGTCACGGAACACACCCAGCAGGTGCCATGGGTTGAATGCTGTGCCAGACTAGGTGCAGTAGGAGGTCACGGACAGACCCAACAGGTGCCATGGGTTGACTGCTGTGCCCGGCTAGGTACAGGAAGAGGTTACGGGACACACCCGGCAGGTGCCATGGGTTGATTGCTGTGCCAGGCTAGGTGCAGGAGGAGGCCACGGGACAGACCCTGAAGGTGCCATGGGTTGACTGCTGTGCCAAGCCATGTGCAGGAGGAAGTCACGGGACAGACCTTGTTGGTGCCATGGGTTGACTGCTGTGCCAGGCTAGGTACAGGAGGAGGTCACGGGACAGACCCAGCAGGTGCCATGGGTTGACTGCTGTGCCAGGCTAGGTGCAGGAGGAGGTCACGGGACAGACCCAGCAGGTGCCATGGGTTGACTGCTGTGCAAAGCTAGGTACAGGAGGAGGTCACGGGACAGACCCAGCAGGTGCCATGGGTTGACTGTTGTGCCAGGCTAGGTGCAGGAGGAGGTCACGGGACAGACCCAGCAGGTGCCATGGGTTGACTCCTGTGCCAGGCTAGGTGCAGGAGGAGGTCACAGGACAGACCCAGCAGTTGCCATGGGTTGACTGATGTGCCAGTCTAGGTGCAGGAGGAGGTCACGGGACAGACCCAGCAGGTGCAATGGGTTGACTGCTGTGCCAGGCTAGGTACAGGAAGAGGTCACGGGACACACCCAGCAGGTGCCATGGGTTGACTGCTGTGCCAGGCTAGGTGCAGGAGGCCACGGGACAGAACCTGCAGGTGCCATGGGTTGACTGCTGTGCTAGGCGAGGTGCAAGAGAAGGCCACGGAACACACCCAGCAGGTACCATGGGTTGACTGCTGTGCCAGGCTAGGTGCAGGAGGAGGTCACGGAACACACCCAACAGGTGCCATGGGTTGACTGCTGTGCCAGGCTAGCTACAGGAAGAGGTCATGGGACACACCCAGCAGGTGCCATGGGTTGACTGCTGTGCCAGGCTAGGTGCAGGAGGAGGCCAAGGGACAGAACCTGCAGGTGCCATGGGTTGACTGCTGTGCTAGGCTAGGTGCAAGAGAAGGCCACGGAACACACCCAGCAGGTACCATGGGTTGACTGCTGTGCCAGGATAGGTGCAGGAGGAGGTCACGGAACACACCCAGCAGGTGCCATGGGTTGCCTGCTGTGCAAGGCTAGGTACAAGAGGAGGTCACGGGACAGACCCAGCAGGTGCCATGGGTTGACTCCTGTGCCAGGCTAGGTGCAGGAGGAGGTCACGGGACAGACCCAGCAGTTGCCATGGGTTGACTGATGTGCCAGGCTAGGTGCAGGAGGAGGTCACGGGACAGACCCAGCAGGTGCCATGGGTTGACTGCTGTGCCAGGCTAGGTACAGGAAGAGGTCACGGGACACACCCAGCAGGTGCCATGGGTTGACTGCTGTGCCAGGCTAGGTGCAGGAGGCCACGGGACAGAACCTGCAGGTGCCATGGGTTGACTGCTGTGCTAGGCGAGGTGCAAGAGAAGGCCACGGAACACACCCAGCAGGTACCATGGGTTGACTGCTGTGCCAGGCTAGGTGCAGGAGGAGGTCACGGAACACACCCAGCAGGTGCCATGGGTTGACTGCTGTGCCAGGCTAGCTACAGGAAGAGGTCACGGGACACACCCAGCAGGTGCCATGGGTTGACTGCTGTGCCAGGCTAGGTGCAGGAGGAGGCCAAGGGACAGAACCTGCAGGTGCCATGGGTTGACTGCTGTGCTAGGCTAGGTGCAAGAGAAGGCCACGGAACACACCCAGCAGGTACCATGGGTTGACTGCTGTGCCAGGCTAGGTGCAGGAGGAGGTCACGGAACACACCCAGCAGGTGCCATGGGTTGCCTGCTGTGCCAGGCTAGGTACAAGAGGAGGTCACGGGACAGACCCAGCAGGTGCCATGGGTTGACTGCTGTGCCAGGCTAGGTGCAGTAGGAGGTCACGGAGAGACCCTGCAAGTGCCATGGGTTAACTGCTGTACCAGGCTAGGTACAAGAGGTCACGGGACACACCCAGCAGGTGGCATGGGTTGACTGCTGTGCCAGGCTAGGTACAGGAAGAGGTCACGGGACACACCCAGCAGGTGCCATGGGTTGACTGCTGTGCCAGGCTAGGTGCAGGAGAAGGTCATGGGACAGACCCAGCAGGTGCCATGGGTTGACTGCTGTGCCAGGCTCGGTGCAGGAGGAGGCCACGGGACAGACCCAGCAGGTGCCATGGGTTGACTGCTGTGCCAGGCTATGTACAAGGAGGTCACGGGACAGACCCAGCAGGTGCCAAGGGTTGACTGCTGTGCCAGGCTAGGTGCAGGAGGAGGTCACGGGACACACCCAGCAGGTGGCATGGGTTGACTGCTGTGCCAGGCTAGGTACAGGAAGAGGTCACGGGACACACCCAGCAGGTGCCATGGGTTGACTGCTGTGCCAGGCTAGGTGCAGGAGGAGGTCACGGAAAACACCCAGCAGGTGCCATGGGTTGACTGCTGTGCCAGGCTAGGAACAAGAGGAGGTCACGGGACAGACCCAGCAGGTGCCATGGGTTGACTGCTGTGCCAAGCCATGTGCAGGAGGAAGTCACGGGACAGACCTTGTTGGTGCCATGGGTTGACTGCTGTGCCAGGCTAGGTACAGGTGGAGGTCACGGGACAGACCCAGCAGGTGCCATGGGTTGACTGCTGTGCCAGGCTAGGTGCAGGAGGAGGTCACGGGACAGACCCAGCAGGTGCCATGGGTTGACTGCTGTGCAAAGCTAGGTACAGGAGGTGGTCACGGGACAGACCCAGCAGGTGCCATGGGTTGACTGCTGTGCCAGGCTAGGTGCAGGAGGAGGTCACGGGACAGACCCAGCAGGTGCCATGGGTTGACTCCTGTGCCATGCTAGGTGCAGGAGGAGGTCACGGGACAGACCCAGCAGTTGCCATGGGTTGACTGATGTGCCTGGATAGGTGCAGGAGGAGGTCACGGGACAGACCCAGCAGGTGCCATGGGTTGACTGCTGTGCCAGGCTAGGTACAGGAAGAGGTCACGGGGCACACCCAGCAGGTGCCATGGGTTGACTGCTGTGCCAGGCTAGGTGCAGGAGGCCACGGAACAGACCCAGCAGGTGCCATGGGTTGACTGCTGTGCCAGGCTAGGTGCAGGAGGAGGTCACGGAACACACCCAGCAGGTGCCATGGGTTGACTGCTGTGCCAGGCTAGCTACAGGAAGAGGTCAGGGGACACACCCAGCAGGTGCCATGGGTTGACTGCTGTGCCAGGCTAGGTGCAGGAGGAGGCCAAGGGACAGAACCTGCAGGTGCCATGGGTTGACTGCTGTGCTAGGCTAGGTGCAAGAGAAGGCCACGGAACACACCCAGCAGGTACCATGGGTTGACTGCTGTGCCAGGCTAGGTGCAGGAGGAGGTCACGGAACACACCCAGCAGGTGCCATGGGTTGACTGCTGTGCCAGGCTAGGTACAAGAGGAGGTCACGGGACAGACCCAGCAGGTGCCATGGGTTGACTGCTGTGCCAGGCTAGGTGCAGTAGGAGGTCACGGACAGACCCTGCAAGTGACATGGGTTAACTGCTGTACCAGGCTAGGTACAAGAGGTCACGGGACAGACCCAACAGGTGCCAAGGGTTGACTGCTGTGCCAGGCTAGGTGCAGGAGGAGGTAACGGGACACACCCAGCAGGTGGCATGGGTTGACTGCTGTGCCAGGCTAGGTACAGGAAGAGGTCATGGGACACACCCAGCAGGTGCCATGGATTGACTGCTGTGCCAGGCTAGGTGCAGGAGAAGGTCATGGGACAGACCCAGCAGGTGCCATGGGTTGACTGCTGTGCCAGGCTCGGTGCAGGAGGAGGCCACGGGACAGACCCAGCAGGTGCCATGGGTTGACTGCTGTGCCAGGCTATGTACAGGAGAAGGTCACGGGACAGACCCAGCAGGTGCCATGGGTTGACTGCTGTGCCAGGCTAGGTGCAGGAGGAGGAAGTCACGGAACACACCCAGCAGGTGCCATGGGTTGAATGCTGTGCCAGACTAGGTGCAGTAGGAGGTCACGGACAGACCCAACAGGTGCCATGGGTTGACTGCTGTGCTAGGCTAGGTGCAAGAAACGGCCACGGAACACACCCAGCAGGTACCATGGGTTGACTGCTGTGCCAGGCTAGGTGCAGGAGGAGGTCACGGGACAGACCCAGCAGGTGCCATGGGTTGACTGTTGTGCCAGGCTAGGTGCAGGAGGAGGTCACGGGACAGACCCTGCAGGTGCCATGGGTTGACTGCTGTGCCAGGCTAGGTACAGGAGGAGGTCACGGGACAGAACCAGCAGGTGCCATGGGTTGACTGCTGTGACAGGCTAGGTGCAGGAGGAGGTCACGGGACAGACCCAGCAGGTGCCATGGGTTGACTGCTGTGCCAGGCTAGGTGCAGGAGGAGGTCACGGGACAGACCCAGCAGTTGCCATGGGTTGACTGATGTGCCAGGCTAGGTGCAGGAGGAGGTCACGGGACAGAACCAGCAGGTGCCATGGGTTGACTGCTGTGCCAGGCTAGGTACAGGAAGAGGTCACGGGACACACCCAGCAGGTGCCATGGGTTGACTGCTGTGCCAGGCAAGGTGCAGGAGGAGGCCACGGGACAGAGCCTGCAGGTGCCATGGGTTGACTGCTGTGCTAGGCTAGGTGCAAGAGAAGGGCACGGAACACACCCAGCAGGTACCATGGGTTGACTGCTGTGCCAGGCTAGGTGCAGTAGGAGGTCACGGACAGACCCTGCAAGTGACATGGGTTAACTGCTATACCAGGCTAGGTACAAGAGGTCACGGGACAGACCCAACAGGTGCCAAGGGTTGACTGCTGTGCCAGGCTAGGTGCAGGAGGAGGTAACGGGACACACCCAGCAGGTGGCATGGGTTGACTGCTGTGCCAGGCTAGGTACAGGAAGAGGTCATGGGACACACCCAGCAGGTGCCATGGATTGACTGCTGTGCCAGGCTAGGTGCAGGAGAAGGTCATGGGACAGACCCAGCAGGTGCCATGGGTTGACTGCTGTGCCAGGCTCGGTGCAGGAGGAGGCCACGGGACAGACCCAGCAGGTGCCATGGGTTGACTGCTGTGCCAGGCTATGTACAGGAGAAGGTCACGGGACAGACCCAGCAGGTGCCATGGGTTGACTGCTGTGCCAGGCTAGGTGCAGGAGGAGGAAGTCACGGAACACACCCAGCAGGTGCCATGGGTTGAATGCTGTGCCAGACTAGGTGCAGTAGGAGGTCACGGACAGACCCAACAGGTGCCATGGGTTGACTGCTGTGCCAGGCTAGGTACAGGAGGAGGTCACGGGACTGACCCAGCAGGTGCCATGGGTTGACTGCTGTGCCAGGCTAGGTGCAGGAGGAGGTCACGGGACAGACCCTGCAGGTGCCATGGGTTGACTGCTGTACCAGGCTAGGTACAGGAGGAGGTCACGGGACAGACCCAGCAGGTGCCATGGGTTGACTGCTGTGACAGGCTAGGTGCAGGAGGAGGTCACGGGACAGACCCAGCAGGTGCCATGGGTTGACTGCTGTGCCAGGCTAGGTGCAGGAGGAGGTCACGGGACAGACCCAGCAGTTGCCATGGGTTGACTGATGTGCCAGGCTAGGTGCAGGAGGAGGTCACGGGACAGAACCAGCAGGTGCCATGGGTTGACTGCTGTGCCAGGATAGGTACAGGAAGAGGTCACGGGACACACCCAGCAGGTGCCATGGGTTGACTGCTGTGCCAGGCTAGGTGCAGGAGGAGGCCACGGGACAGAACCTGCAGGTGCCATGGGTTGACTGCTGTGCTAGGCTAGGTGCAAGAAACGGCCACGGAACACACCCAGCAGGTACCATGGGTTGACTGCTGTGCCAGGCTAGGTGCAGGAGGAGGTCACGGGACAGACCCAGCAGGTGCCATGGGTTGACTGTTGTGCCAGGCTAGGTGCAGGAGGAGGTCACGGGACAGACCCTGCAGGTGCCATGGGTTGACTGCTGTGCCAGGCTAGGTACAGGAGGAGGTCACGGGACAGAACCAGCAGGTGCCATGGGTTGACTGCTGTGACAGGCTAGGTGCAGGAGGAGGTCACGGGACAGACCCAGCAGGTGCCATGGGTTGACTGCTGTGCCAGGCTAGGTGCAGGAGGAGGTCACGGGACAGACCCAGCAGTTGCCATGGGTTGACTGATGTGCCAGGCTAGGTGCAGGAGGAGGTCACGGGACAGAACCAGCAGGTGCCATGGGTTGACTGCTGTGCCAGGCTAGGTACAGGAAGAGGTCACGGGACACACCCAGCAGGTGCCATGGGTTGACTGCTGTGCCAGGCAAGGTGCAGGAGGAGGCCACGGGACAGAGCCTGCAGGTGCCATGGGTTGACTGCTGTGCTAGGCTAGGTGCAAGAGACGGCCACAGAACACACCCAGCAGGTACCATGGGTTGACTGCTGTGCCAGGCTAGGTGCAGGAGGAGGTCACGGAACAGACCCAGCCGGTG
This sequence comes from Lampetra fluviatilis, assembly GCF_964198595.1. Lineage (NCBI taxonomy): Eukaryota > Metazoa > Chordata > Hyperoartia > Petromyzontiformes > Petromyzontidae > Lampetra > Lampetra fluviatilis. The sequence goes on along the minus strand of NC_136312.1, from coordinate 758,526 downwards.
CCAAGGGTTGACAGCTGTGCAGGCTAGGTACAAGAGGAGGTCACGGGACAGAGCCAGCAGGTGCCATGGGTTGAATGCTGTGCCAGACTAGGTGCAGTAGGAGGTCACGGACAGACCCTGCAAGTGCCATGGGTTAACTGCTGTACCAGGCTAGGTACAAGAGGTCACGGGACAGACCCAGCAGGTGCCAAGGGTTGACTGCTGTGCCAGGCTAGGTGCAGGAGGAGGTCACGGGACACTACCAACCAGAGGTGGGACAAAGTCATTGTTATGCAAGTCCAAGTCGAGTCGCAAGTCATCAAATTCATGACTCGAGTCTGACTCGAGTCCAAGTCACATGACTCGAGTCCACATCTCATAGGTGGGACAAAGTCATTGTTATGCAAGTCCAAGTCGAGTCGCAAGTCATCAAATTCATGACTCGAGTCTGACTCGAGTCCAAGTCACATGACTCGAGTCCACACCTCTGCTACCAACAGCAGGTGGCATGGGTTGACTGCTGTGCCAGGCTAGGTACAGGAAGAGGTCACGGGACACACCCAGCAGGTGCAATGGGTTGACTGCTGTGCCAGGCTAGGTGCAGGAGAAAGCCACGGGACAGAACCTGCAGGTGCCATGGGTTGACTGCTGTGCTAGGCTAGGTGCAAGAGAAGGGCACGGAACACACCCAGCAGGTACCATGGGTTGACTGCTGTGCCAGGCTAGGTGCAGGAGGAGGTCACGGAACAGACCCAGCAGGTGCCATGGGTTGACTGCTGTGCCAGGCTAGGTACAAGAGGTCACGGGACAGACCCAGCAGGTGCCATGGGTTTAATGCTGTGCCAGACTAGGTGCAGTAGGAGGTCACGGACAGACCCTGCAAGTGCCATGGGTTAACTGCTGTACCAGGCTAGGTACAAGAGGTCACGGAACAGACCCAGCAGGTGCCATGGGTTGACTGCTGTGCCAGGCTAGGTGCAGGAGGATGTCACGGGACACACCCAGCAGGTGGCATGGGTTGACTGCTGTGCCAGGCTAGGTACAGGAAGAGGTCACGGGACACACCCAGCAGGTGCCATGGGTTGACTGCTGTGCCAGGCTAGGTGCAGGAGGAGGCCACGGGACAGAACCTGCAGGTGCCATGGGTTGACTGCTGTGCTAGGCTAGGTGCAAGAGACGGCCACAGAACACAACCAGCAGGTACCATGGGTTGACTGCTGTGCCAGGCTAGGTGCAGGAGGAGGTCACGGAACAGACCCAGCAGGTGCCATGGGTTGACAGCTGTGCCAGGCTAGGTACAAGAGGAGGTCACGGGACAGAGCCAGCAGGTGCCATGGGTTGAATGCTGTGCCAGACTAGGTGCAGTAGGAGGTCACGGACAGACCCTGCAAGTGCCATGGGTTAACTGCTGTACCAGGCTAGGTACAAGAGGTCACGGGACAGACCCAGCAGGTGCCATGGGTTGACTGCTGTGCCAGGCTAGGTGCAGGAGGAGGTCACGGGACACTACCAACAGCAGGTGGCATGGGTTGACTGCTGTGCCAGGCTAGGTACAGGAAGAGGTCACGGGACACACCCAGCAGGTGCAATGGGTTGACTGCTGTGCCAGGCTAGGTGCAGGAGAAAGCCACGGGACAGAACCTGCAGGTGCCATGGGTTGACTGCTGTGCTAGGCTAGGTGCAAGAGAAGGCCACGGAACACACCCAGCAGGTACCATGGGTTGACTGCTGTGCCAGGCTAGGTGCAGGAGGAGGTCACGGGACAGACCCAGCAGGTGCCATGGGTTGACTGTTGTGCCAGGCTAGGTGCAGGAGGAGGTCACGGGACAGACCCTGCAGGTGCCATGGGTTGACTGCTGTGCCAGGCTAGGTACAGGAGGAGGTCACGGGACAGAACCAGCAGGTGCCAAGGGTTGACTGCTGTGACAGGCTAGGTGCAGGAGGAGGTCACGGGACAGACCCAGCAGGTGCCATGGGTTGACTGCTGTGCCAGGCTAGGTGCAGGAGGAGGTCACGGGACAGACCCAGCAGTTGCCATGGGTTGACTGATGTGCCAGGCTAGGTGCAGGAGGAGGTCACGGGACAGAACCAGCAGGTGCCATGGGTTGACTGCTGTGCCAGGCTAGGTACAGGAAGAGGTCACGGGACACACCCAGCAGGTGCCATGGGTTGACTGCTGTGCCAGGCAAGGTGCAGGAGGAGGCCACGGGACAGAACCTGCAGGTGCCATGGGTTGACTGCTGTGCTAGGCTAGGTGCAAGAGACGGCCACAGAACACACCCAGCAGGTACCATGGGTTGACTGCTGTGCCAGGCTAGGTGCAGGAGGAGGTCACGGAACAGACCCAGCCGGTGCCAAGGGTTGACAGCTGTGCAGGCTAGGTACAAGAGGAGGTCACGGGACAGAGCCAGCAGGTGCCATGGGTTGAATGCTGTGCCAGACTAGGTGCAGTAGGAGGTCACGGACAGACCCTGCAAGTGCCATGGGTTAACTGCTGTACCAGGCTAGGTACAAGAGGTCACGGGACAGACCCAGCAGGTGCCAAGGGTTGACTGCTGTGCCAGGCTAGGTGCAGGAGGAGGTCACGGGACACTACCAACCAGAGGTGGGACAAAGTCATTGTTATGCAAGTCCAAGTCGAGTCGCAAGTCATCAAATTCATGACTCGAGTCTGACTCGAGTCCAAGTCACATGACTCGAGTCCACATCTCATAGGTGGGACAAAGTCATTGTTATGCAAGTCCAAGTCGAGTCGCAAGTCATCAAATTCATGACTCGAGTCTGACTCGAGTCCAAGTCACATGACTCGAGTCCACACCTCTGCTACCAACAGCAGGTGGCATGGGTTGACTGCTGTGCCAGGCTAGGTACAGGAAGAGGTCACGGGACACACCCAGCAGGTGCAATGGGTTGACTGCTGTGCCAGGCTAGGTGCAGGAGAAAGCCACGGGACAGAACCTGCAGGTGCCATGGGTTGACTGCTGTGCTAGGCTAGGTGCAAGAGAAGGGCACGGAACACACCCAGCAGGTACCATGGGTTGACTGCTGTGCCAGGCTAGGTGCAGGAGGAGGTCACGGAACAGACCCAGCAGGTGCCATGGGTTGACTGCTGTGCCAGGCTAGGTACAAGAGGAGGTCACGGGACAGACCCAGCAGGTGCCATGGGTTGAATGCTGTGCCAGACTAGGTGCAGTAGGAGGTCACGGACAGACCCTGCAAGTGCCATGGGTTAACTGCTGTACCAGGCTAGGTACAAGAGGTCACGGAACAGACCCAGCAGGTGCCATGGGTTGACTGCTGTGCCAGGCTAGGTGCAGGAGGATGTCACGGGACACACCCAGCAGGTGGCATGGGTTGACTGCTGTGCCAGGCTAGGTACAGGAAGAGGTCACGGGACACACCCAGCAGGTGCCATGGGTTGACTGCTGTGCCAGGCTAGGTGCAGGAGGAGGCCACGGGACAGAACCTGCAGGTGCCATGGGTTGACTGCTGTGCTAGGCTAGGTGCAAGAGACGGCCACAGAACACAACCAGCAGGTACCATGGGTTGACTGCTGTGCCAGGCTAGGTGCAGGAGGAGGTCACGGAACAGACCCAGCAGGTGCCATGGGTTGACAGCTGTGCCAGGCTAGGTACAAGAGGAGGTCACGGGACAGAGCCAGCAGGTGCCATGGGTTGAATGCTGTGCCAGACTAGGTGCAGTAGGAGGTCACGGACAGACCCTGCAAGTGCCATGGGTTAACTGCTGTACCAGGCTAGGTACAAGAGGTCACGGGACAGACCCAGCAGGTGCCATGGGTTGACTGCTGTGCCAGGCTAGGTGCAGGAGGAGGTCACGGGACACTACCAACAGCAGGTGGCATGGGTTGACTGCTGTGCCAGGCTAGGTACAGGAAGAGGTCACGGGACACACCCAGCAGGTGCAATGGGTTGACTGCTGTGCCAGGCTAGGTGCAGGAGAAAGCCACGGGACAGAACCTGCAGGTGCCATGGGTTGACTGCTGTGCTAGGCTAGGTGCAAGAGAAGGCCACGGAACACACCCAGCAGGTACCATGGGTTGACTGCTGTGCCAGGCTAGGTGCAGGAGGAGGTCACGGGACAGACCCAGCAGGTGCCATGGGTTGACTGTTGTGCCAGGCTAGGTGCAGGAGGAGGTCACGGGACAGACCCTGCAGGTGCCATGGGTTGACTGCTGTGCCAGGCTAGGTACAGGAGGAGGTCACGGGACAGAACCAGCAGGTGCCAAGGGTTGACTGCTGTGACAGGCTAGGTGCAGGAGGAGGTCACGGGACAGACCCAGCAGGTGCCATGGGTTGACTGCTGTGCCAGGCTAGGTGCAGGAGGAGGTCACGGGACAGACCCAGCAGTTGCCATGGGTTGACTGATGTGCCAGGCTAGGTGCAGGAGGAGGTCACGGGACAGAACCAGCAGGTGCCATGGGTTGACTGCTGTGCCAGGCTAGGTACAGGAAGAGGTCACGGGACACACCCAGCAGGTGCCATGGGTTGACTGCTGTGCCAGGCTAGGTGCAGGAGGAGGCCACGGGACAGAACCTGCAGGTGCCATGGGTTGACTGCTGTGCTAGGCTAGGTGCAAGAGACGGCCACAGAACACACCCAGCAGGTACCATGGGTTGAATGCTGTGCCAGACTAGGTGCAGTAGGAGGTCACGGACAGACCCTGCAAGTGCTATGGGTTAACTGCTGTACCAGGCTAGGTACAAGAGGTCACGGGACAGACCCAGCAGGTGCCAAGGGTTGACTGCTGTGCCAGGCTAGGTGCAGGAGGAGGTCACGGGACACTACCAACAGCAGGTGGCATGGGTTGACTGCTGTGCCAGGCTAGGTACAGGAAGAGGTCACGGGACACACCCAGCAGGTGCAATGGGTTGACTGCTGTGCCAGGCTAGGTGCAGGAGAAAGCCACGGGACAGAACCTGCAGGTGCCATGGGTTGACTGCTGTGCTAGGCTAGGTGCAAGAGAAGGCCACGGAACACACCCAGCAGGTACCATGGGTTGACTGCTGTGCCAGGCTAGGTGCAGGAGGAGGTCACGGAATAGACCCAGCAGGTGCCATGGGTTGACTGCTGTGCCAGGCTAGGTACAAGAGGAGGTCACGGGACAGACCCAGCAGGTGCCATGGGTTGAATGCTGTGCCAGACTAGGTGCAGTAGGAGGTCACGGACAGACCCTGCAAGTGCCATGGGTTAACTGCTGTACCAGGCTAGGTACAAGAGGTCACGGGACAGACCCAGCAGGTGCCATGGGTTGACTGCTGTGCCAGGCTAGGTGCAGGAGGATGTCACGGGACACACCCAGCAGGTGGCATGGGTTGACTGCTGTGCCAGGCTAGGTACAGGAAGAGGTCACGGGACACACCCAGCAGGTGCCATGGGTTGACTGCTGTGCCAGGCTAGGTGCAGGAGGAGGCCACGGGACAGAACCTGCAGGTGCCATGGGTTGACTGCTGTGCTAGGCTAGGTGCAAGAGACGGCCACAGAACACAACCAGCAGGTACCATGGGTTGACTGCTGTGCCAGGCTAGGTGCAGGAGGAGGTCACGGAACAGACCCAGCAGGTGCCATGGGTTGACAGCTGTGCCAGGCTAGGTACAAGAGGAGGTCACGGGACAGAGCCAGCAGGTGCCATGGGTTGAATGCTGTGCCAGACTAGGTGCAGTAGGTCACGGACAGACCCTGCAAGTGCCATGGGTTAACTGCTGAACCAGGCTAGGTACAAGAGGTTACGGGACAGACCCAGCAGGTGCCATGGGTTGACTGCTGTGCCAGGCTAGGTGCAGGAGGAGGTCACGGGACACTACCAACAGCAGGTGGCATGGGTTGACTGCTGTGCCAGGCTAGGTACAGGAAGAGGTCACGGGACACACCCATCAGGTGCAATGGGTTGACTGCTGTGCCAGGCTAGGTGCAGGAGAAAGCCACGGGACAGAACCTGCAGGTGCCATGGGTTGACTGCTGTGCTAGGCTAGGTGCAAGAGAAGGCCACGGAACACACCCAGCAGGTACCATGGGTTGACTGCTGTGCCAGGCTAGGTGCAGGAGGAGGTCACGGAACAGACCCAGCAGGTGCCATGGGTTGACTGCTGTGCCAGGCTAGGTACAAGAGGAGGTCACAGGACAGACCCAGCAGGTGCCATGGGTTGAATGCTGTGCCAGACTAGGTGCAGTAGGAGGTCACGGACAGACCCTGCAAGTGCCATGGGTTAGCTGCTGTACCAGGCTAGGTACAAGAGGTCACGGGACAGACCCAGCAGGTGCCATGGGTTGACTGCTGTGCCAGGCTAGGTGCAGGAGGATGTCACGGGACACACCCAGCAGGTGGCATGGGTTGACTGCTGTGCCAGGCTAGGTACAGGAAGAGGTCATGGGACACACCCAGCAGGTGCCATGGGTTGACTGCTGTGCCAGGCTAGGTGCAGGAGGAAGTCACGGGACAGAACCTGCAGGTGCCATGGGTTGACTGCTGTGCTAGGCTAGGTGCAAGAGAAGGCCACGGAACACACCCAGCAGGTACCATGGGTTGACTGCTGTGCCAGGCTAGGTGCAGGAGGAGGTCACGGAACAGACCCAGCAGGTGCCATGGGTTGACTGCTGTGCCAGGCTAGGTACAAGAGGAGGTCACGGGACAGACCCAGCAGGTGCCATGGGTTGAATGCTGTGCCAGACTAGGTGCAGTAGGAGGTCACGGACAGACCCTGTAAGTGCCATGGGTTGACTGCTGTACCAGGCTAGGTACAAGAGGTCACTGGACAGACCCAGCAGGTGCCATGGGTTGACTGCTGTGCTAGGCTAGGTGCAAGAGAAGGCCATGGAACACACCCAGCAGGTACCATGGGTTGACTGCTGTGCCAGGCTAGGTGCAGGAGGAGGCCAAGGGACAGAACCTGCAGGTGCCATGGGTTGACTGCTGTGCTAGGCTAGGTGCAAGAGAAGGCCACGGAACACACCCAGCAGGTACCATGGGTTGACTGCTGTGCCAGGCTAGGTGCAGGAGGAGGTCACGGAACACACCCAGCAGGTGCCATGGGTTGACTGCTGTGCCAGGCTAGGTACAAGAGGAGGTCACGGGACAGACCCAGCAGGTGCCATGGGTTGACTGCTGTGCCAGGCTAGGTGCAGTAGGAGGTCACGGACAGACCCTGCAAGTGCCATGGGTTAACTGCTGTAACAGGCTAGGTGCAGGAGGAGGTCACGGGACACAACCAGCAGGTGGCATGGGTTGACTGCTGTGCCAGGCTAGGTACAGGAAGAGGTCACGGGACACACCCAGCAGGTGCCATGGGTTGACTGCTGTGCCAGGCTAGGTGCAGGAGAAGGTCATGGGACAGACCCAGCAGGTGCCATGGGTTGACTGCTGTGCCAGGCTCGGTGCAGGAGGAGGCCACGGGACAGACCCAGCAGGTGCCATGGGTTGACTGCTGTGCCAGGCTACGTACAGGAGAAGGTCACGGGACAGACCCAGCAGGTGCCATGGGTTGACTGCTGTGCCAGGCTATGTGCAGGAGGAGGAAGTCACGGAACACACCCAGCAGGTGCCATGGGTTGAATGCTGTGCCAGACTAGGTGCAGTAGGAGGTCACGGACAGACCCAACAGGTGCCATGGGTTGACTGCTGTGCCAGGCTAGGTACAGGAGGAGGTCACGGGACAGACCCAGCAGGTGCCATGGGTTGACTGCTGTGCCAGGCTAGGTGCAGGAGGTCACGGGACAGACCCTGCAGGTGCCATGGGTTGACTGCTGTGCCAGGCTAGGTGCAGGAGGAGGTCACGGGACAGACCCAGCAGGTGCCATGGGTTGACTGCTGTGCCAGGCTAGGTGCAGGAGGAGGTCACGGGACAGACCCAGCAGTTGCCATGGGTTGACTGATGTGCCAGGCTAGGTGCAGGAGGAGGTCACGGGACAAAACCAGCAGGTGCCATGGGTTGACTGCTGTGCCAGGCTAGGTACAGGAAGAGGTCACGGGACACACCCAGCAGGTGCCATGGGTTGACTGCTGTGCCAGGCTAGGTGCAGGAGGAGGCCACGGGACAGAACCTGCAGGTGCCATGGGTTGACTGCTGTGCTAGGCTCGGTGCAAGAGACGGCCACGGAACACACCCAGCAGGTACCATGGGTTGACTGCTGTGCCAGGCTAGGTGCAGGAGGAGGTCACGGAACAGACCCAGCAGGTGCCATGGGTTGACAGCTGTGCCAGGCTAGGTACAAGAGGAGGTCACGGGACAGACCCAGCAGGTGCCATGGGTTGAATGCTGTGCCAGACTAGGTGCAGTAGGAGGTCACGGACAGACCCTGCAAGTGCCATGGGTTAACTGCTGTACCAGGCTAGGTATAAGAGGTCACGGGACAGACCCAGCAGGTGCCATGGGTTGACTGCTGTGCCAGGCTAGGTGCAGGAGGAGGTCACGGGACACTACCAACAGCAGGTGGCATGGGTTGACTGCTGTGCCAGGCTAGGTACAGGAAGAGGTCACGGGACACACCCAGCAGGTGCAATGGGTTGACTGCTGTGCCAGGCTAGGTGCAGGAGAAAGCCACGGGACAGAACCAGCAGGTACCATGGGTTGACTGCTGTGCCAGGCTAGGTGCAGGAGGAGGTCACGGAACAGACCCAGCAGGTGCCATGGGTTGACTGCTGTGCCAGGCTAGGTACAAGAGGAGGTCATGGGCAGACCCAGCAGGTGCCATGGGTTGAATGCTGTGCCAGACTAGGTGCAGTAGGAGGTCACGGACAGACCCTGCAAGTGCCATGGGTTAACTGCTGTACCAGGCTAGGTACAAGAGGTCACGGGACAGACCCAGCAGGTGCCATGGGTTGACTGCTGTGCCAGGCTAGGTGCAGGAGGAAGTCACGGGACACACCCAGCAGGTGGCATGGGTTGACTGCTGTGCCAGGCTAGGTACAGGAAGAGGTCACGGGACACACCCAGCAGGTGCCATGGGTTGACTGCTGTGCCAGGCTAGGTGCAGGAGGAGGTCACGGGACAGAACCTGCAGGTGCCATGGGTTGACTGCTGTGCTAGGCTAGGTGCAAGAGAAGGCCACGGAACACACCCAGCAGGTACCATGGGTTGACTGCTGTGCCAGGCTAGGTGCAGGAGGAGGTCACGGAACAGACCCAGCAGGTGCCATGGGTTGACTGCTGTGCCAGGCTAGGTACAAGAGGAGGTCACGGGACAGACCCAGCAGGTGCCATGGGTTGAATGCTGTGCCAGACTAGGTGCAGTAGGAGGTCACGGACAGACCCTGCAAGTGCCATGGGTTGACTGCTGTACCAGGCTAGGTACAAGAGGTCACTGGACAGACCCAGCAGGTGCCAAGGGTTGACTGCTGTGCTAGGCTAGGTGCAAGAGAAGGCCATGGAACACACCCAGCAGGTACCATGGGTTGACTGCTGTGCCAGGCTAGGTGCAGGAGGAGGTCACGGAACAGACCCAGCAGGTGCCATGGGTTGACTGCTGTGCCAGGCTAGGTACAAGAGGAGGTCACGGGACAGACCCAGCAGGTGCCATGGGTTGAATGCTGTGCCAGACTAGGTGCAGTAGGAGGTCACGGACAGACCCTGCAAGTGCCATGGGTTGACTGCTGTACCAGGCTAGGTACAAGAGGTCACTGGACAGACCCAGCAGGTGCCATGGGTTGACTGCTGTGCCAGGCTAGGTGCAGGAGGAGGTCACGGGACAGACCCAGCAGGTGCCATGGGTTGATTGCTGTGCCAGGCTAGGTGCAGGAGGAGGTCACGGACAGACCCAACAGGTGCCATGGGTTGACTGCTGTGCCCGGCTAGGTACAGGAAGAGGTTACGGGACACACCCGGCAGGTGCCATGGGTTGATTGTTGTGCCAGGCTAGGTGCAGGAGGAGGCCACGGGACAGACCCTGCAGGTGCCATGGGTTGACTGCTGTGCCAAGCCATGTGCAGGAGGAAGTCACGGGACAGACCTTGTAGGTGCCATGGGTTGACTGCTGTGCCAGGCTAGGTACAGGAGGAGGTCACAGGACAGACCCAGCAGGTGCCATGGGTTGACTGCTGTGCCCGGCTAGGTACAGGAAGAGGTTACGGGACACACCCGGCAGGTGCCATGGGTTGATTGTTGTGCCAGGCTAGGTGCAGGAGGAGGCCACGGGACAGACCCTGCAGGTGCCATGGGTTGACTGCTGTGCCAAGCCATGTGCAGGAGGAAGTCACGGGACAGACCTTGTAGGTGCCATGGGTTGACTGCTGTGCCAGGCTAGGTACAGGAGGAGGTCACAGGACAGACCCAGCAGGTGCCATGGGTTGACTGCTGTGCCAGGCTAGGTGCAGGAGGAGGTCATGGGACAGACCCAGCAGGTGCCATGGGTTGACTGCTGTGCCAGGCTAGGTGCAGGAGGTCATGGGACAGACCCAGCAGGTGCCATGGGTTGACTGCTGTGCAAGGCTAGGTACAGGAGGAGGTCACGGGACAGACCCAGCAGGTGCCATGGGTTGACTGCTGTGCCAGGCTAGGTGCAGGAGGAGGTCACGGGACAGACCCAGCAGGTGCCATGGGTTGACTGCTGTGCCAGGCTAGGTGCAGGAGGAGGTCACGGGACAGACCCAGCAGTTGCCATGGGTTGACTGATGTGCCAGGCTAGGTGCAGGAGGAGGTCACGGGACAGACCCAGCAGGTGCCATGGGTTGACTGCTGTGCCAGGCTAGGTACAGGAAGAGGTCACGGAACACACCCAGCAGGTACCATGGGTTGACTGCTGTGCCAGGCTAGGTGCAGGAGGAGGTCATGGAACACACCCAGCAGGTGCCATGGGTTGACTGCTGTGCCAGGCTAGGTACAAGAGGAGGTCACGGGACAAACCCAGCAGGTGCCATGGGTTGACTGCTGTGCCAGGCTAGGTGCAGTAGGAGGTCACGGACAGACCCTGCAAGTGCCATGGGTTAACTGCTGTACCAGGCTAGGTACAAGAGGTCACGGGACAGACCCAGCAGGTGCCAATGGTTGACTGCTGTGCCAGGCTAGGTGCAGGAGGAAGTCACGGGACACACCCAGCAGGTGGCATGGGTTGACTGCTGTGCCAGGCTAGGTACAGGAAGAGGTCACGGGACACACCCAGCAGGTGCCATGGGTTGACTGCTGTGCCAGGCTAGGTGCAGGAGAAGGTCATGGGACAGACCCAGCAGGTGCCATGGGTTGACTGCTGTGCCAGGCTCGGTGCAGGAGGAGGCCACGGGACAGACCCAGCAGGTGCCATGGGTTGACTGCTGTGCCAGGCTATGTACAGGAGAAGGTCACAGGACAGACCCAGCAGGTGCCATGGGTTGACTGCTGTGCCAGGCTAGGTGCAGGAGGAGGTCACGTGACAGAACCTGCAGGTGCCATGGGTTGACTGCTGTGCTAGGCTAGGTGCAAGAGAAGGCCACGGAACACACCCAGCAGGTACCATGGGTTGACTGCTGTGCCAGGCTAGGTGCAGGAGGAGGTCACGGAACAGACCCAGCAGGTGCCATGGGTTGACTGCTGTGCCAGGCTAGGTACAAGAGGAGGTCACGGGACAGACCCAGCAGGTGCCATGGGTTGAATGCTGTGCCAGACTAGGTGCAGTAGGAGGTCACGGACAGACCCTGCAAGTGCCATGGGTTGACTGCTGTACCAGGCTAGGTACAAGAGGTCACTGGACAGACCCTGCAGGTGCCATGGGTTGACTGCTGTGCTAGGCTAGGTGCAAGAGAAGGCCATGGAACACACCCAGCAGGTACCATGGGTTGACTGCTGTGCCAGGCTAGGTGCAGGAGGAGGTCACGGAACAGACCCAGCAGGTGCCATGGGTTGACTGCTGTGCCAGGCTAGGTACAAGAGGAGGTCACGGGACAGACCCAGCAGGTGCCATGGGTTGAATGCTGTGCCAGACTAGGTGCAGTAGGAGGTCACGGACAGACCCTGCAAGTGCCATGGGTTGACTGCTGTACCAGGCTAGGTACAAGAGGTCACTGGACAGACCCTGCAGGTGCCAAGGGTTGACTGCTGTGCTAGGCTAGGTGCAAGAGAAGGCCATGGAACACACCCAGCAGGTACCATGGGTTGACTGCTGTGCCAGGCTAGGTGCAGGAGGAGGTCACGGAACAGACCCAGCAGGTGCCATGGGTTGACTGCTGTGCCAGGCTAGGTACAAGAGGTCACGGGACAGACCCAGCAGGTGCCATGGGTTGAATGCTGTGCCAGACTAGGTGCAGTAGGAGGTCACGGACAGACCCTGCAAGTGCCATGGGTTGACTGCTGTACCAGGCTAGGTACAAGAGGTCACTGGACAGACCCAGCAGGTGCCATGGGTTGACTGCTGTGCCAGGCTAGGTGCAGGAGGTCACGGGACAGACCCAGCAGGTGCCATGGGTTGACTGCTGTGCCAGGCTAGGTGCAGGAGGAGGTCACGGACAGACCCAACAGGTGCCATGGGTTGACTGCTGTGCCCGGCTAGGTACAGGAAGAGGTTACGGGACACACCCGGCAGGTGCCATGGGTTGATTGCTGTGCCAGGCTAGGTGCAGGAGGAGGCCACGGGACAGACCCTGCAGGTGCCATGGGTTGACTGCTGTGCCAAGCCATGTGCAGGAGGAAGTCAAGGGACAGACCTTGTAGGTGCCATGGGTTGACTGCTGTGCCAGGCTAGGTACAGGAGGAGGTCACGGGACAGACCCAGCAGGTGCCATGGGTTGACTGCTGTGCCAGGCTAGGTGCAGGAGGAGGTCATGGGACAGACCCAGCAGGTGCCATGGGTTGACTGCTGTGCAAGGCTAGGTACAGGAGGAGGTCACGGGACAGACCCAGCAGGTGCCATGGGTTGACTGCTGTGCCAGGCTAGGTGCAGGAGGAGGTCACGGGACAGACCCAGCAGGTGCCATGGGTTGACTGCTGTGCCAGGCTAGGTGCAGGAGGAGGTCACGGGACAGACCCAGCAGTTGCCATGGGTTGACTGATGTTCCAGGCTAGGTGCAGGAGGAGGTCACGGGACAGACCCAGCAGGTGCCATGGGTTGACTGCTGTGCCAGGCTAGGTACAAGAGGAGGTCACGGGACAGACCCAGCAGGTGCCATGGGTTGAATGCTGTGCCAGACTAGGTGCAGTAGGAGGTCACGGACAGACCCTGCAAGTGCCATGGGTTAACTGCTGTACCAGGCTAGGTACAAGAGGTCACAGGACAGACCCAGCAGGTGCCATGGGTTGACTGCTGTGCCAGGCTAGGTGCAGGAGGAGGTCACGGGACACTACCAACAGCAGGTGGCATGGGTTGACTGCTGTGCCAGGCTAGGTACAGGAAGAGGTCACGGGACACACCTAGCAGGTGCAATGGGTTGACTGCTGTGCCAGGCTAGGTGCATGAGGAAGCCACGGGACAGAACCTGCAGGTGCGATGGGTTGACTGCTGTGCTAGGCTAGTTGCAAGAGAAGGCCACGGAACACACCCAGCAGGTACCATGGGTTGACTGCTGTGCCAGGCTAGGTGCAGGAGGAGGTCACGGGACAGACCCAGCAGTTGCCATGGGTTAACTGCTGTGCCAGGCTAGGTACAGGAGGAGGTCACGGGACAGAACCAGCATGTGCCATGGGTTGACTGATGTGCCAGGCTAGGTGCAGGAGGAGGTCACGGGACAGACCCAGCAGGTGCAATGGGTTGACTGCTGTGCCAGACTAGGTACAGGAGGAGGTCACGGGACAGACCCAGCATGTGCCATGGGTTGACTGATGTGCCAGGCTAGGTGCAGGAGGACGTCACGGGACAGACCCAGCAGGTGCCATGGGTTGACTGCTGTGCCAGGCTAGGTGCAGGAGGAGGTCACGGGACAGACCCAGCAGGTGCCATGGGTTGACTGCTGTGCCAGGCTAGGTGCAGGAGGAGGTCACGGGACAGACCCAGCATGTGCCATGGGTTGACTGCTGTGCCAGGCTAGGTGCAGGAGGAGATCACGGGACAGACCCAGCAGTTGCCATGGGTTGACTGCTGTGCCAGGCTAGGTACAGGAGGAGGTCACGGGACAGAACCAGAATGTGCCATGGGTTGACTGATGTGCCAGGCTAGGTGCAGGAGGAGGTCACGGGACAGACCCAGCAGGTGCCATGGGTTGACTGCTGGGCCAGGCTAGGTACAGGAGGAGGCCACGGGACAGACCCTGCAGGTGCCATGGGTTGACTGCTGTGCCAAGCTATGTGCAGGAGGAAGTCACGGGACAGACCTTGTAGGTGCCATGGGTTGACTGCTGTGCCAGGCTCGGTGCAGGAGGAGGCCAAGGGACAGACCCAGCAGGTGCCATGGGTTGACTGCTGTGCCAGGCTATGTACAGGAGAAGGTCACGGGACAGACCCAGCAGGTGCCATGGGTTGACTGCTGTGCCAGGCTAGGTGCAGGAGGAGGAAGTCACAGAACACACCCAGCAGGTGCCATGGGTTGAATGCTGTGCCAGACTAGGTGCCGTTGGAGGTCACAGACAGACCCAACAGGTGCCATGGGTTGACTGCTGTGCCAGGCTAGGTACAGGAGGAGGTCACGGGACAGACCCAGCAGGTGCCATGGGTTGACTGCTGTGCCAGGCTAGGTGCAAGAGGAGGTCACGGGACAGACCCTGCAGGTGCCATGGGTTGATTGCTGTGCCAGGCTAGGTACAGGAGGAGGTCACGGGACAGACCCAGCAGGCGCCATGGGTTGACTGCTGTGCCAGGCTAGGTGCAGGAGGAGGTCACGGGACAGAACCAGCAGGTGCCATGGGTTGACTGCTGTGCCAGGCTAGGTACAGGAAGAGGTCACGGGACACACCCAGCAGGTGCCATGGGTTGACTGCTGTGCCAGGCTAGGTGCAGGAGGAGGCCACGGGACAGAACGTGCCATGGGTTGACTGCTGTGCTAGGCTAGGTGCAAGAGAAGGCCACGGAACACACCCAGCAGGTACCATGGGTTGACTGCTGTGCCAGGCTAGGTGCAGGAGGAGGTCACGGAACAGACCCAGCAGGTGCCATGGGTTGACAGCTGTGCCAGGCTAGGTACAAGAGGAGGTCACGGGACAGACCCAGCAGGTGCCATGGGTTGAATGCTGTGCCAGACTAGGTGCAGTAGGAGGTCACGGACAGACCCTGCAAGTGCCATGGGTTAACTGCTGTACCAGGCTAGGTACAAGAGGTCACAGGACAGACCCAGCAGGTGCCATGGGTTGACTGCTGTGCCAGGCTAGGTACAAGAGGTCACAGGACAGACCCAGCAGGTGCCATGGGTTGACTGCTGTGCCAGGCTAGGTGCAGGAGGAGGTCACGGGACACTACCAACAGCAGGTGGCATGGGTTGACTGCTGTGCCAGGCTAGGTGCAGGAGGAAGCCACGGGACAGAACCTGCAGGTGCCATGGGTTGACTGCTGTGCTAGGCTAGGTGCAAGAGAAGGCCACGGAACACACCCAGCAGGTACCATGGGTTGACTGCTGTGCCAGGCTAGGTGCAGGAGGAGGTCACGGGACAGACCCAGCAGTTGCCATGGGTTGACTGCTGTGCCAGGCTAGGTACAGGAGGAGGTCACGGGACAGAACCAGCATGTGCCATGGGTTGACTGATGTGCCAGGCTAGGTGCAGGAGGAGGTCACGGGACAGACCCAGAAGGTGCAATGGGTTGACTGCTGTGCCAGGCTAGGTACAGGAGGAGGTCATGGGACAGACCCAGCATGTGCCATGGGTTGTCTGATGTGCCAGGCTAGGTGCAGGAGGAGGTCACGGGACAGACCCAGCAGTTGCCATGGGTTGACTGCTGTGCCAGGCTAGGTGCAGGAGGAGGTCACGGGACAGACCCAGCAGGTGCCATGGGTTGACTGCTGTGCCAGGCTAGGTGCAGGAGGAGGTCACGGGACAGACCCAGCATGTGCCATGGGTTGACTGCTGTGCCAGGCTAGGTGCAGGAAGAGATCACGGGACAGACCCAGCAGTTGCCATGGGTTGACTGCTGTGCCAGGCTAGGTACAGGAGGAGGTCACGGGACAGAACCAGAATGTGCCATGGGTTGACTGATGTGCTAGGCTAGGTGCAGGAGGAGGTCACGGGACAGACCCAGCAGGTGCCATGGGTTGACTGCTGGGCCAGGCTAGGTACAGGAGGAGGCCACGGGACAGACCCTGCAGGTGCCATGGGTTGACTGCTGTGCCAAGCTATGTGCAGGAGGAAGTCACGGGACAGACCTTGTAGGTGCCATGGGTTGACTGCTGTGCCAGGCTAGGTACAGGAGGAGGTCACGGGACAGACCCAGCAGGTGCCATGGGTTGACTGCTGTGCCAGGTTAGGCGCAGGAGGAGGTCACGGGACAGACCCAGCAGTTGCCATGGGTTGACGGCTGTGCCAGGCTAGGTGCAGGAGGAGGTCACGGGACAGACCCAGCAGTTGCCATGGGTTCACTGCTGTGCCAGGCTAGGTACAGGAGGAGGTCACGGGACAGAACCAGCATGTGCCATGGGTTGACTGATGTGCCAGGCTAGGTGCAGGAGGAGGTCACGGGACAGACCCAGCAGGTGCCATGGGTTGACTGCTGTGCCAGGCTAGGTACAGGAAGAGGTCACGGGACACACCCAGCAGGTGCCAATTGTTGACTGCTGTGCCAGGCTAGGTGCAGGAGGAGGCCACGGGATAGACCCTGCAGGTGCCATGGGTTGACTGCTGTGCTAGGCTAGGTGCAGGAGAAGGCCACAGAACAGATCCAGCTGGTGCCAAGGGTTGACTGCTGTGCCAGGCTAGGTGCAGGAGGAGGTCACGGAACAGACCCAGAAGGTGCCATGGGTTGACTGCTGTGCCAGGCTAGGTACAGGAGGAGGTCACGGGACAGACCCAGCAGGTGCCATGGGTTGACTGCTGTGCCACGCTAGGTGCAGGAGGAGGCCACGGGACAGAACCTGCAGGTGCCATGGGTTGACTGCTGTGCTAGGCTAGGTGCAGGAGAAGGCCACGGAACACACCCAGCAGGTACCATGGGTTGACTGCTGTGCCAGGCTAGGTGCAGGAGGAGGTCACGGAACAGACCCAGCAGGTGCCATGGGTTCACTGCTGTGCCAGGCTAGGTACAAGAGGAGGTCACGGGACAGACCCAGCAGGTTCCATGGGTTGACTGCTGTGCCAGGCTAGGTGCAGGAGGAAACCACGGGACAGACCCTGCAAGTGCCATGGGTTAACTGCTGTACCACGCTAGGTAGAGGAGGTCACGGGACAGACCCAGCAGGTGCCATGGGTTGACTGCTGTGCCAGGCTAGGTGCAGGAGGAGGTCACGGGACACACCCAGCAGGTGGCATGGGTTGACTGCTGTGCCAGGCTCGGTGCAGGAGGAGGCCACGGGATAGACCCAGCAGGTGCCATGGGTTGACTGCTGTGCCAGGCTAGGTGCAGGAGGAGGAAGTCATGGGACACACCCAGCAGGTACCATGGGTTGACTGCTGTGCCAGGCTATGTACAGGAGAAGGTCATGGGACAGACCCAGCAGGTGCCATGGGTTGACTGCTGTGCCCGGCTAGGTACAGGAAGAGGTTACGGGACACACCCGGCAGGTGCCATGGGTTGAATGTTGTGCCAGACTAGGTGCAGGAGGAGGCCACGGGACAGACCCTGCAGGTGCCATGGGTTGACTGCTGTGCTAGGCTAGGTGTAGGAGAAGGCCACGGAACAGATGCAGCAGGTGCCATGGGTTGACTGCTGTGCCAGGCTAGGTGCAGGAGGAGGTCACGGAACAGACCCAGCAGGTGCCATGGGTTGACTGCTGTGCCAGGCTAGGTACAGGAGGAGGTCACGGGACAGACCCAGCAGGTGCCATGGGTTGACTGCTGTGCCAGGCTAGGTGCAGGAGGAGACCACGGGACAGAACCTGCAGGTGCCATGGGTTAACTGCTGTACCAGGCTAGGTACAGGAAGAGTGTGGTGTGGTGAGTGTGGGTGGTGAGTGTGGTGAGTGTGGGTGGTGAGTGTGGGTGGTGAGTGTGGTGAGTGTGGGTGGTGAGTGTGTGTGGTGAGTGTGAGTGGTGTGTGTGGTGAGTGTGGTGAGTGTGGGTGATGAGTGTGGGTGGTGTGCGTGGTGAATGTGGGTGGTGAGTGTGGGTGGGGAGTGTGGTGAGTGTGGGTAGTGAGTATGGTGAGTGACTGTGGTGAGTGTGGGTGGTGTGTGTGGTGAATGTGGGTGGTTAGTGTGGGTGGTGTGTGTGGTGAGTGTGGGTGGTGAGTGTGGGTGGTGAGTGTGAGTAGTGAGTGTGGGTGGTGAGTGTGGGTGGTGAGTGAGTGTGGTGAGTGTGGGTGGTGAGTGTGGGTGGTGAGTGTGGGTGGTGAGTGTGGGTGGTGAGTGTGGGTGGTGAGTGTGGGTAGTGAGTGTGGGTGGTGAGTGTGGGTGGTGATTGTGGTGAGTGTGGGTGGTGAGTGTGGGTGGTGAGTGTGGGTGGTGAGTGTGGGTAGTGAGTGTGGGTGGTTTGTGTGGGTGGGGAGTGTGGTGAGTGTGGGTGGTGTGTGTGGGTGGGGAGTGTGGTGAGTGTGGGTAGTAAGTATGGTGAGTGACTGTGGTGAGTGTGGGTGGTGTGTGTGGTGAATGTGGGTGGTTAGTGTGGGTGGTGTGTGTGGTGAGTGTGGGTGGTGAGTGTGGGTGGTGAGTGTGAGTGGTGAGTGTGGGTGGTGAGTGTGGGTGGTGAGTGTGGTGAGTGTGGGTGGTGAGTGTGGGTGGTGAGTGTGGGTAGTGAGTGTGGGTGGTGAGTGTGGGTGGTGAGTGTGGGTAGTGAGTGTGGGTGGTGAGTGTGGGTGGTGATTGTGGTGAGTGTGGGAGGGGAGTGTGGGTGGTGTGGGTGGTGAGTGTGGGTGGTGAGTGTGGTGAGTGTGGGTGGTGAGTGTGGGTGGTGTGTGTGGGTGGTGAGTGTGGGTGGGGAGTGTGAGTGGTGAGTGTGGGTGGTGAGTGTGGATGGGGAGTGTGGTGAGTGTGGGTGGTGAGTGTGGGTGGTGAGTGTGGGTGGTGAATGTGAGTGGTGAGTGTGGGTGGTGAGTGTGGGTGGTGTGTGTGGTGAGTGTGGTGTGGTGAGTGAGTGTAGTGAGAGTGGGTGGTGTGTGTGGGTGGTGAGTGTGGGTGGTGAGTGTGGGTAGTGAGTGTGGGTGGTGAGTGTGGGTGGTGAGTGAGTGTGATGAGTGTGGGTGGTGAGTGTGGGTGGTAAGTGTGGGTGGTGAGTGTGGGTGGTGAGTGTGGTCAGTGTGGGTGGTTAGTGTGGTGAGTGTCGGTGGTGAGTGTGGTGTGGTGAGTGTGGGTGGTGAGTGTGGTGAGTGTGGGTGGTGAGTGTGGGTGGTGAGTGTGTGTGGTGAGTGTGAGTGGTGTGTGTGGTGAGTGTGGTGAGTGTGGGTGATGAGTGTGGGTGGTGTGTGTGGTGAGTGTGGGTGGTGAGTGTGGGTGGGGAGTGTGGTGAGTGTGGGTAGTGAGTATGGTGAGTGACTGTGGTGAGTGTGGGTGGTGTGTGTGGTGAATATGGGTGGTTAGTGTGGGTGGTGTGTGTGGTGAGTGTGGGTGGTGAGTGTGGGTGGTGAGTGTGAGTGGTGAGTGTGAGTGGTGAGTGTGGGTGGTGAGTGTGGGTGGTGAGTGTGGGTGGTGAGTGAGTGTGGTGAGTGTAGGTGGTGAGTGTGGGTGGAGAGTGTGGGTAGTGAGTGTGGGTGGTGAGTGTGGGTGGTGATTGTGGGTGCTGAGTGTGGGTGGTGATTGTGGTGAGTGTGGGTGGTGAGTGTGGGTGGTGAGTGTGGGTGGTGAGTGTGGGTGGTGAGTGTGGGTGGTGTGTGTGGGTGGGGAGTGTGGTGAGTGTGGGTAGTGAGTATGGTGAGTGACTGTGGTGAGTGTGAGTGGTGTGTGTGGTGAATGTGTGTGGTTAGTGTGGGTGGTGAGTGTGGTGTGGTGAGTGTGGGTGGTCAGTGGTGAGTGTGGGTGGTGAGTGTGGGTGGTGAGTGTGGGTGGTGAGTGTGGTGAGTGTGGGTGGTTAGTGTGGTGAGTGTCGGTGGTGAGTGTGGTGTGGTGAGTGTGGGTGGTGAGTGTGGGTGGTGAGTGTGGTGGTGAGTGTGGGTGGTGAGTGTGGGTGGTGAGTGTCGTGAGTGTGGTGAGTGTGGGTGGTGAGTGTGTGTGGTGAGTGTGAGTGGTGTGTGTGGTTAGTGTGGTGTGGTGAGTGTGGG
This sequence comes from Lampetra fluviatilis, assembly GCF_964198595.1. Lineage (NCBI taxonomy): Eukaryota > Metazoa > Chordata > Hyperoartia > Petromyzontiformes > Petromyzontidae > Lampetra > Lampetra fluviatilis. The sequence continues at coordinate 738,375 of NC_136312.1, read as the reverse complement.
GTGGTGAGTGAGTGTGGTGAGTGTGGGTGATGAGTGTGGGTGGTGTGTGTGGTGAGTGCGGGTTGTGAGTGTGGGTGGGGAGTGTGGTGAGTGAGTGTGGTGAGTATGGGTGGTTAGTGTGGGTGGTGTGTGTGGTGAGTATGGTGAGTGACTGTGGTGAGTGTGGGTGGTGTGTGTGGTGAGTGTGGGTGGTGAGTGTGGGTGGTTAGTGTGGGTGGTGTGTGTGGTGAGTGTGGGTGGTGAGTGTGGGTGGTGAGTGTGGGTGGTGAGTGTGAGTGGTGAGTGTGGGTGGTGAGTGTGGGTGGTGAGTGTGGTGAGTGTGGGTGGTGAGTGTGGGTGGTGAGTGTGGGTAGTGAGTGTGGGTGGTGAGTGTGGGTGGTGATTGTGGTGAGTGTGGGTGGGGAGTGTGGGTGGTGAGTGTGGGTGGTGAGTGTGGGTGGTGAGTGTGGTGAGTGTGGGTGGTGAGTGTGGGTGGTGTGTGTGGGTGGTGTGTGTGGGTGGTGAGTGTGGGTGGGGAGTGTGGGTGGGGAGTGTGAGTGGTGAGTGTGGGTGGTGAGTGTGGATGGGGAGTGTGGTGAATGTGGGTGGTGAGTGTTGGTGGTGAGTGTGGGTGGTGAATGTGAGTGGTGAGTGTGGGTGGTGAGTGTGGGTGGTGTGTGTGGTGAGTGTGGTGTGGTGAGTGAGTGTAGTGAGAGTGGGTGGTGTGTGTGGGTGGTGAGTGTGGGTGGTGAGTGTGGGTAGTGAGTGTGGGTGGTGAGTGTGGGTGGTGAGTGAGTGTGATGAGTGTGGGTGGTGAGTGTGGGTGGTAAGTATGGGTGGTGAGTGTGGGTGGTGAGTGTGGTGAGTGTGGGTGGTTAGTGTGGTGAATGTCGGTGGTGAGTGTGGTGTGGTGAGTGTGGGTGGTGAGTGTGGTGAGTGTGGGTGGTGAGTGTGGGTGGTGAGTGTGGGTGGTGAGTGTGGTGAGTGTGGGTGGTGAGTGTGTGTGGTGAGTGTGAGTGGTGTGTGTGGTGAGTGTGGTGAGTGTGGTGAGTGTGGGTGATGAGTGTGGGTGGTGTGTGTGGTGAGTGTGGGTGGTGAGTGTGGGTGGGGAGTGTGGTGAGTGACTGTGGTGAGTGTGGGTGGTGTGTGTGGTGAATGTGGGTGGTTAGCGTGGGTGGTGTGTGTGGTAAGTGTGGGTGGTGAGTGTGGGTGGTGAGTGTGAGTGGTGAGTGTGGGTGGTGAGTGTGGGTGGTGAGTGAGTGTGGTGAGTGTGGGTGGTGAGTGTGGGTGGTGAGTGTGGGTAGTGAGTGTGGGTGGTGAGTGTGAGTGGTGAGTGTGGGTGGTGAGTGTGGGTGGTGAGTGTGGGTGGTGAGTGTGGGTGGTGAGTGTGGGTAGTGAGTGTGGGTGGTGAGTGTGGGTGGTGATTGTGGTGAGTGTGGGTGGGGAGTGTGGGTGGTGAGTGTGGGTGGTGAGTGTGGGTGGTGAGTGTGGTGAGTGTGGGTGGTGAGTGTGGGTGGTGTGTGTGGGTGGTGTGTGTGGGTGGTGAGTGTGGGTGGGGAGTGTGGGTGGGGAGTGTGAGTGGTGAGTGTGGGTGGTGAGTGTGGATGGGGAGTGTGGTGAATGTGGGTGGTGAGTGTTGGTGGTGAGTGTGGGTGGTGAATGTGAGTGGTGAGTGTGGGTGGTGAGTGTGGGTGGTGTGTGTGGTGAGTGTGGTGTGGTGAGTGAGTGTAGTGAGAGTGGGTGGTGTGTGTGGGTGGTGAGTGTGGGTGGTGAGTGTGGGTAGTGAGTGTGGGTGGTGAGTGTGGGTGGTGAGTGAGTGTGATGAGTGTGGGTGGTGAGTGTGGGTGGTAAGTATGGGTGGTGAGTGTGGGTGGTGAGTGTGGTGAGTGTGGGTGGTTAGTGTGGTGAATGTCGGTGGTGAGTGTGGTGTGGTGAGTGTGGGTGGTGAGTGTGGTGAGTGTGGGTGGTGAGTGTGGGTGGTGAGTGTGGGTGGTGAGTGTGGTGAGTGTGGGTGGTGAGTGTGTGTGGTGAGTGTGAGTGGTGTGTGTGGTGAGTGTGGTGAGTGTGGTGAGTGTGGGTGATGAGTGTGGGTGGTGTGTGTGGTGAGTGTGGGTGGTGAGTGTGGGTGGGGAGTGTGGTGAGTGACTGTGGTGAGTGTGGGTGGTGTGTGTGGTGAATGTGGGTGGTTAGCGTGGGTGGTGTGTGTGGTAAGTGTGGGTGGTGAGTGTGGGTGGTGAGTGTGAGTGGTGAGTGTGGGTGGTGAGTGTGGGTGGTGAGTGAGTGTGGTGAGTGTGGGTGGTGAGTGTGGGTGGTGAGTGTGGGTAGTGAGTGTGGGTGGTGAGTGTGAGTGGTGAGTGTGGGTGGTGAGTGTGGGTGGTGAGTGTGGGTGGTGAGTGTGGGTGGTGAGTGTGGGTAGTGAGTGTGGGTGGTGAGTGTGGGTGGTGATTGTGGGGAGTGTGGGTGGTGAGTGTGGGTGGTGAGTGTGGGTGGTGAGTGTGGTGAGTGTGGGTGGTGAGTGTGGGTGGTGTGTGTGGGTGGTGTGTGTGGGTGGTGAGTGTGGGTGGGGAGTGTGGGTGGGGAGTGTGAGTGGTGAGTGTGGGTGGTGAGTGTGGATGGGGAGTGTGGTGAATGTGGGTGGTGAGTGTTGGTGGTGAGTGTGGGTGGTGAATGTGAGTGGTGAGTGTGGGTGGTGAGTGTGGGTGGTGTGTGTGGTGAGTGTGGTGTGGTGAGTGAGTGTAGTGAGAGTGGGTGGTGTGTGTGGGTGGTGAGTGTGGGTGGTGAGTGTGGGTAGTGAGTGTGGGTGGTGAGTGTGGGTGGTGAGTGAGTGTGATGAGTGTGGGTGGTGAGTGTGGGTGGTAAGTATGGGTGGTGAGTGTGGGTGGTGAGTGTGGTGAGTGTGGGTGGTTAGTGTGGTGAATGTCGGTGGTGAGTGTGGTGTGGTGAGTGTGGGTGGTGAGTGTGGTGAGTGTGGGTGGTGAGTGTGGGTGGTGAGTGTGGGTGGTGAGTGTGGTGAGTGTGGGTGGTGAGTGTGTGTGGTGAGTGTGAGTGGTGTGTGTGGTGAGTGTGGTGAGTGTGGTGAGTGTGGGTGATGAGTGTGGGTGGTGTGTGTGGTGAGTGTGGGTGGTGAGTGTGGGTGGGGAGTGTGGTGAGTGACTGTGGTGAGTGTGGGTGGTGTGTGTGGTGAATGTGGGTGGTTAGCGTGGGTGGTGTGTGTGGTAAGTGTGGGTGGTGAGTGTGGGTGGTGAGTGTGAGTGGTGAGTGTGGGTGGTGAGTGTGGGTGGTGAGTGAGTGTGGTGAGTGTGGGTGGTGAGTGTGGGTGGTGAGTGTGGGTAGTGAGTGTGGGTGGTGAGTGTGAGTGGTGAGTGTGGGTGGTGAGTGTGGGTGGTGAGTGTGGGTGGTGAGTGTGGTGAGTGTGGGTGGTTAGTGTGGTGAGTGTCGGTGGTGAGTGTGGTGTGGTGAGTGTGGTGTGGTGAGTGTGGGTGGTGAGTGTGGGTGGTGAGTGTGTTGGTGAGTGTGGGTGGTGAGTGTGGGTGGTGAGTGTCGTAAGTGTGGTGAGTGTGGGTGGTGAGTGTGAGTGGTGTGTGTGGTGAGTGTGGTGTGGTGAGTGTGGGGTGGTGAGTGAGTGTGGTGAGCGTGGGTGATGAGTGTGGGTGGTGTGTGTGGTGAGTGCGGGTTGTGAGTGTGGGTGGGGAGTGTGGTGAGTGAGTGTGGTGAGTATGGGTGGTTAGTGTGGGTGGTGTGTGTGGTGAGTGTGGGTAGTGAGTATGGTGAGTGACTGTGGTGAGTGTGGGTGGTGTGTGTGGTGAGTGTGGGTGGTGAGTGTGGGTGGTTAGTGTGGGTGGTGTGGGTGGTGAGTGTGGGTGGTGAGTGTGGGTGGTGAGTGTGGTGAGTGTGGGTGGTGAGTGTGGGTGGTGAGTGTGGGTGGTGAGTGTGGGTGGTGAGTGTGGGTGGTGAGTGTGGGTGGTGAGTGTGGGTGGTGAGTGTGGTGAGTGTGGGTGGTGAGTGTGGGTGGTGTGTGTGGGTGGTGAGTGTGGGTGGGGAGTGTGGTGAGTGTGGGTGGTGAGTGTGGGTGGTGAGTGTGGGTGGTGAATGTGAGTGGTGAGTGTGGGTGGTGAGTGTGGGTGGTGTGTGTGGTGAGTGTGGTGTGGTGAGTGAGTGTAGTGAGAGTGGGTGGTGTGTGTGGGTGGTGAGTGTGGGTGGTGAGTGTGGGTAGTGAGTGTGGGTGGTGAGTGTGGGTGGTGAGTGAGTGTGATGAGTGTGGGTGGTGAGTGTGGGTGGTAAGTCTGGGTGGTGAGTGTGGGTGGTGATTGTGGTGAGTGTGGGTGGTTAGTGTGGTGAGTGTCGGTGGTGAGTGTGGTGTGGTGAGTGTGGGTGGTGAGTGTGGTGAGTGTGTGTGGTGAGTGTGGTGAGTGTGGGTGATGAGTGTGGGTGGTGTGCGTGGTGAATGTGGGTGGTGAGTGTGGGTGGGGAGTGTGGTGAGTGTGGGTAGTGAGTATGGTGAGTGACTGTGGTGAGTGTGGGTGGTGTGTGTGGTGAATGTGGGTGGTTAGTGTGGGTGGTGTGTGTGGTGAGTGTGGGTGGTGAGTGTGGGTGGTGAGTGTGAGTAGTGAGTGTGGGTGGTGAGTGTGGGTGGTGAGTGAGTGTGGTGAGTGTGGGTGGTGAGTGTGGGTGGTGAGTGTGGGTAGTGAGTGTGGGTGGTGAGTGTGGGTGGTGATTGTGGTGAGTGTGGGTGGTGAGTGTGGGTGGTGAGTGTGGGTGGTGAGTGTGGGTAGTGAGTGTGGGTGGTTTGTGTGGGTGGGGAGTGTGGTGAGTGTGGGTGGTGTGTGTGGGTGGGGAGTGTGGTGAGTGTGGGTAGTAAGTATGGTGAGTGACTGTGGTGAGTGTGGGTGGTGTGTGTGGTGAATGTGGGTGGTTAGTGTGGGTGGTGTGTGTGGTGAGTGTGGGTGGTGAGTGTGGGTGGTGAGTGTGAGTGGTGAGTGTGGGTGGTGAGTGTGGGTGGTGAGTGTGGGTGGTGAGTGTGGTGAGTGTGGGTGGTGAGTGTGGGTGGTGAGTGTGGGTAGTGAGTGTGGGTGGTGAGTGTGGGTGGTGAGTGTGGGTAGTGAGTGTGGGTGGTGAGTGTGGGTGGTGATTGTGGTGAGTGTGGGAGGGGAGTGTGGGTGGTGTGGGTGGTGAGTGTGGGTGGTGAGTGTGGTGAGTGTGGGTGGTGAGTGTGGGTGGTGTGTGTGGGTGGTGAGTGTGGGTGGGGAGTGTGAGTGGTGAGTGTGGGTGGTGAGTGTGGATGGGGAGTGTGGTGAGTGTGGGTGGTGAGTGTGGGTGGTGAGTGTGGGTGGTGAATGTGAGTGGTGAGTGTGGGTGGTGAGTGTGGGTGGTGTGTGTGGTGAGTGTGGTGTGGTGAGTGAGTGTAGTGAGAGTGGGTGGTGTGTGTGGGTGGTGAGTGTGGGTGGTGAGTGTGGGTAGTGAGTGTGGGTGGTGAGTGTGGGTGGTGAGTGAGTGTGATGAGTGTGGGTGGTGAGTGTGGGTGGTAAGTGTGGGTGGTGAGTGTGGGTGGTGAGTGTGGTGAGTGTGGGTGGTTAGTGTGGTGAGTGTCGGTGGTGAGTGTGGTGTGGTGAGTGTGGGTGGTGAGTGTGGTGAGTGTGGGTGGTGAGTGTGGGTGGTGAGTGTGTGTGGTGAGTGTGAGTGGTGTGTGTGGTGAGTGTGGTGAGTGTGGGTGATGAGTGTGGGTGGTGTGTGTGGTGAGTGTGGGTGGTGAGTGTGGGTGGGGAGTGTGGTGAGTGTGGGTAGTGAGTATGGTGAGTGACTGTGGTGAGTGTGGGTGGTGTGTGTGGTGAATGTGGGTGGTTAGTGTGGGTGGTGTGTGTGGTGAGTGTGGGTGGTGAGTGTGGGTGGTGAGTGTGAGTGGTGAGTGTGGGTGGTGAGTGTGGGTGGTGAGTGTGGGTGGTGAGTGAGTGTGGTGAGTGTAGGTGGTGAGTGTGGGTGGAGAGTGTGGGTAGTGAGTGTGGGTGGTGAGTGTGGGTGGTGATTGTGGGTGCTGAGTGTGGGTGGTGATTGTGGTGAGTGTGGGTGGTGAGTGTGGGTGGTGAGTGTGGGTGGTGAGTGTGGGTGGTGAGTGTGGGTGGTGTGTGTGGGTGGGGAGTGTGGTGAGTGTGGGTAGTGAGTATGGTGAGTGACTGTGGTGAGTGTGAGTGGTGTGTGTGGTGAATGTGTGTGGTTAGTGTGGGTGGTGAGTGTGGTGTGGTGAGTGTGGGTGGTCAGTGGTGAGTGTGGGTGGTGAGTGTGGGTGGTGAGTGTGGGTGGTGAGTGTGGTGAGTGTGGGTGGTTAGTGTGGTGAGTGTCGGTGGTGAGTGTGGGTGGTGAATGTGAGTGGTGAGTGTGGGTGGTGAGTGTGGGTGGTGTGTGTGGTGAGTGTGGTGTGGTGAGTGAGTGTAGTGAGAGTGGGTGGTGTGTGTGGGTGGTGAGTGTGGGTGGTGAGTGTGGGTAGTGAGTGTGGGTGGTGAGTGTGGGTGGTGAGTGAGTGTGATGAGTGTGGGTGGTGAGTGTGGGTGGTAAGTATGGGTGGTGAGTGTGGGTGGTGAGTGTGGTGAGTGTGGGTGGTTAGTGTGGTGAATGTCGGTGGTGAGTGTGGTGTGGTGAGTGTGGGTGGTGAGTGTGGTGAGTGTGGGTGGTGAGTGTGGGTGGTGAGTGTGGGTGGTGAGTGTGGTGAGTGTGGGTGGTGAGTGTGTGTGGTGAGTGTGAGTGGTGTGTGTGGTGAGTGTGGTGAGTGTGGTGAGTGTGGGTGATGAGTGTGGGTGGTGTGTGTGGTGAGTGTGGGTGGTGAGTGTGGGTGGGGAGTGTGGTGAGTGACTGTGGTGAGTGTGGGTGGTGTGTGTGGTGAATGTGGGTGGTTAGCGTGGGTGGTGTGTGTGGTAAGTGTGGGTGGTGAGTGTGGGTGGTGAGTGTGAGTGGTGAGTGTGGGTGGTGAGTGTGGGTGGTGAGTGAGTGTGGTGAGTGTGGGTGGTGAGTGTGGGTGGTGAGTGTGGGTAGTGAGTGTGGGTGGTGAGTGTGAGTGGTGAGTGTGGGTGGTGAGTGTGGGTGGTGAGTGTGGGTGGTGAGTGTGGGTGGTGAGTGTGGGTAGTGAGTGTGGGTGGTGAGTGTGGGTGGTGATTGTGGTGAGTGTGGGTGGGGAGTGTGGGTGGTGAGTGTGGGTGGTGAGTGTGGGTGGTGAGTGTGGTGAGTGTGGGTGGTGAGTGTGGGTGGTGTGTGTGGGTGGTGTGTGTGGGTGGTGAGTGTGGGTGGGGAGTGTGGGTGGGGAGTGTGAGTGGTGAGTGTGGGTGGTGAGTGTGGATGGGGAGTGTGGTGAATGTGGGTGGTGAGTGTTGGTGGTGAGTGTGGGTGGTGAATGTGAGTGGTGAGTGTGGGTGGTGAGTGTGGGTGGTGTGTGTGGTGAGTGTGGTGTGGTGAGTGAGTGTAGTGAGAGTGGGTGGTGTGTGTGGGTGGTGAGTGTGGGTGGTGAGTGTGGGTAGTGAGTGTGGGTGGTGAGTGTGGGTGGTGAGTGAGTGTGATGAGTGTGGGTGGTGAGTGTGGGTGGTAAGTATGGGTGGTGAGTGTGGGTGGTGAGTGTGGTGAGTGTGGGTGGTTAGTGTGGTGAATGTCGGTGGTGAGTGTGGTGTGGTGAGTGTGGGTGGTGAGTGTGGTGAGTGTGGGTGGTGAGTGTGGGTGGTGAGTGTGGGTGGTGAGTGTGGTGAGTGTGGGTGGTGAGTGTGTGTGGTGAGTGTGAGTGGTGTGTGTGGTGAGTGTGGTGAGTGTGGTGAGTGTGGGTGATGAGTGTGGGTGGTGTGTGTGGTGAGTGTGGGTGGTGAGTGTGGGTGGGGAGTGTGGTGAGTGACTGTGGTGAGTGTGGGTGGTGTGTGTGGTGAATGTGGGTGGTTAGCGTGGGTGGTGTGTGTGGTAAGTGTGGGTGGTGAGTGTGGGTGGTGAGTGTGAGTGGTGAGTGTGGGTGGTGAGTGTGGGTGGTGAGTGAGTGTGGTGAGTGTGGGTGGTGAGTGTGGGTGGTGAGTGTGGGTAGTGAGTGTGGGTGGTGAGTGTGAGTGGTGAGTGTGGGTGGTGAGTGTGGGTGGTGAGTGTGGGTGGTGAGTGTGGGTGGTGAGTGTGGGTAGTGAGTGTGGGTGGTGAGTGTGGGTGGTGATTGTGGTGAGTGTGGGTGGGGAGTGTGGGTGGTGAGTGTGGGTGGTGAGTGTGGGTGGTGAGTGTGGTGAGTGTGGGTGGTGAGTGTGGGTGGTGTGTGTGGGTGGTGTGTGTGGGTGGTGAGTGTGGGTGGGGAGTGTGGGTGGGGAGTGTGAGTGGTGAGTGTGGGTGGTGAGTGTGGATGGGGAGTGTGGTGAATGTGGGTGGTGAGTGTTGGTGGTGAGTGTGGGTGGTGAATGTGAGTGGTGAGTGTGGGTGGTGAGTGTGGGTGGTGTGTGTGGTGAGTGTGGTGTGGTGAGTGAGTGTAGTGAGAGTGGGTGGTGTGTGTGGGTGGTGAGTGTGGGTGGTGAGTGTGGGTAGTGAGTGTGGGTGGTGAGTGTGGGTGGTGAGTGAGTGTGATGAGTGTGGGTGGTGAGTGTGGGTGGTAAGTATGGGTGGTGAGTGTGGGTGGTGAGTGTGGTGAGTGTGGGTGGTTAGTGTGGTGAATGTCGGTGGTGAGTGTGGTGTGGTGAGTGTGGGTGGTGAGTGTGGTGAGTGTGGGTGGTGAGTGTGGGTGGTGAGTGTGGGTGGTGAGTGTGGTGAGTGTGGGTGGTGAGTGTGTGTGGTGAGTGTGAGTGGTGTGTGTGGTGAGTGTGGTGAGTGTGGTGAGTGTGGGTGATGAGTGTGGGTGGTGTGTGTGGTGAGTGTGGGTGGTGAGTGTGGGTGGGGAGTGTGGTGAGTGACTGTGGTGAGTGTGGGTGGTGTGTGTGGTGAATGTGGGTGGTTAGCGTGGGTGGTGTGTGTGGTAAGTGTGGGTGGTGAGTGTGGGTGGTGAGTGTGAGTGGTGAGTGTGGGTGGTGAGTGTGGGTGGTGAGTGAGTGTGGTGAGTGTGGGTGGTGAGTGTGGGTGGTGAGTGTGGGTAGTGAGTGTGGGTGGTGAGTGTGAGTGGTGAGTGTGGGTGGTGAGTGTGGGTGGTGAGTGTGGGTGGTGAGTGTGGTGAGTGTGGGTGGTTAGTGTGGTGAGTGTCGGTGGTGAGTGTGGTGTGGTGAGTGTGGTGTGGTGAGTGTGGGTGGTGAGTGTGGGTGGTGAGTGTGTTGGTGAGTGTGGGTGGTGAGTGTGGGTGGTGAGTGTCGTAAGTGTGGTGAGTGTGGGTGGTGAGTGTGAGTGGTGTGTGTGGTGAGTGTGGTGTGGTGAGTGTGGGGTGGTGAGTGAGTGTGGTGAGCGTGGGTGATGAGTGTGGGTGGTGTGTGTGGTGAGTGCGGGTTGTGAGTGTGGGTGGTGAGTGTGGGTGGTGAGTGTGGGTAGTGAGTGTGGGTGGTGAGTGTGGGTGGTGATTGTGGTGAGTGTGGGTGGTGAGTGTGGGTGGTGAGTGTGGGTGGTGAGTGTGGGTAGTGAGTGTGGGTGGTTTGTGTGGGTGGGGAGTGTGGTGAGTGTGGGTGGTGTGTGTGGGTGGGGAGTGTGGTGAGTGTGGGTAGTAAGTATGGTGAGTGACTGTGGTGAGTGTGGGTGGTGTGTGTGGTGAATGTGGGTGGTTAGTGTGGGTGGTGTGTGTGGTGAGTGTGGGTGGTGAGTGTGGGTGGTGAGTGTGAGTGGTGAGTGTGGGTGGTGAGTGTGGGTGGTGAGTGTGGGTGGTGAGTGTGGTGAGTGTGGGTGGTGAGTGTGGGTGGTGAGTGTGGGTAGTGAGTGTGGGTGGTGAGTGTGGGTGGTGAGTGTGGGTAGTGAGTGTGGGTGGTGAGTGTGGGTGGTGATTGTGGTGAGTGTGGGAGGGGAGTGTGGGTGGTGTGGGTGGTGAGTGTGGGTGGTGAGTGTGGTGAGTGTGGGTGGTGAGTGTGGGTGGTGTGTGTGGGTGGTGAGTGTGGGTGGGGAGTGTGAGTGGTGAGTGTGGGTGGTGAGTGTGGATGGGGAGTGTGGTGAGTGTGGGTGGTGAGTGTGGGTGGTGAGTGTGGGTGGTGAATGTGAGTGGTGAGTGTGGGTGGTGAGTGTGGGTGGTGTGTGTGGTGAGTGTGGTGTGGTGAGTGAGTGTAGTGAGAGTGGGTGGTGTGTGTGGGTGGTGAGTGTGGGTGGTGAGTGTGGGTAGTGAGTGTGGGTGGTGAGTGTGGGTGGTGAGTGAGTGTGATGAGTGTGGGTGGTGAGTGTGGGTGGTAAGTGTGGGTGGTGAGTGTGGGTGGTGAGTGTGGTGAGTGTGGGTGGTTAGTGTGGTGAGTGTCGGTGGTGAGTGTGGTGTGGTGAGTGTGGGTGGTGAGTGTGGTGAGTGTGGGTGGTGAGTGTGGGTGGTGAGTGTGTGTGGTGAGTGTGAGTGGTGTGTGTGGTGAGTGTGGTGAGTGTGGGTGATGAGTGTGGGTGGTGTGTGTGGTGAGTGTGGGTGGTGAGTGTGGGTGGGGAGTGTGGTGAGTGTGGGTAGTGAGTATGGTGAGTGACTGTGGTGAGTGTGGGTGGTGTGTGTGGTGAATGTGGGTGGTTAGTGTGGGTGGTGTGTGTGGTGAGTGTGGGTGGTGAGTGTGGGTGGTGAGTGTGAGTGGTGAGTGTGGGTGGTGAGTGTGGGTGGTGAGTGTGGGTGGTGAGTGAGTGTGGTGAGTGTAGGTGGTGAGTGTGGGTGGAGAGTGTGGGTAGTGAGTGTGGGTGGTGAGTGTGGGTGGTGATTGTGGGTGCTGAGTGTGGGTGGTGATTGTGGTGAGTGTGGGTGGTGAGTGTGGGTGGTGAGTGTGGGTGGTGAGTGTGGGTGGTGAGTGTGGGTGGTGTGTGTGGGTGGGGAGTGTGGTGAGTGTGGGTAGTGAGTATGGTGAGTGACTGTGGTGAGTGTGAGTGGTGTGTGTGGTGAATGTGTGTGGTTAGTGTGGGTGGTGAGTGTGGTGTGGTGAGTGTGGGTGGTCAGTGGTGAGTGTGGGTGGTGAGTGTGGGTGGTGAGTGTGGGTGGTGAGTGTGGTGAGTGTGGGTGGTTAGTGTGGTGAGTGTCGGTGGTGAGTGTGGGTGGTGAATGTGAGTGGTGAGTGTGGGTGGTGAGTGTGGGTGGTGTGTGTGGTGAGTGTGGTGTGGTGAGTGAGTGTAGTGAGAGTGGGTGGTGTGTGTGGGTGGTGAGTGTGGGTGGTGAGTGTGGGTAGTGAGTGTGGGTGGTGAGTGTGGGTGGTGAGTGAGTGTGATGAGTGTGGGTGGTGAGTGTGGGTGGTAAGTATGGGTGGTGAGTGTGGGTGGTGAGTGTGGTGAGTGTGGGTGGTTAGTGTGGTGAATGTCGGTGGTGAGTGTGGTGTGGTGAGTGTGGGTGGTGAGTGTGGTGAGTGTGGGTGGTGAGTGTGGGTGGTGAGTGTGGGTGGTGAGTGTGGTGAGTGTGGGTGGTGAGTGTGTGTGGTGAGTGTGAGTGGTGTGTGTGGTGAGTGTGGTGAGTGTGGTGAGTGTGGGTGATGAGTGTGGGTGGTGTGTGTGGTGAATGTGGGTGGTTAGCGTGGGTGGTGTGTGTGGTAAGTGTGGGTGGTGAGTGTGGGTGGTGAGTGTGAGTGGTGAGTGTGGGTGGTGAGTGTGGGTGGTGAGTGAGTGTGGTGAGTGTGGGTGGTGAGTGTGGGTGGTGAGTGTGGGTAGTGAGTGTGGGTGGTGAGTGTGAGTGGTGAGTGTGGGTGGTGAGTGTGGGTGGTGAGTGTGGGTGGTGAGTGTGGGTGGTGAGTGTGGGTAGTGAGTGTGGGTGGTGAGTGTGGGTGGTGATTGTGGTGAGTGTGGGTGGGGAGTGTGGGTGGTGAGTGTGGGTGGTGAGTGTGGGTGGTGAGTGTGGTGAGTGTGGGTGGTGAGTGTGGGTGGTGTGTGTGGGTGGTGTGTGTGGGTGGTGAGTGTGGGTGGGGAGTGTGGGTGGGGAGTGTGAGTGGTGAGTGTGGGTGGTGAGTGTGGATGGGGAGTGTGGTGAATGTGGGTGGTGAGTGTTGGTGGTGAGTGTGGGTGGTGAATGTGAGTGGTGAGTGTGGGTGGTGAGTGTGGGTGGTGTGTGTGGTGAGTGTGGTGTGGTGAGTGAGTGTAGTGAGAGTGGGTGGTGTGTGTGGGTGGTGAGTGTGGGTGGTGAGTGTGGGTAGTGAGTGTGGGTGGTGAGTGTGGGTGGTGAGTGAGTGTGATGAGTGTGGGTGGTGAGTGTGGGTGGTAAGTATGGGTGGTGAGTGTGGGTGGTGAGTGTGGTGAGTGTGGGTGGTTAGTGTGGTGAATGTCGGTGGTGAGTGTGGTGTGGTGAGTGTGGGTGGTGAGTGTGGTGAGTGTGGGTGGTGAGTGTGGGTGGTGAGTGTGGGTGGTGAGTGTGGTGAGTGTGGGTGGTGAGTGTGTGTGGTGAGTGTGAGTGGTGTGTGTGGTGAGTGTGGTGAGTGTGGTGAGTGTGGGTGATGAGTGTGGGTGGTGTGTGTGGTGAGTGTGGGTGGTGAGTGTGGGTGGGGAGTGTGGTGAGTGACTGTGGTGAGTGTGGGTGGTGTGTGTGGTGAATGTGGGTGGTTAGCGTGGGTGGTGTGTGTGGTAAGTGTGGGTGGTGAGTGTGGGTGGTGAGTGTGAGTGGTGAGTGTGGGTGGTGAGTGTGGGTGGTGAGTGAGTGTGGTGAGTGTGGGTGGTGAGTGTGGGTGGTGAGTGTGGGTAGTGAGTGTGGGTGGTGAGTGTGAGTGGTGAGTGTGGGTGGTGAGTGTGGGTGGTGAGTGTGGGTGGTGAGTGTGGGTGGTGAGTGTGGGTAGTGAGTGTGGGTGGTGAGTGTGGGTGGTGATTGTGGTGAGTGTGGGTGGGGAGTGTGGGTGGTGAGTGTGGGTGGTGAGTGTGGGTGGTGAGTGTGGTGAGTGTGGGTGGTGAGTGTGGGTGGTGTGTGTGGGTGGTGTGTGTGGGTGGTGAGTGTGGGTGGGGAGTGTGGGTGGGGAGTGTGAGTGGTGAGTGTGGGTGGTGAGTGTGGATGGGGAGTGTGGTGAATGTGGGTGGTGAGTGTTGGTGGTGAGTGTGGGTGGTGAATGTGAGTGGTGAGTGTGGGTGGTGAGTGTGGGTGGTGTGTGTGGTGAGTGTGGTGTGGTGAGTGAGTGTAGTGAGAGTGGGTGGTGTGTGTGGGTGGTGAGTGTGGGTGGTGAGTGTGGGTAGTGAGTGTGGGTGGTGAGTGTGATGAGTGTGGGTGGTGAGTGTGGGTGGTAAGTATGGGTGGTGAGTGTGGGTGGTGAGTGTGGTGAGTGTGGGTGGTTAGTGTGGTGAATGTCGGTGGTGAGTGTGGTGTGGTGAGTGTGGGTGGTGAGTGTGGTGAGTGTGGGTGGTGAGTGTGGGTGGTGAGTGTGGGTGGTGAGTGTGGTGAGTGTGGGTGGTGAGTGTGTGTGGTGAGTGTGAGTGGTGTGTGTGGTGAGTGTGGTGAGTGTGGTGAGTGTGGGTGATGAGTGTGGGTGGTGTGTGTGGTGAGTGTGGGTGGTGAGTGTGGGTGGGGAGTGTGGTGAGTGACTGTGGTGAGTGTGGGTGGTGTGTGTGGTGAATGTGGGTGGTTAGCGTGGGTGGTGTGTGTGGTAAGTGTGGGTGGTGAGTGTGGGTGGTGAGTGTGAGTGGTGAGTGTGGGTGGTGAGTGTGGGTGGTGAGTGAGTGTGGTGAGTGTGGGTGGTGAGTGTGGGTGGTGAGTGTGGGTAGTGAGTGTGGGTGGTGAGTGTGAGTGGTGAGTGTGGGTGGTGAGTGTGGGTGGTGAGTGTGGGTGGTGAGTGTGGTGAGTGTGGGTGGTTAGTGTGGTGAGTGTCGGTGGTGAGTGTGGTGTGGTGAGTGTGGTGTGGTGAGTGTGGGTGGTGAGTGTGGGTGGTGAGTGTGTTGGTGAGTGTGGGTGGTGAGTGTGGGTGGTGAGTGTCGTAAGTGTGGTGAGTGTGGGTGGTGAGTGTGAGTGGTGTGTGTGGTGAGTGTGGTGTGGTGAGTGTGGGGTGGTGAGTGAGTGTGGTGAGCGTGGGTGATGAGTGTGGGTGGTGTGTGTGGTGAGTGCGGGTTGTGAGTGTGGGTGGGGAGTGTGGTGAGTGAGTGTGGTGAGTATGGGTGGTTAGTGTGGGTGGTGTGTGTGGTGAGTGTGGGTAGTGAGTATGGTGAGTGACTGTGGTGAGTGTGGGTGGTGTGTGTGGTGAGTGTGGGTGGTGAGTGTGGGTGGTTAGTGTGGGTGGTGTGGGTGGTGAGTGTGGGTGGTGAGTGTGGGTGGTGAGTGTGGTGAGTGTGGGTGGTGAGTGTGGGTGGTGAGTGTGGGTGGTGAGTGTGGGTGGTGAGTGTGGGTGGTGAGTGTGGGTGGTGAGTGTGGGTGGTGAGTGTGGTGAGTGTGGGTGGTGAGTGTGGGTGGTGTGTGTGGGTGGTGAGTGTGGGTGGGGAGTGTGGTGAGTGTGGGTGGTGAGTGTGGGTGGTGAGTGTGGGTGGTGAATGTGAGTGGTGAGTGTGGGTGGTGAGTGTGGGTGGTGTGTGTGGTGAGTGTGGTGTGGTGAGTGAGTGTAGTGAGAGTGGGTGGTGTGTGTGGGTGGTGAGTGTGGGTGGTGAGTGTGGGTAGTGAGTGTGGGTGGTGAGTGTGGGTGGTGAGTGAGTGTGATGAGTGTGGGTGGTGAGTGTGGGTGGTAAGTCTGGGTGGTGAGTGTGGGTGGTGATTGTGGTGAGTGTGGGTGGTTAGTGTGGTGAGTGTCGGTGGTGAGTGTGGTGTGGTGAGTGTGGGTGGTGAGTGTGGTGAGTGTGTGTGGTGAGTGTGGTGAGTGTGGGTGATGAGTGTGGGTGGTGTGCGTGGTGAATGTGGGTGGTGAGTGTGGGTGGGGAGTGTGGTGAGTGTGGGTAGTGAGTATGGTGAGTGACTGTGGTGAGTGTGGGTGGTGTGTGTGGTGAATGTGGGTGGTTAGTGTGGGTGGTGTGTGTGGTGAGTGTGGGTGGTGAGTGTGGGTGGTGAGTGTGAGTAGTGAGTGTGGGTGGTGAGTGTGGGTGGTGAGTGAGTGTGGTGAGTGTGGGTGGTGAGTGTGGGTGGTGAGTGTGGGTGGTGAGTGTGGGTAGTGAGTGTGGGTGGTGAGTGTGGGTGGTGATTGTGGTGAGTGTGGGTGGTGAGTGTGGGTGGTGAGTGTGGGTGGTGAGTGTGGGTAGTGAGTGTGGGTGGTTTGTGTGGGTGGGGAGTGTGGTGAGTGTGGGTGGTGTGTGTGGGTGGGGAGTGTGGTGAGTGTGGGTAGTAAGTATGGTGAGTGACTGTGGTGAGTGTGGGTGGTGTGTGTGGTGAATGTGGGTGGTTAGTGTGGGTGGTGTGTGTGGTGAGTGTGGGTGGTGAGTGTGGGTGGTGAGTGTGAGTGGTGAGTGTGGGTGGTGAGTGTGGGTGGTGAGTGTGGGTGGTGAGTGTGGTGAGTGTGGGTGGTGAGTGTGGGTGGTGAGTGTGGGTAGTGAGTGTGGGTGGTGAGTGTGGGTGGTGAGTGTGGGTAGTGAGTGTGGGTGGTGAGTGTGGGTGGTGATTGTGGTGAGTGTGGGAGGGGAGTGTGGGTGGTGTGGGTGGTGAGTGTGGGTGGTGAGTGTGGTGAGTGTGGGTGGTGAGTGTGGGTGGTGTGTGTGGGTGGTGAGTGTGGGTGGGGAGTGTGAGTGGTGAGTGTGGGTGGTGAGTGTGGATGGGGAGTGTGGTGAGTGTGGGTGGTGAGTGTGGGTGGTGAGTGTGGGTGGTGAATGTGAGTGGTGAGTGTGGGTGGTGAGTGTGGGTGGTGTGTGTGGTGAGTGTGGTGTGGTGAGTGAGTGTAGTGAGAGTGGGTGGTGTGTGTGGGTGGTGAGTGTGGGTGGTGAGTGTGGGTAGTGAGTGTGGGTGGTGAGTGTGGGTGGTGAGTGAGTGTGATGAGTGTGGGTGGTGAGTGTGGGTGGTAAGTGTGGGTGGTGAGTGTGGGTGGTGAGTGTGGTGAGTGTGGGTGGTTAGTGTGGTGAGTGTCGGTGGTGAGTGTGGTGTGGTGAGTGTGGGTGGTGAGTGTGGTGAGTGTGGGTGGTGAGTGTGGGTGGTGAGTGTGTGTGGTGAGTGTGAGTGGTGTGTGTGGTGAGTGTGGTGAGTGTGGGTGATGAGTGTGGGTGGTGTGTGTGGTGAGTGTGGGTGGTGAGTGTGGGTGGGGAGTGTGGTGAGTGTGGGTAGTGAGTATGGTGAGTGACTGTGGTGAGTGTGGGTGGTGTGTGTGGTGAATGTGGGTGGTTAGTGTGGGTGGTGTGTGTGGTGAGTGTGGGTGGTGAGTGTGGGTGGTGAGTGTGAGTGGTGAGTGTGGGTGGTGAGTGTGGGTGGTGAGTGTGGGTGGTGAGTGAGTGTGGTGAGTGTAGGTGGTGAGTGTGGGTGGAGAGTGTGGGTAGTGAGTGTGGGTGGTGAGTGTGGGTGGTGATTGTGGGTGCTGAGTGTGGGTGGTGATTGTGGTGAGTGTGGGTGGTGAGTGTGGGTGGTGAGTGTGGGTGGTGAGTGTGGGTGGTGAGTGTGGGTGGTGTGTGTGGGTGGGGAGTGTGGTGAGTGTGGGTAGTGAGTATGGTGAGTGACTGTGGTGAGTGTGAGTGGTGTGTGTGGTGAATGTGTGTGGTTAGTGTGGGTGGTGAGTGTGGTGTGGTGAGTGTGGGTGGTCAGTGGTGAGTGTGGGTGGTGAGTGTGGGTGGTGAGTGTGGGTGGTGAGTGTGGTGAGTGTGGGTGGTTAGTGTGGTGAGTGTCGGTGGTGAGTGTGGTGTGGTGAGTGTGGGTGGTGAGTGTGGGTGGTGAGTGTGGTGGTGAGTGTGGGTGGTGAGTGTGGGTGGTGAGTGTCGTGAGTGTGGTGAGTGTGGGTGGTGAGTGTGTGTGGTGAGTGTGAGTGGTGTGTGTGGTTAGTGTGGTGTGGTGAGTGTGGGGTGGTGAGTGAGTGTGGTGAGTGTGGGTGATGAGTGTGGGTGGTGTGTGTGGTGAGTGCGGGTTGTGAGTGTGGGTGGGGAGTGTGGTGAGTGAGTGTGGTGAGTATGGGTGGTTAGTGTGGGTGGTGTGTGTGGTGAGTATGGTGAGTGACTGTGGTGAGTGTGGGTGGTGTGTGTGGTGAGTGTGGGTGGTGAGTGTGGGTGGTTAGTGTGGGTGGTGTGTGTGGTGAGTGTGGGTGGTGAGTGTGGGTGGTGAGTGTGGGTGGTGAGTGTGAGTGGTGAGTGTGGGTGGTGAGTGTGGGTGGTGAGTGTGGTGAGTGTGGGTGGTGAGTGTGGGTGGTGAGTGTGGGTAGTGAGTGTGGGTGGTGAGTGTGGGTGGTGATTGTGGTGAGTGTGGGTGGGGAGTGTGGGTGGTGAGTGTGGGTGGTGAGTGTGGGTGGTGAGTGTGGTGAGTGTGGGTGGTGAGTGTGGGTGGTGTGTGTGGGTGGTGTGTGTGGGTGGTGAGTGTGGGTGGGGAGTGTGGGTGGGGAGTGTGAGTGGTGAGTGTGGGTGGTGAGTGTGGATGGGGAGTGTGGTGAATGTGGGTGGTGAGTGTTGGTGGTGAGTGTGGGTGGTGAATGTGAGTGGTGAGTGTGGGTGGTGAGTGTGGGTGGTGTGTGTGGTGAGTGTGGTGTGGTGAGTGAGTGTAGTGAGAGTGGGTGGTGTGTGTGGGTGGTGAGTGTGGGTGGTGAGTGTGGGTAGTGAGTGTGGGTGGTGAGTGTGGGTGGTGAGTGAGTGTGATGAGTGTGGGTGGTGAGTGTGGGTGGTAAGTATGGGTGGTGAGTGTGGGTGGTGAGTGTGGTGAGTGTGGGTGGTTAGTGTGGTGAATGTCGGTGGTGAGTGTGGTGTGGTGAGTGTGGGTGGTGAGTGTGGTGAGTGTGGGTGGTGAGTGTGGGTGGTGAGTGTGGGTGGTGAGTGTGGTGAGTGTGGGTGGTGAGTGTGTGTGGTGAGTGTGAGTGGTGTGTGTGGTGAGTGTGGTGAGTGTGGTGAGTGTGGGTGATGAGTGTGGGTGGTGTGTGTGGTGAGTGTGGGTGGTGAGTGTGGGTGGGGAGTGTGGTGAGTGACTGTGGTGAGTGTGGGTGGTGTGTGTGGTGAATGTGGGTGGTTAGCGTGGGTGGTGTGTGTGGTAAGTGTGGGTGGTGAGTGTGGGTGGTGAGTGTGAGTGGTGAGTGTGGGTGGTGAGTGTGGGTGGTGAGTGAGTGTGGTGAGTGTGGGTGGTGAGTGTGGGTGGTGAGTGTGGGTAGTGAGTGTGGGTGGTGAGTGTGAGTGGTGAGTGTGGGTGGTGAGTGTGGGTGGTGAGTGTGGGTGGTGAGTGTGGTGAGTGTGGGTGGTTAGTGTGGTGAGTGTCGGTGGTGAGTGTGGTGTGGTGAGTGTGGTGTGGTGAGTGTGGGTGGTGAGTGTGGGTGGTGAGTGTGTTGGTGAGTGTGGGTGGTGAGTGTGGGTGGTGAGTGTCGTAAGTGTGGTGAGTGTGGGTGGTGAGTGTGAGTGGTGTGTGTGGTGAGTGTGGTGTGGTGAGTGTGGGGTGGTGAGTGTGGGTGGTGTGTGTGGTGAGTGCGGGTTGTGAGTGTGGGTGGGGAGTGTGGTGAGTGAGTGTGGTGAGTATGGGTGGTTAGTGTGGGTGGTGTGTGTGGTGAGTGTGGGTAGTGAGTATGGTGAGTGACTGTAGTGAGTGTGG
Source organism: Lampetra fluviatilis (assembly GCF_964198595.1). Classification (NCBI taxonomy): domain Eukaryota; kingdom Metazoa; phylum Chordata; class Hyperoartia; order Petromyzontiformes; family Petromyzontidae; genus Lampetra; species Lampetra fluviatilis. Next base: position 719,762 of record NC_136312.1, on the reverse strand, counting down.
GTGGTGTGTGTGGTGAGTGTGGGTGGTGAGTGTGGGTGGTTAGTGTGGGTGGTGTGGGTGGTGAGTGTGGGTGGTGAGTGTGGGTGGTGAGTGTGGTGAGTGTGGGTGGTGAGTGTGGGTGGTGAGTGTGGGTGGTGAGTGTGGGTGGTGAGTGTGGGTGGTGAGTGTGGGTGGTGAGTGTGGGTGGTGAGTGTGGGTGGTGAGTGTGGTGAGTGTGGGTGGTGAGTGTGGGTGGTGTGTGTGGGTGGTGAGTGTGGGTGGGGAGTGTGAGTGGTGAGTGTGGGTGGTGAGTGTGGATGGGGAGTGTGGTGAGTGTGGGTGGTGAGTGTGGGTGGTGAGTGTGGGTGGTGAATGTGAGTGGTGAGTGTGGGTGGTGAGTGTGGGTGGTGTGTGTGGTGAGTGTGGTGTGGTGAGTGAGTGTAGTGAGAGTGGGTGGTGTGTGTGGGTGGTGAGTGTGGGTGGTGAGTGTGGGTAGTGAGTGTGGGTGGTGAGTGTGGGTGGTGAGTGAGTGTGATGAGTGTGGGTGGTGAGTGTGGGTGGTAAGTCTGGGTGGTGAGTGTGGGTGGTGATTGTGGTGAGTGTGGGTGGTTAGTGTGGTGAGTGTCGGTGGTGAGTGTGGTGTGGTGAGTGTGGGTGGTGAGTGTGGTGAGTGTGGGTGGTGAGTGTGGGTGGTGAGTGTGGGTGGTGAGTGTGGTGAGTGTGGGTGGTGAGTGTGGGTGGTGTGTGTGGTGAGTGTGGGTGGTCAGTGTGGGTGGGGAGTGTTGTGAGTGTGGGAAGTGAGTATGGTGAGTGACTGTGGTGAGTGTGGGTGGTGTGTGTGGTGAATGTGGGTGGTTAGTGTGGGTGGTGTGTGTGGTGAGTGTGGGTGGTGAGTGTGGGTGGTGAGTGTGGTGGTGAGTGTGGGTGGTGAGTGTGGGTGGTGAGTGTCGTAAGTGTGGTGAGTGTGGGTGGTGAGTGTGTGTGGTGAGTGGTGTGTGTGGTGAGTGTGGTGTGGTGAGTGTGGGGTGGTGAGTGAGTGTGGTGAGTGTGGGTGATGAGTGTGGGTGGTGTGTATGGTGAGTGCGGGTTGTGAGTGTGGGTGGGGAGTGTGGTGAGTGAGTGTGGTGAGTATGGGTGGTTAGTGTGGGTGGTGTGTGTGGTGAGTGTGGGTAGTGAGTATGGTGAGTGACTGTGGTGAGTGTGGGTGGTGTGTGTGGTGAGTGTGTGTGGTGAGTGGTTAGTGTGGGTGGTGTGTGTGGTGAGTGTGGGTGGTGAGTGTGGGTGGTGAGTGTGAGTGGTGAGTGTGGGTGGTGAGTGTGGTGAGTGTGGGTGGTGAGTGTGGGTGGTGAGTGTGGGTGGTGATTGTGGTGAGTGTGGGTGGTGAGTGTGATGAGTGTGGGTGGTGAGTGTGGGTGGTGAGTGTGGGTGGGGAATGTGGTGAGTGTGGGTGGTGTGTGTGGGTGGTGAGTGTGGGTGGTGAGTGAGTGTGATGAGTGTGGGTGGTGAGTGTGGGTGGTAAGTCTGGGTGGTGAGTGTGGGTGGTGAGTGTGGTGAGTGTGGGTGGTTAGTGTGGTGAGTGTCGGTGGTGAGTGTGGTGTGGTGAGTGTGGGTGGTGAGTGTGGTGAGTGTGGGTGGTGAGTGTGGTGAGTGTGGGTGGTGAGTGTGGGTGGTGAGTGTGGGTGGTGAGTGTGGTGAGTGTGGGTGGTGAGTGTGTGTGGTGAGTGTGAGTGGTGTGTGTGGTGAGTGTGGTGAGTGTGGGTGATGAGTGTGGGTGGTGTGTGTGGTGAGTGTGGGTGGTCAGTGTGGGTGGGGAGTGTGGTGATTGTGGGTAGTGAGTATGGTGAGTGACTGTGGTGAGTGTGGGTGGTGTGTGTGGTGAATGTGGGTGGTTAGTGTGGGTGGTGTGTGTGGTGAGTGTGGGTGGTGAGTGTGGGTGGTGAGTGTGAGTGGTGAGTGTGGGTGGTGAGTGTGGGTGGTGAGTGAGTGTGGTGAGTGTGGGTGGTGAGTGTGGGTGGTGAGTGTGGGTGGTGAGTGTGGGTGGTGAGTGTGGGTGGTGATTGTGGTGAGTGTGGGTGGTGAGTGTGGGTGGTGAGTGTGGGTGGTGAGTGTGGGTAGTGAGTGTGGGTGGGGAATGTGGTGAGTGTGGGTGGTGTGTGTGGGTGGGGAGTGTGGTGAGTGTGGGTAGTGAGTATGGTGAGTGACTGTGGTGAGTGTGGGTGGTGTGTGTGGTGAATGTGGGTGGTTAGTGTGGGTGGTGTGTGTGGTGAGTATGGGTGGTGAGTGTGGGTGGTGAGTGTGGGTGGTGAGTGTAGTGAGTGTGGGTGGTGAGTGTGGGTGGGGAGTGTGGGTGGTGAGTGTGGGTGGTGAGTGTGGGTGGTGAGTGTGGTGAGTGTGAGTGGTGAGTGTGGGTGGGGAGTGTGGGTGGGGAGTGTGAGTAGTGAGTGTGGGTGGTTTGTGTGGGTGGGGAGTGTGGTGAGTGTGGGTGGTGAGTGTGGGTGGTGAGTGTGGGTGGTGAATGTGAGTGGTGAGTGTGGGTGGGGAGTGTGGGTGGTGTGTGTGGTGAGTGTGTGTGGTGAGTGGTTAGTGTGGGTGGTGTGTGTGGTGAGTGTGGGTGGTGAGTGTGGGTGGTGAGTGTGGTGAGTGTGGGTGGTGAGTGTGGGTGGTGAGTGTGGGTGGTGATTGTGGTGAGTGTGGGTGGTGAGTGTGGGTGGTGAGTGTGATGAGTGTGGGTGGTGTGTGTGGGTGGTGAGTGTGGGTGGGGAGTGTGAGTAGTGAGAGTGGGTGGTGTGTGTGGGTGGTGAGTGTGGGTGGGGAATGTGGTGAGTGTGGGTGGTGTGTGTGGGTGGTGAGTGTGGGTGGTGAGTGAGTGTGATGAGTGTGGGTGGTGAGTGTGGGTGGTAAGTCTGGGTGGTGAGTGTGGGTGGTGAGTGTGGTGAGTGTGGGTGGTTAGTGTGGTGAGTGTCGGTGGTGAGTGTGGTGTGGTGAGTGTGGGTGGTGAGTGTGGTGAGTGTGGGTGGTGAGTGTGGTGAGTGTGGGTGGTGAGTGTGGGTGGTGAGTGTGGGTGGTGAGTGTGGTGAGTGTGGGTGGTGAGTGTGTGTGGTGAGTGTGAGTGGTGTGTGTGGTGAGTGTGGTGAGTGTGGGTGATGAGTGTGGGTGGTGTGTGTGGTGAGTGTGGGTGGTCAGTGTGGGTGGGGAGTGTGGTGATTGTGGGTAGTGAGTATGGTGAGTGACTGTGGTGAGTGTGGGTGGTGTGTGTGGTGAATGTGGGTGGTTAGTGTGGGTGGTGTGTGTGGTGAGTGTGGGTGGTGAGTGTGGGTGGTGAGTGTGGTGAGTGTGGGTGGTGAGTGTGTGTGGTGAGTGTGAGTGGTGTGTGTGGTGAGTGTGGTGAGTGTGGTGAGTGTGGGTGATGAGTGTGGGTGGTGTGTGTGGTGAGTGTGGGTGGTGAGTGTGGGTGGGGAGTGTGGTGAGTGACTGTGGTGAGTGTGGGTGGTGTGTGTGGTGAATGTGGGTGGTTAGCGTGGGTGGTGTGTGTGGTAAGTGTGGGTGGTGAGTGTGGGTGGTGAGTGTGAGTGGTGAGTGTGGGTGGTGAGTGTGGGTGGTGAGTGAGTGTGGTGAGTGTGGGTGGTGAGTGTGGGTGGTGAGTGTGGGTAGTGAGTGTGGGTGGTGAGTGTGAGTGGTGAGTGTGGGTGGTGAGTGTGGGTGGTGAGTGTGGGTGGTGAGTGTGGTGAGTGTGGGTGGTTAGTGTGGTGAGTGTCGGTGGTGAGTGTGGTGTGGTGAGTGTGGTGTGGTGAGTGTGGGTGGTGAGTGTGGGTGGTGAGTGTGTTGGTGAGTGTGGGTGGTGAGTGTGGGTGGTGAGTGTCGTAAGTGTGGTGAGTGTGGGTGGTGAGTGTGAGTGGTGTGTGTGGTGAGTGTGGTGTGGTGAGTGTGGGGTGGTGAGTGTGGGTGGTGTGTGTGGTGAGTGCGGGTTGTGAGTGTGGGTGGGGAGTGTGGTGAGTGAGTGTGGTGAGTATGGGTGGTTAGTGTGGGTGGTGTGTGTGGTGAGTGTGGGTAGTGAGTATGGTGAGTGACTGTGGTGAGTGTGGGTGGTGTGTGTGGTGAGTGTGGGTGGTGAGTGTGGGTGGTTAGTGTGGGTGGTGTGGGTGGTGAGTGTGGGTGGTGAGTGTGGGTGGTGAGTGTGGTGAGTGTGGGTGGTGAGTGTGGGTGGTGAGTGTGGGTGGTGAGTGTGGGTGGTGAGTGTGGGTGGTGAGTGTGGGTGGTGAGTGTGGGTGGTGAGTGTGGGTGGTGAGTGTGGTGAGTGTGGGTGGTGAGTGTGGGTGGTGTGTGTGGGTGGTGAGTGTGGGTGGGGAGTGTGAGTGGTGAGTGTGGGTGGTGAGTGTGGATGGGGAGTGTGGTGAGTGTGGGTGGTGAGTGTGGGTGGTGAGTGTGGGTGGTGAATGTGAGTGGTGAGTGTGGGTGGTGAGTGTGGTGTGGTGAGTGAGTGTAGTGAGAGTGGGTGGTGTGTGTGGGTGGTGAGTGTGGGTGGTGAGTGTGGGTAGTGAGTGTGGGTGGTGAGTGTGGGTGGTGAGTGAGTGTGATGAGTGTGGGTGGTGAGTGTGGGTGGTAAGTCTGGGTGGTGAGTGTGGGTGGTGATTGTGGTGAGTGTGGGTGGTTAGTGTGGTGAGTGTCGGTGGTGAGTGTGGTGTGGTGAGTGTGGGTGGTGAGTGTGGTGAGTGTGGGTGGTGAGTGTGGGTGGTGAGTGTGGGTGGTGAGTGTGGTGAGTGTGGGTGGTGAGTGTGGGTGGTGTGTGTGGTGAGTGTGGGTGGTCAGTGTGGGTGGGGAGTGTTGTGAGTGTGGGAAGTGAGTATGGTGAGTGACTGTGGTGAGTGTGGGTGGTGTGTGTGGTGAATGTGGGTGGTTAGTGTGGGTGGTGTGTGTGGTGAGTGTGGGTGGTGAGTGTGGGTGGTGAGTGTGGTGGTGAGTGTGGGTGGTGAGTGTGGGTGGTGAGTGTCGTAAGTGTGGTGAGTGTGGGTGGTGAGTGTGTGTGGTGAGTGGTGTGTGTGGTGAGTGTGGTGTGGTGAGTGTGGGGTGGTGAGTGAGTGTGGTGAGTGTGGGTGATGAGTGTGGGTGGTGTGTATGGTGAGTGCGGGTTGTGAGTGTGGGTGGGGAGTGTGGTGAGTGAGTGTGGTGAGTATGGGTGGTTAGTGTGGGTGGTGTGTGTGGTGAGTGTGGGTAGTGAGTATGGTGAGTGACTGTGGTGAGTGTGGGTGGTGTGTGTGGTGAGTGTGTGTGGTGAGTGGTTAGTGTGGGTGGTGTGTGTGGTGAGTGTGGGTGGTGAGTGTGGGTGGTGAGTGTGAGTGGTGAGTGTGGGTGGTGAGTGTGGTGAGTGTGGGTGGTGAGTGTGGGTGGTGAGTGTGGGTGGTGATTGTGGTGAGTGTGGGTGGTGAGTGTGATGAGTGTGGGTGGTGAGTGTGGGTGGTGAGTGTGGGTGGGGAATGTGGTGAGTGTGGGTGGTGTGTGTGGGTGGTGAGTGTGGGTGGTGAGTGAGTGTGATGAGTGTGGGTGGTGAGTGTGGGTGGTAAGTCTGGGTGGTGAGTGTGGGTGGTGAGTGTGGTGAGTGTGGGTGGTTAGTGTGGTGAGTGTCGGTGGTGAGTGTGGTGTGGTGAGTGTGGGTGGTGAGTGTGGTGAGTGTGGGTGGTGAGTGTGGTGAGTGTGGGTGGTGAGTGTGGGTGGTGAGTGTGGGTGGTGAGTGTGGTGAGTGTGGGTGGTGAGTGTGTGTGGTGAGTGTGAGTGGTGTGTGTGGTGAGTGTGGTGAGTGTGGGTGATGAGTGTGGGTGGTGTGTGTGGTGAGTGTGGGTGGTCAGTGTGGGTGGGGAGTGTGGTGATTGTGGGTAGTGAGTATGGTGAGTGACTGTGGTGAGTGTGGGTGGTGTGTGTGGTGAATGTGGGTGGTTAGTGTGGGTGGTGTGTGTGGTGAGTGTGGGTGGTGAGTGTGGGTGGTGAGTGTGAGTGGTGAGTGTGGGTGGTGAGTGTGGGTGGTGAGTGAGTGTGGTGAGTGTGGGTGGTGAGTGTGGGTGGTGAGTGTGGGTAGTGAGTGTGGGTGGTGAGTGTGGGTGGTGATTGTGGTGAGTGTGGGTGGTGAGTGTGGGTGGTGAGTGTGGGTGGTGAGTGTGGGTGGTGAGTGTGGGTAGTGAGTGTGGGTGGGGAATGTGGTGAGTGTGGGTGGTGTGTGTGGGTGGGGAGTGTGGTGAGTGTGGGTAGTGAGTATGGTGAGTGACTGTGGTGAGTGTGGGTGGTGTGTGTGGTGAATGTGGGTGGTTAGTGTGGGTGGTGTGTGTGGTGAGTATGGGTGGTGAGTGTGGGTGGTGAGTGTGGGTGGTGAGTGTAGTGAGTGTGGGTGGTGAGTGTGGGTGGGGAGTGTGGGTGGTGAGTGTGGGTGGTGAGTGTGGGTGGTGAGTGTGGTGAGTGTGAGTGGTGAGTGTGGGTGGGGAGTGTGGGTGGGGAGTGTGAGTAGTGAGTGTGGGTGGTTTGTGTGGGTGGGGAGTGTGGTGAGTGTGGGTGGTGAGTGTGGGTGGTGAGTGTGGGTGGTGAATGTGAGTGGTGAGTGTGGGTGGGGAGTGTGGGTGGTGTGTGTGGTGAGTGTGTGTGGTGAGTGGTTAGTGTGGGTGGTGTGTGTGGTGAGTGTGGGTGGTGAGTGTGGGTGGTGAGTGTGAGTGGTGAGTGTGGGTGGTGAGTGTGGTGAGTGTGGGTGGTGAGTGTGGGTGGTGAGTGTGGGTGGTGATTGTGGTGAGTGTGGGTGGTGAGTGTGGGTGGTGAGTGTGATGAGTGTGGGTGGTGTGTGTGGGTGGTGAGTGTGGGTGGGGAGTGTGAGTAGTGAGAGTGGGTGGTGTGTGTGGGTGGTGAGTGTGGGTGGGGAATGTGGTGAGTGTGGGTGGTGTGTGTGGGTGGTGAGTGTGGGTGGTGAGTGAGTGTGATGAGTGTGGGTGGTGAGTGTGGGTGGTAAGTCTGGGTGGTGAGTGTGGGTGGTGAGTGTGGTGAGTGTGGGTGGTTAGTGTGGTGAGTGTCGGTGGTGAGTGTGGTGTGGTGAGTGTGGGTGGTGAGTGTGGTGAGTGTGGGTGGTGAGTGTGGTGAGTGTGGGTGGTGAGTGTGGGTGGTGAGTGTGGGTGGTGAGTGTGGTGAGTGTGGGTGGTGAGTGTGTGTGGTGAGTGTGAGTGGTGTGTGTGGTGAGTGTGGTGAGTGTGGGTGATGAGTGTGGGTGGTGTGTGTGGTGAGTGTGGGTGGTCAGTGTGGGTGGGGAGTGTGGTGATTGTGGGTAGTGAGTATGGTGAGTGACTGTGGTGAGTGTGGGTGGTGTGTGTGGTGAATGTGGGTGGTTAGTGTGGGTGGTGTGTGTGGTGAGTGTGGGTGGTGAGTGTGGGTGGTGAGTGTGAGTGGTGAGTGTGGGTGGTGAGTGTGGGTGGTGAGTGAGTGTGGTGAGTGTGGGTGGTGAGTGTGGGTGGTGAGTGTGGGTGGTGAGTGTGGGTGGTGAGTGTGGGTAGTGAGTGTGGGTGGTGAGTGTGGGTGGTGATTGTGGTGAGTGTGGGTGGTGAGTGTGGGTGGTGAGTGTGGGTGGTGAGTGTGGGTGGTGAGTGTGGGTAGTGAGTGTGGGTGGGGAATGTGGTGAGTGTGGGTGGTGTGTGTGGGTGGGGAGTGTGGTGAGTGTGGGTAGTGAGTATGGTGAGTGACTGTGGTGAGTGTGGGTGGTGTGTGTGGTGAATGTGGGTGGTTAGTGTGGGTGGTGTGTGTGGTGAGTGTGGGTGGTGAGTGTGGGTGGTGAGTGTGGGTGGTGAGTGTAGTGAGTGTGGGTGGTGAGTGTGGGTGGGGAGTGTGGGTGGTGAGTGTGGGTGGTGAGTGTGGGTGGTGAGTGTGGTGAGTGTGAGTGGTGAGTGTGGGTGGGGAGTGTGGGTGGGGAGTGTGAGTAGTGAGTGTGGGTGGTTTGTGTGGGTGGGGAGTGTGGTGAGTGTGGGTGGTGAGTGTGGGTGGTGAGTGTGGGTGGTGAATGTGAGTGGTGAGTGTGGGTGGGGAGTGTGGGTGGTGTGTGTGGTGAGTGTGGTGTGGTGAGTGAGTGTAGTGAGAGTGGGTGGTGTGTGTGGGTGGTGTGTGTGGGTGGTGAGTGTGGGTGGTGAGTGTGGGTAGTGAGTGTGGGTGGTGAGTGTGGGTGGTGAGTGAGTGTGGTGAGTGTGGTGAGTGTGGGTGGTGAGTGTGGGTGGTAAGTGTGGGTGGTGAGTGTGGGTGGTGAGTGTGGTGAGTGTGGGTGGTTAGTGTGGTGAGTGTCGGTGGTGAGTGTGGTGTGGTGTGGGTGGTGAGTGTGGTGAGTGTGGGTGGTGAGTGTGGGTGGTGAGTGTGGTGAGTGTGGGTGGTGAGTGTGGGTGGTGAGTGTGGTGAGTGTGGGTGGTGAGTGTGGGTGGTGTGGGTGGTGAGTGTGGGTGGTGAGTGTGGGTGGTGAGTGTGGGTGGTGAGTGTGGGTGGTGAGTGTGGGTGGTGAGTGTGGGTGGTGAGTGTGGGTGGTGAGTGTGGGTGGTGAGTGTGTGTGGTGAGTGTGGGTGGTGAGTGTGGGTGGTGATTGTGGTGAGTGTGGGTGGGGAGTGTGGGTGGTGAGTGTGGGTGGTGAGTGTGGTGAGTGTGGGTGGTGAGTGTGGGTGGGGAATGTGGTGAGTGTGGGTGGTGTGTGTGGGTGGTGAGTGTGGGTGGGGAGTGTGAGTGGTGAGTGTGGGTGGTGAGTGTGCATGGGGAGTGTGGTGAGTGTGGGTGGTGAGTGTGGGTGGTGAGTGTGGGTGGTGAATGTGAGTGGTGAGTGTGGGTGGTGAGTGTGGGTGGTGTGTGTGGTGAGTGTGGTGTGGTGAGTGAGTGTAGTGAGAGTGGGTGGTGTGTGTGGGTGGTGTGTGTGGGTGGTGAGTGTGGGTGGTGAGTGTGGGTGGTTAGTGTGGGTGAGTGGTGAGTGAGTGTGATGAGTGTGGGTGGTGAGTGTGAGTGGTGTGTGTGGTGAGTGTGGTGTGGTGAGTGTGGGTGGTGAGTGAGTGTGGTGAGTGTGGGTGATGAGTGTGGGTGATGTGTGTGGTGAGTGTGGGTGGTGAGTGTGGGTGGGGAGTGTGGGTGGGGAGTGTGGTGAGTGAGTGTGGTGAGTATGGGTGGTGAGTGTGGGTGGTGTGTGTGGTGAGTGTGGGTAGTGAGTATGGTGAGTGACTGTGGTGAGTGTGGGTGGTTAGTGTGGGTGGTGTGTGTGGTGAGTGTGGGTGGTGAGTGTGGGTGGTGAGTGTGAGTGGTGAGTGTGGGTGGTGAGTGTGGGTGGTGAGTGTGGTGAGTGTGGGTGGTGAGTGTGGGTGGTGAGTGTGGTGAGTGTGGGTGGTGAGTGTGGGTGGTGTGTGTGGTGAGTGTGGGTGGTGAGTGTGGGTGGTGAGTGTGGGTGGTGAGTGTGGGTGGTGAGTGTGGGTGGTGAGTGTGGGTGGTGAGTGTGTGTGGTGAGTGTGGGTAGTGAGTGTGGGTGGTGAGTGTGGGTGGTGATTGTGGTGAGTGTGGGTGGGGAGTGTGGGTGGTGAGTGTGGGTGGTGAGTGTGGTGAGTGTGGGTGGTGAGTGTGGGTGGGGAATGTGGTGAGTGTGGGTGGTGTGTGTGGGTGGTGAGTGTGGGTGGGGAGTGTGAGTGGTGAGTGTGGGTGGTGAGTGTGCATGGGGAGTGTGGTGAGTGTGGGTGGTGAGTGTGGGTGGTGAGTGTGGGTGGTGAATGTGAGTGGTGAGTGTGGGTGGTGAGTGTGGGTGGTGTGTGTGGTGAGTGTGGTGTGGTGAGTGAGTGTAGTGAGAGTGGGTGGTGTGTGTGGGTGGTGAGTGTGGGTGGTGAGTGTGGGTAGTGAGTGTGGGTGGTGAGTGTGGGTGGTGAGTGAGTGTGATGAGTGTGGGTGGTGAGTGTGAGTGGTGTGTGTGGTGAGTGTGGTGTGGTGAGTGTGGGTGGTGAGTGAGTGTGGTGAGTGTGGGTGATGAGTGTGGGTGATGTGTATGGTGAGTGTGGGTGGTGAGTGTGGGTGGGGAGTGTGGTGAGTGAGTGTGGTGAGTATGGGTGGTGAGTGTGGGTGGTGAGTGTGTGTGGTGAGTGTGGGTAGTGAGTATGGTGAGTGACTGTGGTGAGTGTGGGTGGTGTGTATGGTGAGTGTGTGTGGTGAGTGTGGGTGGTGAGTGTGGGTGGTGAGTGTGGGTGGTGAGTGTGGGTGGTGAGTGTGGGTGGTGAGTGTGGGTGGTGAGTGTGTGTGGTGAGTGTGGGTGGTGAGTGTGGGTGGTGATTGTGGGTGGTGATTGTGGTGAGTGTGGGTGGGGAGTGTGGGTGGTGAGTGTGGGTGGTGAGTGTGGTGAGTGTGGGTGGTGAGTGTGGGTGGGGAATGTGGTGAGTGTGGGTGTTGTGTGTGGGTGGTGAGTGTGGGTGGGGAGTGTGAGTGGTGAGTGTGGGTGGTGAGTGTGCATGGGGAGTGTGGTGAGTGTGGGTGGTGAGTGTGGGTGGTGAGTGTGGGTGGTGAATGTGAGTGGTGAGTGTGGGTGGTGAGTGTGGGTGGTGAGTGTGGGTGGTGAGTGTGGGTGGTGAGTGTGTGTGGTGAGTGTGGGTGGTGAGTGTGGGTGGTGATTGTGGTGAGTGTGGGTGGGGAGTGTGGGTGGTGAGTGTGGGTGGTGAGTGTGGTGAGTGTGGGTGGTGAGTGTGGGTGGGGAATGTGGTGAGTGTGGGTGGTGTGTGTGGGTGGTGAGTGTGGGTGGGGAGTGTGAGTGGTGAGTGTGGGTGGTGAGTGTGCATGGGGAGTGTGGTGAGTGTGGGTGGTGAGTGTGGGTGGTGAGTGTGGGTGGTGAATGTGAGTGGTGAGTGTGGGTGGTGAGTGTGGGTGGTGTGTGTGGTGAGTGTGGTGTGGTGAGTGAGTGTAGTGAGAGTGGGTGGTGTGTGTGGGTGGTGTGTGTGGGTGGTGAGTGTGGGTGGTGAGTGAGTGTGATGAGTGTGGGTGGTGAGTGTGAGTGGTGTGTGTGGTGAGTGTGGTGTGGTGAGTGTGGGTGGTGAGTGAGTGTGGTGAGTGTGGGTGATGAGTGTGGGTGATGTGTGTGGTGAGTGTGGGTGGTGAGTGTGGGTGGGGAGTGTGGGTGGGGAGTGTGGTGAGTGAGTGTGGTGAGTATGGGTGGTGAGTGTGGGTGGTGTGTGTGGTGAGTGTGGGTAGTGAGTATGGTGAGTGACTGTGGTGAGTGTGGGTGGTTAGTGTGGGTGGTGTGTGTGGTGAGTGTGGGTGGTGAGTGTGGGTGGTGAGTGTGAGTGGTGAGTGTGGGTGGTGAGTGTGGGTGGTGAGTGTGGTGAGTGTGGGTGGTGAGTGTGGGTGGTGAGTGTGGTGAGTGTGGGTGGTGAGTGTGGGTGGTGTGTGTGGTGAGTGTGGGTGGTGAGTGTGGGTGGTGAGTGTGGGTGGTGAGTGTGGGTGGTGAGTGTGGGTGGTGAGTGTGGGTGGTGAGTGTGTGTGGTGAGTGTGGGTAGTGAGTGTGGGTGGTGAGTGTGGGTGGTGATTGTGGTGAGTGTGGGTGGGGAGTGTGGGTGGTGAGTGTGGGTGGTGAGTGTGGTGAGTGTGGGTGGTGAGTGTGGGTGGGGAATGTGGTGAGTGTGGGTGGTGTGTGTGGGTGGTGAGTGTGGGTGGGGAGTGTGAGTGGTGAGTGTGCGTGGTGAGTGTGCATGGGGAGTGTGGTGAGTGTGGGTGGTGAGTGTGGGTGGTGAGTGTGGGTGGTGAATGTGAGTGGTGAGTGTGGGTGGTGAGTGTGGGTGGTGTGTGTGGTGAGTGTGGTGTGGTGAGTGAGTGTAGTGAGAGTGGGTGGTGTGTGTGGGTAGTGAGTGTGGGTGGTGAGTGTGGGTAGTGAGTGTGGGTGGTGAGTGTGGGTGGTGAGTGAGTGTGATGAGTGTGGGTGGTGAGTGTGAGTGGTGTGTGTGGTGAGTGTGGTGTGGTGAGTGTGGGTGGTGAGTGAGTGTGGTGAGTGTGGGTGATGAGTGTGGGTGATGTGTATGGTGAGTGTGGGTGGTGAGTGTGGGTGGTGAGTGTGGGTGGGGAGTGTGGTGAGTGAGTGTGGTGAGTATGGGTGGTGAGTGTGGGTGGTGAGTGTGTGTGGTGAGTGTGGGTAGTGAGTATGGTGAGTGACTGTGGTGAGTGTGGGTGGTGTGTATGGTGAGTGTGTGTGGTGAGTGTGGGTGGTTAGTGTGGGTGGTGTGTGTGGTGAGTGTGGGTGGTGAGTGTGAGTGGTGAGTGTGGGTGGTGAGTGTGGGTGGTGAGTGTGGGTGGTGAGTGTGGGTGGTGAGTGTGGGTGGTGAGTGTGGGTGGTGTGTGTGGTGAGTGTGGGTGGTGAGTGTGGGTGGTGAGTGTGGGTGGTGAGTGTGGGTGGTGAGTGTGGGTGGTGAGTGTGTGTGGTGAGTGTGGGTAGTGAGTGTGGGTGGTGTGTGTGGGTGGTGAGTGTGGGTGGTGAGTGTGGGTGGTGAGTGTGGGTGGTGAGTGAGTGTGATGAGTGTGGGTGGTGAGTGTGAGTGGTGAGTGTGGGTGGTGAGTGTGGGTGGTGAGTGTCGTGAGTGTGGTGAGTGTGGGTGGTGAGTGTGTGTGGTGAGTGTGAGTGGTGTGTGTGGTTAGTGTGGTGTGGTGAGTGTGGGGTGGTGAGTGAGTGTGGTGAGTGTGGGTGATGAGTGTGGGTGGTGTGTGTGGTGAGTGCGGGTTGTGAGTGTGGGTGGGGAGTGTGGTGAGTGAGTGTGGTGAGTATGGGTGGTTAGTGTGGGTGGTGTGTGTGGTGAGTATGGTGAGTGACTGTGGTGAGTGTGGGTGGTGTGTGTGGTGAGTGTGGGTGGTGAGTGTGGGTGGTTAGTGTGGGTGGTGTGTGTGGTGAGTGTGGGTGGTGAGTGTGGGTGGTGAGTGTGGGTGGTGAGTGTGAGTGGTGAGTGTGGGTGGTTAGTGTGGGTGGTGAGTGTGGTGAGTGTGGGTGGTGAGTGTGGGTGGTGAGTGTGGGTAGTGAGTGTGGGTGGTGAGTGTGGGTGGTGATTGTGGTGAGTGTGGGTGGGGAGTGTGGGTGGTGAGTGTGGGTGGTGAGTGTGGGTGGTGAGTGTGGTGAGTGTGGGTGGTGAGTGTGGGTGGTGTGTGTGGTGAGTGTGGGTGGGGAGTGTGGGTGGGGAGGGTGAGTGGTGAGTGTGGGTGGTGAGTGTGGATGGGGAGTGTGGTGAATGTGGGTGGTGAGTGTTGGTGGTGAGTGTGGGTGGTGAATGTGAGTGGTGAGTGTGGGTGGTGAGTGTGGGTGGTGTGTGTGGTGAGTGTGGTGTGGTGAGTGAGTGTAGTGAGAGTGGGTGGTGTGTGTGGGTGGTGAGTGTGGGTGGTGAGTGTGGGTAGTGAGTGTGGGTGGTGAGTGTGGGTGGTGAGTGAGTGTGATGAGTGTGGGTGGTGAGTGTGAGTGGTGAGTGTGGGTGGTGAGTGTGGGTGGTGAGTGTCGTGAGTGTGGTGAGTGTGGGTGGTGAGTGTGTGTGGTGAGTGTGAGTGGTGTGTGTGGTTAGTGTGGTGTGGTGAGTGTGGGGTGGTGAGTGAGTGTGGTGAGTGTGGGTGATGAGTGTGGGTGGTGTGTGTGGTGAGTGCGGGTTGTGAGTGTGGGTGGGGAGTGTGGTGAGTGAGTGTGGTGAGTATGGGTGGTTAGTGTGGGTGGTGTGTGTGGTGAGTATGGTGAGTGACTGTGGTGAGTGTGGGTGGTGTGTGTGGTGAGTGTGGGTGGTGAGTGTGGGTGGTTAGTGTGGGTGGTGTGTGTGGTGAGTGTGGGTGGTGAGTGTGGGTGGTGAGTGTGGGTGGTGAGTGTGAGTGGTGAGTGTGGGTGGTGAGTGTGGGTGGTGAGTGTGGTGAGTGTGGGTGGTGAGTGTGGGTGGTGAGTGTGGGTAGTGAGTGTGGGTGGTGAGTGTGGGTGGTGATTGTGGTGAGTGTGGGTGGGGAGTGTGGGTGGTGAGTGTGGGTGGTGAGTGTGGGTGGTGAGTGTGGTGAGTGTGGGTGGTGAGTGTGGGTGGTGTGTGTGGTGAGTGTGGGTGGGGAGTGTGGGTGGGGAGTGTGAGTGGTGAGTGTGGATGGTGAGTGTGGATGGGGAGTGTGGTGAATGTGGGTGGTGAGTGTTGGTGGTGAGTGTGGGAGGTGAATGTGAGTGGTGAGTGTGGGTGGTGAGTGTGGGTGGTGTGTGTGGTGAGTGTGGTGTGGTGAGTGAGTGTAGTGAGAGTGGGTGGTGTGTGTGGGTGGTGAGTGTGGGTGGTGAGTGTGGGTAGTGAGTGTGGGTGGTGAGTGTGGGTGGTGAGTGAGTGTGATGAGTGTGGGTGGTGAGTGTGGGTGGTAAGTATGGGTGGTGAGTGTGGGTGGTGAGTGTGGTGAGTGTGGGTGGTTAGTGTGGTGAATGTCGGTGGTGAGTGTGGTGTGGTGAGTGTGGGTGGTGAGTGTGGTGAGTGTGGGTGGTGAGTGTGGGTGGTGAGTGTGGGTGGTGAGTGTGGTGAGTGTGGGTGGTGAGTGTGTGTGGTGAGTGTGAGTGGTGTGTGTGGTGAGTGTGGTGAGTGTGGTGAGTGTGGGTGATGAGTGTGGGTGGTGTGTGTGGTGAGTGTGGGTGGTGAGTGTGGGTGGGGAGTGTGGTGAGTGACTGTGGTGAGTGTGGGTGGTGTGTGTGGTGAATGTGGGTGGTTAGCGTGGGTGGTGTGTGTGGTGAGTGTGGGTGGTGAGTGTGGGTGGTGAGTGTGAGTGGTGAGTGTGGGTGGTGAGTGTGGGTGGTGAGTGTGGGTGGTGAGTGAGTGTGGTGAGTGTGGGTGGTGAGTGTGGGTGGTGAGTGTGGGTAGTGAGTGTGGGTGGTGAGTGTGAGTGGTGAGTGTGGGTGGTGAGTGTGGGTGGTGAGTGTGGGTGGTGAGTGTGGTGAGTGTGGGTGGTTAGTGTGGTGAGTGTCGGTGGTGAGTGTGGTGTGGTGAGTGTGGTGTGGTGAGTGTGGGTGGTGAGTGTGGGTGGTGAGTGTGTTGGTGAGTGTGGGTGGTGAGTGTGGGTGGTGAGTGTCGTAAGTGTGGTGAGTGTGGGTGGTGAGTGTGAGTGGTGTGTGTGGTGAGTGTGGTGTGGTGAGTGTGGGGTGGTGAGTGAGTGTGGTGAGCGTGGGTGATGAGTGTGGGTGGTGTGTGTGGTGAGTGCGGGTTGTGAGTGTGGGTGGGGAGTGTGGTGAGTGAGTGTGGTGAGTATGGGTGGTTAGTGTGGGTGGTGTGTGTGGTGAGTGTGGGTAGTGAGTATGGTGAGTGACTGTGGTGAGTGTGGGTGGTGTGTGTGGTGAGTGTGGGTGGTGAGTGTGGGTGGTTAGTGTGGGTGGTGTGGGTGGTGAGTGTGGGTGGTGAGTGTGGGTGGTGAGTGTGGGTGGTGAGTGTGGGTGGTGAGTGTGGGTGGTGAGTGTGGGTGGTGAGTGTGGTGAGTGTGGGTGGTGAGTGTGGGTGGTGTGTGTGGGTGGTGAGTGTGGGTGGGGAGTGTGAGTGGTGAGTGTGGGTGGTGAGTGTGGATGGGGAGTGTGGTGAGTGTGGGTGGTGAGTGTGGGTGGTGAGTGTGGGTGGTGAATGTGAGTGGTGAGTGTGGGTGGTGAGTGTGGGTGGTGTGTGTGGTGAGTGTGGTGTGGTGAGTGAGTGTAGTGAGAGTGGGTGGTGTGTGTGGGTGGTGAGTGTGGGTGGTGAGTGTGGGTAGTGAGTGTGGGTGGTGAGTGTGGGTGGTGAGTGAGTGTGATGAGTGTGGGTGGTGAGTGTGGGTGGTAAGTCTGGGTGGTGAGTGTGGGTGGTGATTGTGGTGAGTGTGGGTGGTTAGTGTGGTGAGTGTCGGTGGTGAGTGTGGTGTGGTGAGTGTGGGTGGTGAGTGTGGTGAGTGTGGGTGGTGAGTGTGGGTGGTGAGTGTGGGTGGTGAGTGTGGTGAGTTTGGGTGGTGAGTGTGGGTGGTGTGTGTGGTGAGTGTGGGTGGTCAGTGTGGGTGGGGAGTGTGGTGAGTGTGGGAAGTGAGTATGGTGAGTGACTGTGGTGAGTGTGGGTGGTGTGTGTGGTGAATGTGGGTGGTTAGTGTGGGTGGTGTGTGTGGTGAGTGTGGGTGGTGAGTGTGGGTGGTGAGTGTGGTGGTGAGTGTGGGTGGTGAGTGTGGGTGGTGAGTGTCGTAAGTGTGGTGAGTGTGGGTGGTGAGTGTGTGTGGTGAGTGTGAGTGGTGTGTGTGGTGAGTGTGGTGTGGTGAGTGTGGGGTGGTGAGTGAGTGTGGTGAGTGTGGGTGATGAGTGTGGGTGGTGTGTATGGTGAGTGCGGGTTGTGAGTGTGGGTGGGGAGTGTGGTGAGTGAGTGTGGTGAGTATGGGTGGTTAGTGTGGGTGGGGTGTGTGGTGAGTGTGGGTAGTGAGTATGGTGAGTGACTGTGGTGAGTGTGGGTGGTGTGTGTGGTGAGTGTGTGTGGTGAGTGGTTAGTGTGGGTGGTGTGTGTGGTGAGTGTGGGTGGTGAGTGTGGGTGGTGAGTGTGAGTGGTGAGTGTGGGTGGTGAGTGTGGTGAGTGTGGGTGGTGAGTGTGGGTGGTGAGTGTGGGTGGTGATTGTGGTGAGTGTGGGTGGTGAGTGTGTGTGGTGAGTGTGGGTGGTGAGTGTGATGAGTGTGGGTGGTGAGTGTGGGTGGTGTGTGTGGGTGGTGAGTGTGGGTGGGGAGTGTGAGTAGTGAGAGTGGGTGGTGTGTGTGGGTGGTGAGTGTGGGTGGTGAGTGTGGGTGGGGAATGTGGTGAGTGTGGGTGGTTAGTGTGGGTGGTGTGGGTGGTGAGTGTGGGTGGTGAGTGTGGGTGGTGAGTGTGGGTGGTGAGTGTGGGTGGTGAGTGTGGGTGGTGAGTGTGGGTGGTGAGTGTGGGTGGTGAGTGTGGGTGGTGAGTGTGGTGAGTGTGGGTGGTGAGTGTGGGTGGTGTGTGTGGGTGGTGAGTGTGGGTGGGGAGTGTGAGTGGTGAGTGTGGGTGGTGAGTGTGGATGGGGAGTGTGGTGAGTGTGGGTGGTGAGTGTGGGTGGTGAGTGTGGGTGGTGAATGTGAGTGGTGAGTGTGGGTGGTGAGTGTGGGTGGTGTGTGTGGTGAGTGTGGTGTGGTGAGTGAGTGTAGTGAGAGTGGGTGGTGTGTGTGGGTGGTGAGTGTGGGTGGTGAGTGTGGGTAGTGAGTGTGGGAGGTGAGTGTGGGTGGTGAGTGAGTGTGATGAGTGTGGGTGGTGAGTGTGGGTGGTAAGTCTGGGTGGTGAGTGTGGGTGGTGATTGTGGTGAGTGTGGGTGGTTAGTGTGGTGAGTGTCGGTGGTGAGTGTGGTGTGGTGAGTGTGGGTGGTGAGTGTGGTGAGTGTGGGTGGTGAGTGTGGGTGGTGAGTGTGGGTGGTGAGTGTGGTGAGTTTGGGTGGTGAGTGTGGGTGGTGTGTGTGGTGAGTGTGGGTGGTCAGTGTGGGTGGGGAGTGTGGTGAGTGTGGGAAGTGAGTATGGTGAGTGACTGTGGTGAGTGTGGGTGGTGTGTGTGGTGAATGTGGGTGGTTAGTGTGGGTGGTGTGTGTGGTGAGTGTGGGTGGTGAGTGTGGGTGGTGAGTGTGGTGGTGAGTGTGGGTGGTGAGTGTGGGTGGTGAGTGTCGTAAGTGTGGTGAGTGTGGGTGGTGAGTGTGTGTGGTGAGTGTGAGTGGTGTGTGTGGTGAGTGTGGTGTGGTGAGTGTGGGGTGGTGAGTGAGTGTGGTGAGTGTGGGTGATGAGTGTGGGTGGTGTGTATGGTGAGTGCGGGTTGTGAGTGTGGGTGGGGAGTGTGGTGAGTGAGTGTGGTGAGTATGGGTGGTTAGTGTGGGTGGGGTGTGTGGTGAGTGTGGGTAGTGAGTATGGTGAGTGACTGTGGTGAGTGTGGGTGGTGTGTGTGGTGAGTGTGTGTGGTGAGTGGTTAGTGTGGGTGGTGTGTGTGGTGAGTGTGGGTGGTGAGTGTGGGTGGTGAGTGTGAGTGGTGAGTGTGGGTGGTGAGTGTGGTGAGTGTGGGTGGTGAGTGTGGGTGGTGAGTGTGGGTGGTGATTGTGGTGAGTGTGGGTGGTGAGTGTGTGTGGTGAGTGTGGGTGGTGAGTGTGATGAGTGTGGGTGGTGAGTGTGGGTGGTGTGTGTGGGTGGTGAGTGTGGGTGGGGAGTGTGAGTAGTGAGAGTGGGTGGTGTGTGTGGGTGGTGAGTGTGGGTGGTGAGTGTGGGTGGGGAATGTGGTGAGTGTGGGTGGTGTGTGTGGGTGGTGAGTGTGGGTGGTGAGTGAGTGTGATGAGTGTGGGTGGTGAGTGTGGGTGGTAAGTCTGGGTGGTGAGTGTGGGTGGTGAGTGTGGTGAGTGTGGGTGGTTAGTGTGGTGAGTGTGGGTGGTTAGTGTGGTGAGTGTCGGTGGTGAGTGTGGTGTGGTGAGTGTGGGTGGTGAGTGTGGTGAGTGTGGGTGGTGAGTGTGGGTGGTGAGTGTGGGTGGTGAGTGTGGTGAGTGTGGGTGGTGAGTGTGTGTGGTGAGTGTGAGTGGTGTGTGTGGTGAGTGTGGTGAGTGTGGGTGATGAGTGTGGGTGGTGTGTGTGGTGAGTGTGGGTGGTCAGTGTGGGTGGGGAGTGTGGTGATTGTGGGTAGTGAGTATGGTGAGTGACTGTGGTGAGTGTGGGTGGTGTGTGTGGTGAATGTGGGTGGTTAGTGTGGGTGGTGTGTGTGGTGAGTGTGGGTGGTGAGTGTGGGTGGTGAGTGTGAGTGGTGAGTGTGGGTGGTGAGTGTGGGTGGTGAGTGAGTGTGGGTGGTGAGTGTGGGTAGTGAGTGTGGGTAGTGAGTGTGGGTGGTGAGTGTGGGTTGTGATTGTGGTGAGTGTGGGTGGTGAGTGTGGGTGGTGAGTGTGGGTGGTGAGTGTGGGTAGTGAGTGTGGGTAGTGAGTGTGGGTGGGGAATGTGGTGAGTGTGGGTGGTGTGTGTGGGTGGGGAGTGTGGTGAGTGTGGGTAGTGAGTATGGTGAGTGACTGTGGTGAGTGTGGGTGGTGTGTGTGGTGAATGTGGGTGGTTAGTGTGGGTGGTGTGTGTGGTGAGTGTGGGTGGTGAGTGTGGGTGGTGAGTGTAGTGAGTGTGGGTGGTGAGTGTGGGTGGGGAGTGTGGGTGGTGAGTGTGGGTGGTGAGTGTGGGTGGTGAGTGTGGTGAGTGTGGGTGGTGAGTGTGGGTGGGGAGTGTGGGTGGGGAGTGTGAGTAGTGAGTGTGGGTGGTGAGTGTGGGTGGGGAGTGTGGTGAGTGTGGGTGGGGAGTGTGGGTGGGGAGTGTGAGTAGTGAGTGTGGGTGGTGAGTGTGGGTGGGGAGTGTGGGTGGTGTGTGTGGTGAGTGTGGTGTGGTGAGTGAGTGTAGTGAGAGTGGGTGGTGTGTGTGGGTGGTGAGTGTGGGTGGTGAGTGTGGGTAGTGAGTGTGGGTGGTGAGTGTGGGTGGTGAGTGAGTGTGGTGAGTGTGGGTGGTGAGTGTGGGTGGTAAGTGTGGGTGGTGAGTGTGGGTGGTGAGTGTGGTGAGTGTGGGTGGTTAGTGTGGTGAGTGTCGGTGGTGAGTGTGGTGTGGGTGGTGAGTGTGGTGAGTGTGGGTGGTGAGTGTGGGTGGTGAGTGTGGGTGGTGAGTGTGGTGAGTGTGGGTGGTGAGTGTGGGTGGTGAGTGTGGTGAGTGTGGGTGGTGAGTGTGGGTGGTGTGTGTGGTGAGTGTGGGTGGTGAGTGTGGGTGGTGAGTGTGGGTGGTGAGTGTGGGTGGTGAGTGTGGGTGGTGAGTGTGGGTGGTGAGTGTGGGTGGTGATTGTGGTGAGTGTGGGTGGGGAGTGTGGGTGGTGAGTGTGGGTGGTGAGTGTGGTGAGTGTGGGTGGTGAGTGTGGGTGGGGAATGTGGTGAGTGTGGGTGGTGTGTGTGGGTGGTGAGTGTGGGTGGGGAGTGTGAGTGGTGAGTGTGGGTGGTGAGTGTGCATGGGGAGTGTGGTGAGTGTGGGTGGTGAGTGTGGGTGGTGAGTGTGGGTGGTGAATGTGAGTGGTGAGTGTGGGTGGTGAGTGTGGGTGGTGTGTGTGGTGAGTGTGGTGTGGTGAGTGAGTGTAGTGAGAGTGGGTGGTGTGTGTGGGTGGTGTGTGTGGGTGGTGAGTGTGGGTGGTGAGTGTGGGTGGTGAGTGTGGGTGGTGAGTGAGTGTGATGAGTGTGGGTGGTGAGTGTGAGTGGTGTGTGTGGTGAGTGTGGTGTGGTGAGTGTGGGTGGTGAGTGAGTGTGGTGAGTGTGGGTGATGAGTGTGGGTGATGTGTGTGGTGAGTGTGGGTGGTGAGTGTGGGTGGTGAGTGTGGGTGGGGAGTGTGGTGAGTGAGTGTGGTGAGTATGGGTGGTGAGTGTGGGTGGTGTGTGTGGTGAGTGTGGGTAGTGAGTATGGTGAGTGACTGTGGTGAGTGTGGGTGGTTAGTGTGGGTGGTGTGTGTGGTGAGTGTGGGTGGTGAGTGTGGGTGGTGAGTGTGAGTGGTGAGTGTGGGTGGTGAGTGTGGGTGGTGAGTGTGGTGAGTGTGGGTGGTGAGTGTGGGTGGTGAGTGTGGTGAGTGTGGGTGGTGAGTGTGGTGAGTGTGTGTGGTGAGTGTGGGTGGTGAGTGTGGGTGGTGAGTGTGGGTGGTGAGTGTGGGTGGTGAGTGTGGGTGGTGAGTGTGGGTGGTGAGTGTGGGTAGTGAGTGTGGGTGGTGAGTGTGGGTGGTGATTGTGGTGAGTGTGGGTGGGGAGTGTGGGTGGTGAGTGTGGGTGGTGAGTGTGGTGAGTGTGGGTGGTGAGTGTGGGTGGGGAATGTGGTGAGTGTGGGTGGTGTGTGTGGGTGGTGAGTGTGGGTGGGGAGTGTGAGTGGTGAGTGTGGGTGGTGAGTGTGCATGGGGAGTGTGGTGAGTGTGGGTGGTGAGTGTGGGTGGTGAGTGTGGGTGGTGAATGTGAGTGGTGAGTGTGGGTGGTGAGTGTGGGTGGTGTGTGTGGTGAGTGTGGTGTGGTGAGTGAGTGTAGTGAGAGTGGGTGGTGTGTGTGGGTGGTGAGTGTGGGTGGTGAGTGTGGGTAGTGAGTGTGGGTGGTGAGTGTGGGTGGTGAGTGAGTGTGATGAGTGTGGGTGGTGAGTGTGAGTGGTGTGTGTGGTGAGTGTGGTGTGGTGAGTGTGGGTGGTGAGTGAGTGTGGTGAGTGTGGGTGATGAGTGTGGGTGATGTGTATGGTGAGTGTGGGTGGTGAGTGTGGGTGGGGAGTGTGGTGAGTGAGTGTGGTGAGTATGGGTGGTGAGTGTGGGTGGTGTGTGTGGTGAGTGTGGGTAGTGAGTATGGTGAGTGACTGTGGTGAGTGTGGGTGGTGTGTATGGTGAGTGTGTGTGGTGAGTGTGGGTGGTTAGTGTGGGTGGTGTGTGTGGTGAGTGTGGGTGGTGAGTGTGGGTGGTGAGTGTGAGTGGTGAGTGTGGGTGGTGAGTGTGGGTGGTGAGTGTGGTGAGTGTGGGTGGTGAGTGTGGGTGGTGTGTGTGGTGAGTGTGGGTGGTGAGTGTGGGTGGTGAGTGTGGGTGGTGAGTGTGGGTGGTGAGTGTGGGTGGTGAGTGTGTGTGGTGAGTGTGGGTAGTGAGTGTGGGTGGTGTGTGTGGGTGGTGAGTGTGGGTGGTGAGTGTGGGTGGTGAGTGTGGGTGGTGAGTGAGTGTGATGAGTGTGGGTGGTGAGTGTGAGTGGTGTGTGTGGTGAGTGTGGAGTGGTGAGTGTGGGTGGTGAGTGAGTGTGGTGAGTGTGGGTGATGAGTGTGGGTGATGTGTGTGGTGAGTGTGGGTGGTGAGTGTGGGTGGGGAGTGTGGTGAGTAAGTGTGGTGAGTATGGGTGGTGAGTGTGGGTGGTGTGTGTGGGTAGTGAGTATGGTGAGTGACTGTGGTGAGTGTGGGTGGTGTGTATGGTGAGTGTGTGTGGTGAGTGTGGGTGGTTAGTGTGGGTGGTGTGTGTGGTGAGTGTGGGTGGTGAGTGTGGGTGGTGAGTGTGAGTGGTGAGTGTGGGTGGTGAGTGTGGGTGGTGAGTGTGGTGAGTGTGGGTGGTGAGTGTGGGTGGTGAGTGTGGTGAGTGTGGGTGGTGAGTGTGGGTGGTGTGTGTGGTGAGTGTGTGTGGTGAGTGTGTGTGGTGAGTGTGGGTGGTGAGTGTGGGTGGTGAGTGTGGGTGGTGAGTGTGGGTGGTGAGTGTGGGTGGTGAGTGTGGGTGGTGAGTGTGGGTAGTGAGTGTGGGTGGTGAGTGTGGGTGGTGATTGTGGTGAGTGTGGGTGGGGAGTGTGGGTGGTGAGTGTGGGTGGTGAGTGTGGGTGGTGAGTGTGGGTGGGGAATGTGGTGAGTGTGGGTGGTGTGTGTGGGTGGTGAGTGTGGGTGGGGAGTGTGAGTGGTGAGTGTGCATGGGGAGTGTGGTGAGTGTGGGTGGTGAGTGTGGGTGGTGAGTGTGGGTGGTGAATGTGAGTGGTGAGTGTGGGTGGTGAGTGTGGGTGGTGTGTGTGGTGAGTGTGGTGTGGTGAGTGAGTGTAGTGAGAGTGGGTGGTGTGTGTGGGTAATGAGTGTGGGTGGTGAGTGTGGGTAGTGAGTGTGGGTGGTGAGTGTGGGTGGTGAGTGAGTGTGATGAGTGTGGGTGGTGAGTGTGGGTGGTAAGTGTGGGTGGTGATTGTGGTGAGTGTGGGTGGGGAGTGTGGGTGGTGAGTGTGGGTGGTGAGTGTGGGTGGTGAGTGTGGGTGGGGAATGTGGTGAGTGTGGGTGGTGTGTGTGGGTGGTGAGTGTGGGTGGGGAGTGTGAGTGGTGAGTGTGCATGGGGAGTGTGGTGAGTGTGGGTGGTGAGTGTGGGTGGTGAATGTGAGTGGTGAGTGTGGGTGGTGAGTGTGAGTGGTGTGTGTGGTGAGTGTGGTGTGGTGAGTGTGGGTGGTGAGTGAGTGTGGTGAGTGTGGGTGATGAGTGTGGGTGATGTGTGTGGTGAGTGTGGGTGGTGAGTGTGGGTGGGGAGTGTGGTGAGTGAGTGTGGTGAGTATGGGTGGTGAGTGTGGGTGGTGTGTGTGGTGAGTGTGGGTAGTGAGTATGGTGAGTGACTGTGGTGAGTGTGGGTGGTGTGTATGGTGAGTGTGTGTGGTGAGTGTGGGTGGTTAGTGTGGGTGGTGTGTGTGGTGAGTGTGGGTGGTGAGTGTGGGTGGTGTGTGTGGTGAGTGTGGGTGGTGAGTGTGGGTGGTGAGTGTGGGTGGTGAGTGTGGGTGGTGAGTGTGTGTGGTGAGTGTGGGTAGTGAGTGTGGGTGGTGAGTGTGGGTGGTGATTGTGGTGAGTGTGGGTGGGGAGTGTGGGTGGTGAGTGTGGGTGGTGAGTGTGGTGAGTGAGGGTGGTGAGTGTGAGTGGGGAATGTGGTGAGTGTGAGTGGTGAGTGTGGGTGGTGAGTGTGGGTGGTGAGTGTGGTGAGTGTGGGTGGTGAGTGTGGGTGGTGTGTGTGGTGAGTGTGGGTGGTGAGTGTGGGTGGTGAGTGTGGGTGGTGAGTGTGGGTGGTGAGTGTGGGTGGTGAGTGTGTGTGGTGAGTGTGGGTAGTGAGTGTGGGTGGTGTGTGTGGGTGGTGAGTGTGGGTGGTGAGTGTGGGTGGTGAGTGTGGGTGGTGAGTGAGTGTGATGAGTGTGGGTGGTGAGTGTGAGTGGTGTGTGTGGTGAGTGTGGAGTGGTGAGTGTGGGTGGTGAGTGAGTGTGGTGAGTGTGGGTGATGAGTGTGGGTGATGTGTGTGGTGAGTGTGGGTGGTGAGTGTGGGTGGGGAGTGTGGTGAGTAAGTGTGGTGAGTATGGGTGGTGAGTGTGGGTGGTGTGTGTGGGTAGTGAGTATGGTGAGTGACTGTGGTGAGTGTGGGTGGTGTGTATGGTGAGTGTGTGTGGTGAGTGTGGGTGGTTAGTGTGGGTGGTGTGTGTGGTGAGTGTGGGTGGTGAGTGTGGGTGGTGAGTGTGAGTGGTGAGTGTGGGTGGTGAGTGTGGGTGGTGAGTGTGGTGAGTGTGGGTGGTGAGTGTGGGTGGTGAGTGTGGTGAGTGTGGGTGGTGAGTGTGGGTGGTGTGTGTGGTGAGTGTGTGTGGTGAGTGTGTGTGGTGAGTGTGGGTGGTGAGTGTGGGTGGTGAGTGTGGGTGGTGAGTGTGGGTGGTGAGTGTGGGTGGTGAGTGTGGGTGGTGAGTGTGTGTGGTGAGTGTGGGTAGTGAGTGTGGGTGGTGAGTGTGGGTGGTGAGTGTGGGTGGGGAGTGTGGGTGGTGAGTGTGGGTGGTGAGTGTGGGTGGTGAGTGTGGGTGGTGAGTGTGGGTGGGGAATGTGGTGAGTGTGGGTGGTGTGTGTGGGTGGTGAGTGTGGGTGGGGAGTGTGAGTGGTGAGTGTGCATGGGGAGTGTGGTGAGTGTGGGTGGTGAGTGTGGGTGGTGAGTGTGGGTGGTGAATGTGAGTGGTGAGTGTGGGTGGTGAGTGTGGGTGGTGTGTGTGGTGAGTGTGGTGTGGTGAGTGAGTGTAGTGAGAGTGGGTGGTGTGTGTGGGTGGTGAGTGTGGGTGGTGAGTGTGGGTAGTGAGTGTGGGTGGTGAGTGTGGGTGGTGAGTGAGTGTGATGAGTGTGGGTGGTGAGTGTGGGTGGTAAGTGTGGGTGGTGATTGTGGTGAGTGTGGGTGGGGAGTGTGGGTGGTGAGTGTGGGTGGTGAGTGTGGGTGGTGAGTGTGGGTGGGGAATGTGGTGAGTGTGGGTGGTGTGTGTGGGTGGTGAGTGTGGGTGGGGAGTGTGAGTGGTGAGTGTGCATGGGGAGTGTGGTGAGTGTGGGTGGTGAGTGTGGGTGGTGAATGTGAGTGGTGAGTGTGGGTGGTGAGTGTGAGTGGTGTGTGTGGTGAGTGTGGTGTGGTGAGTGTGGGTGGTGAGTGAGTGTGGTGAGTGTGGGTGATGAGTGTGGGTGATGTGTGTGGTGAGTGTGGGTGGTGAGTGTGGGTGGGGAGTGTGGTGAGTGAGTGTGGTGAGTATGGGTGGTGAGTGTGGGTGGTGTGTGTGGTGAGTGTGGGTAGTGAGTATGGTGAGTGACTGTGGTGAGTGTGGGTGGTGTGTATGGTGAGTGTGTGTGGTGAGTGTGGGTGGTTAGTGTGGGTGGTGTGTGTGGTGAGTGTGGGTGGTGAGTGTGGGTGGTGAGTGTGAGTGGTGAGTGTGGGTGGTGAGTGTGGGTGGTGAGTGTGGTGAGTGTGGGTGGTGAGTGTGGGTGGTGTGTGTGGTGAGTGTGGGTGGTGAGTGTGGGTGGTGAGTGTGGGTGGTGAGTGTGGGTGGTGAGTGTGTGTGGTGAGTGTGGGTAGTGAGTGTGGGTGGTGAGTGTGGGTGGTGATTGTGGTGAGTGTGGGTGGGGAGTGTGGGTGGTGAGTGTGGGTGGTGAGTGTGGTGAGTGAGGGTGGTGAGTGTGAGTGGGGAATGTGGTGAGTGTGGGTGGTGTGTGTGGGTGGTGAGTGTGGGTGGGGAGTGTGAGTGGTGAGTGTGCATGGGGAGTGTGGTGAGTGTGGGTGGTGAGTGTGGGTGGTGAGTGTGGGTGGTGAGTGTGGGTGGTGAATGTGAGTGGTGAGTGTGGGTGGTGAGTGTGGGTGGTGTGTGTGGTGAGTGTGGTGTGGTGAGTGAGTGTAGTGAGAGTGGGTGGTGTGTGTGGGTGGTGAGTGTGGGTGGTGAGTGTGGGTAGTGAGTGTGGGTGGTGAGTGTGGGTGGTGAGTGAGTGTGATGAGTGTGGGTGGTGAGTGTGAGTGGTGTGTGTGGTGAGTGTGGTGTGGTGAGTGTGGGTGGTGAGTGAGTGTGGTGAGTGTGGGTGATGAGTGTGGGTGGGGAGTGTGGTGAGTGAGTGTGGTGAGTGAGTGTGGTGAGTGTGGGTGGTGTGTGTGGTGAGTGTGGGTAGTGAGTATGGTGAGTGACTGTGGTGAGTGTGGGTGGTGTGTATGGTGAGTGTGTGTGGTGAGTGTGGGTGGTTAGTGTGGGTGGTGTGTGTGGTGAGTGTGGGTGGTGAGTGTGGGTGGTGAGTGAGTGTGATGAGTGTGGGTGGTGAGTGTGAGTGGTGTGTGTGGTGAGTGTGGTGTGGTGAGTGTGGGTGGTGAGTGAGTGTGGTGAGTGTGGGTGATGAGTGTGGGTGATGTGTATGGTGAGTGTGGGTGGTGAGTGTGGGTGGGGAGTGTGGTGAGTGAGTGTGGTGAGTATGGGTGGTGAGTGTGGGTGGTGTGTGTGGTGAGTGTGGGTAGTGAGTATGGTGAGTGACTGTGGTGAGTGTGGGTGGTGTGTATGGTGAGTGTGTGTGGTGAGTGTGGGTGGTGAGTGTGGGTGGTGAGTGTGAGTGGTGAGTGTGGGTGGTGAGTGTGGGTGGTGAGTGTGAGTGGTGAGTGTGGGTGGTGAGTGTGGGTGGTGAGTGTGGTGAGTGTGGGTGGTGAGTGTGGGTGGTGTGTGTGGTGAGTGTGGGTGGTGAGTGTGGGTGGTGAGTGTGGGTGGTGAGTGTGGGTGGTGAGTGTGTGTGGTGAGTGTGGGTAGTGAGTGTGGGTGGTGTGTGTGGGTGGTGAGTGTGGGTGGTGAGTGTGGGTGGTGAGTGTGGGTGGTGAGTGAGTGTGATGAGTGTGGGTGGTGAGTGTGAGTGGTGTGTGTGGTGAGTGTGGTGTGGTGAGTGTGGGTGGTGAGTGAGTGTGGTGAGTGTGGGTGATGAGTGTGGGTGATGTGTGTGGGTGATGTGTGTGGTGAGTGTGGGTGGTGAGTGTGGGTGGGGAGTGTGGTGAGTAAGTGTGGTGAGTATGGGTGGTGAGTGTGGGTGGTGTGTGTGGGTAGTGAGTATGGTGAGTGACTGTGGTGAGTGTGGGTGGTGTGTATGGTGAGTGTGTGTGGTGAGTGTGGGTGGTTAGTGTGGGTGGTGTGTGTGGTGAGTGTGGGTGGTGAGTGTGGGTGGTGAGTGTGAGTGGTGAGTGTGGGTGGTGAGTGTGGGTGGTGAGTGTGGTGAGTGTGGGTGGTGAGTGTGGGTGGTGAGTGTGGTGAGTGTGGGTGGTGAGTGTGGGTGGTGTGTGTGGTGAGTGTGTGTGGTGAGTGTGGGTGGTGAGTGTGGGTGGTGAGTGTGGGTGGTGAGTGTGGGTGGTGAGTGTGGGTGGTGAGTGTGGGTGGTGAGTGTGGGTGGTGAGTGTGTGTGGTGAGTGTGGGTAGTGAGTGTGGGTGGTGAGTGTGGGTGGTGATTGTGGTGAGTGTGGGTGGGGAGTGTGGGTGGTGAGTGTGGGTGGTGAGTGTGGTGAGTGTGGGTGGTGAGTGTGGGTGGGGAATGTGGTGAGTGTGGGTGGTGTGTGTGGGTGGTGAGTGTGGGTGGGGAGTGTGAGTGGTGAGTGTGCATGGGGAGTGTGGTGAGTGTGGGTGGTGAGTGTGGGTGGTGAGTGTGGGTGGTGAATGTGAGTGGTGAGTGTGGGTGGTGAGTGTGGGTGGTGTGTGTGGTGAGTGTGGTGTGGTGAGTGAGTGTAGTGAGAGTGGGTGGTGTGTGTGGGTGGTGAGTGTGGGTGGTGAGTGTGGGTAGTGAGTGTGGGTGGTGAGTGTGGGTGGTGAGTGAGTGTGATGAGTGTGGGTGGTGAGTGTGAGTGGTGTGTGTGGTGAGTGTGGTGTGGTGAGTGTGGGTGGTGAGTGAGTGTGGTGAGTGTGGGTGATGAGTGTGGGTGATGTGTGTGGTGAGTGTGGGTGGTGAGTGTGGGTGGGGAGTGTGGTGAGTGAGTGTGGTGAGTATGGGTGGTGAGTGTGGGTGGTGTGTGTGGTGAGTGTGGGTAGTGAGTATGGTGAGTGACTGTGGTGAGTGTGGGTGGTGTGTATGGTGAGTGTGTGTGGTGAGTGTGGGTGGTTAGTGTGGGTGGTGTGTGTGGTGAGTGTGGGTGGTGAGTGTGGGTGGTGAGTGTGAGTGGTGAGTGTGGGTGGTGAGTGTGGGTGGTGAGTGTGGTGAGTGTGGGTGGTGAGTGTGGGTGGTGTGTGTGGTGAGTGTGGGTGGTGAGTGTGGGTGGTGAGTGTGGGTGGTGAGTGTGGGTGGTGAGTGTGTGTGGTGAGTGTGGGTAGTGAGTGTGGGTGGTGAGTGTGGGTGGTGATTGTGGTGAGTGTGGGTGGGGAGTGTGGGTGGTGAGTGTGGGTGGTGAGTGTGGTGAGTGTGGGTGGTGAGTGTGGGTGGGGAATGTGGTGAGTGTGGGTGGTGTGTGTGGGTGGTGAGTGTGGGTGGGGAGTGTGAGTGGTGAGTGTGCATGGGGAGTGTGGTGAGTGTGGGTGGTGAGTGTGGGTGGTGAGTGTGGGTGGTGAATGTGAGTGGTGAGTGTGGGTGGTGAGTGTGGGTGGTGTGTGTGGTGAGTGTGGTTTGGTGAGTGAGTGTAGTGAGAGTGGGTGGTGTGTGTTGGTGGTGAGTGTGGGTGGTGAGTGTGGGTAGTGAGTGTGGGTGGTGAGTGTGGGTGGTGAGTGAGTGTGATGAGTGTGGGTGGTGAGTGTGAGTGGTGTGTGTGGTGAGTGTGGTGTGGTGAGTGTGGGTGGTGAGTGAGTGTGGTGAGTGTGGGTGATGAGTGTGGGTGATGTGTGTGGTGAGTGTGGGTGGTGAGTGTGGGTGGGGAGTGTGGTGAGTGAGTGTGGTGAGTATGGGTGGTGAGTGTGGGTGGTGTGTGTGGTGAGTGTGGGTAGTGAGTATGGTGAGTGACTGTGGTGAGTGTGGGTGGTGTGTATGGTGAGTGTGTGTGGTGAGTGTGGGTGGTTAGTGTGGGTGGTGTGTGTGGTGAGTGTGGGTGGTGAGTGTGGGTGGTGAGTGTGAGTGGTGAGTGTGGGTGGTGAGTGTGGGTGGTGAGTGTGGTGAGTGTGGGTGGTGAGTGTGGGTGGTGTGTGTGGTGAGTGTGGGTGGTGAGTGTGGGTGGTGAGTGTGGGTGGTGAGTGTGGGTGGTGAGTGTGTGTGGTGAGTGTGGGTAGTGAGTGTGGGTGGTGAGTGTGGGTGGTGATTGTGGTGAGTGTGGGTGGGGAGTGTGGGTGGTGAGTGTGGGTGGTGAGTGTGGTGAGTGTGGGTGGTGAGTGTGGGTGGGGAATGTGGTGAGTGTGGGTGGTGTGTGTGGGTGGTGAGTGTGGGTGGGGAGTGTGAGTGGTGAGTGTGGGTGGTGAGTGTGCATGGGGAGTGTGGTGAGTGTGGGTGGTGAGTGTGGGTGGTGAGTGTGGGTGGTGAATGTGAGTGGTGAGTGTGGGTGGTGAGTGTGGGTGGTGAGTGTGGGTGGTGTGTGTGGTGAGTGTGGTGTGGTGAGTGAGTGTAGTGAGAGTGGGTGGTGTGTGTGGGTGGTGAGTGTGGGTGGTGAGTGTGAGTGGTGTGTGTGGTGAGTGTGGGTGGTGAGTGTGGGTGGGGAGTGTGGTGAGTGAGTGTGGTGAGTATGGGTGGTGAGTGTGGGTGGTGTGTGTGGTGAGTGTGGGTAGTGAGTATGGTGAGTGACTGTGGTGAGTGTGGGTGGTGTGTATGGTGAGTGTGTGTGGTGAGTGTGGGTGGTTAGTGTGGGTGGTGTGTGTGGTGAGTGTGGGTGGTGAGTGTGGGTGGTGAGTGTGAGTGGTGAGTGTGGGTGGTGAGTGTGGGTGGTGAGTGTGGTGAGTGTGGGTGGTGAGTGTGGGTGGTGAGTGCTGTGCCAGACTAGGTGCAGTAGGAGGTCACGGACAGACCCTGCAAGTGCCATGGGTTAACTGCTGTACCAGGCTAGGTACAAGAGGTCACAGGACAGACCCAGCAGGTGCCATGGGTTGACTGCTGTGCCAGGCTAGGTGCAGGAGGAGGTCACGGGACACTACCAACAGCAGGTGGCATGGGTTGACTGCTGTGCCAGGCTAGGTACAGGAAGAGGTCACGGGACACACCTAGCAGGTGCAATGGGTTGACTGCTGTGCCAGGCTAGGTGCATGAGGAAGCCACGGGACAGAACCTGCAGGTGCCATGGGTTGACTGCTGTGCTAGGCTAGGTGCAAGAGAAGGCCACGGAACACACCCAGCAGGTACCATGGGTTGACTGCTGTGCCAGGCTAGGTGCAGGAGGAGGTCACGGGACAGACCCAGCAGTTGCCATGGGTTAACTGCTGTGCCAGGCTAGGTACAGGAGGAGGTCACGGGACAGAACCAGCATGTGCCATGGGTTGACTGATGTGCCAGGCTAGGTGCAGGAGGAGGTCACGGGACAGACCCAGCAGGTGCAATGGGTTGACTGCTGTGCCAGACTAGGTACAGGAGGAGGTCACGGGACAGACCCAGCATGTGCCATGGGTTGACTGATGTGCCAGGCTAGGTGCAGGAGGAGGTCACGGGACAGACCCAGCAGGTGCCATGGGTTGACTGCTGTGCCAGGCTAGGTGCAGGAGGAGGTCACGGGACAGACCCAGCAGGTGCCATGGGTTGACTGCTGTGCCAGGCTAGGTGCAGGAGGAGGTCACGGGACAGACCCAGCATGTGCCATGGGTTGACTGCTGTGCCAGGCTAG
The DNA here is from genome assembly GCF_964198595.1 of Lampetra fluviatilis. NCBI lineage: Eukaryota > Metazoa > Chordata > Hyperoartia > Petromyzontiformes > Petromyzontidae > Lampetra > Lampetra fluviatilis. The sequence continues at coordinate 689,339 of NC_136312.1, read as the reverse complement.
GTGCAGGAGGAGATCACGGGACAGACCCAGCAGTTGCCATGGGTTGACTGCTGTGCCAGGCTAGGTACAGGAGGAGGTCACGGGACAGAACCAGAATGTGCCATGGGTTGACTGATGTGCCAGGCTAGGTGCAGGAGGAGGTCACGGGACAGACCCAGCAGGTGCCATGGGTTGACTGCTGGGCCAGGCTAGGTACAGGAGGAGGCCACGGGACAGACCCTGCAGGTGCCATGGGTTGACTGCTGTGCCAAGCTATGTGCAGGAGGAAGTCACGGGACAGACCTTGTAGGTGCCATGGGTTGACTGCTGTGCCAGGCTCGGTGCAGGAGGAGGCCAAGGGACAGACCCAGCAGGTGCCATGGGTTGACTGCTGTGCCAGGCTATGTACAGGAGAAGGTCACGGGACAGACCCAGCAGGTGCCATGGGTTGACTGCTGTGCCAGGCTAGGTGCAGGAGGAGGAAGTCACAGAACACACCCAGCAGGTGCCATGGGTTGAATGCTGTGCCAGACTAGGTGCCGTTGGAGGTCACAGACAGACCCAACAGGTGCCATGGGTTGACTGCTGTGCCAGGCTAGGTACAGGAGGAGGTCACGGGACAGACCCAGCAGGTGCCATGGGTTGACTGCTGTGCCAGGCTAGGTGCAAGAGGAGGTCACGGGACAGACCCTGCAGGTGCCATGGGTTGATTGCTGTGCCAGGCTAGGTACAGGAGGAGGTCACGGGACAGACCCAGCAGGCGCCATGGGTTGACTGCTGTGCCAGGCTAGGTGCAGGAGGAGGTCACGGGACAGAACCAGCAGGTGCCATGGGTTGACTGCTGTGCCAGGCTAGGTACAGGAAGAGGTCACGGGACACACCCAGCAGGTGCCATGGGTTGACTGCTGTGCCAGGCTAGGTGCAGGAGGAGGCCACAGGACAGAACGTGCCATGGGTTGACTGCTGTGCTAGGCTAGGTGCAAGAGAAGGCCACGGAACACACCCAGCAGGTACCATGGGTTGACTGCTGTGCCAGGCTAGGTGCAGGAGGAGGTCACGGAACAGACCCAGCAGGTGCCATGGGGTGACAGCTGTGCCAGGCTAGGTACAAGAGGAGGTCACGGGACAGACCCAGCAGGTGCCATGGGTTGAATGCTGTGCCAGACTAGGTGCAGTAGGAGGTCACGGACAGACCCTGCAAGTGCCATGGGTTAACTGCTGTACCAGGCTAGGTACAAGAGGTCACAGGACAGACCCAGCAGGTGCCATGGGTTGACTGCTGTGCCAGGCTAGGTACAAGAGGTCACAGGACAGACCCAGCAGGTGCCATGGGTTGACTGCTGTGCCAGGCTAGGTGCAGGAGGAGGTCACGGGACACTACCAACAGCAGGTGGCATGGGTTGACTGCTGTGCCAGGCTAGGTGCAGGAGGAAGCCACGGGACAGAACCTGCAGGTGCCATGGGTTGACTGCTGTGCTAGGCTAGGTGCAAGAGAAGGCCACGGAACACACCCAGCAGGTACCATGGGTTGACTGCTGTTCCAGGCTAGGTGCAGGAGGAGGTCACGGGACAGACCCAGCAGGTGCCATGGGTTGACTGCTGTGCCAGGCTAGGTGCAGGAGGAGGTCACGGGACAGACCCAGCAGGTGCCATGGGTTGACTGCTGTGCCAGGCTAGGTGCAGGAGGAGGTCACGGGACAGACCCAGCATGTGCCATGGGTTGACTGCTGTGCCAGGCTAGGTGCAGGAGGAGATCACGGGACAGACCCAGCAGTTGCCATGGGTTGACTGCTGTGCCAGGCTAGGTACAGGAGGAGGTCACGGGACAGAACCAGAATGTGCCATGGGTTGACTGATGTGCTAGGCTAGGTGCAGGAGGAGGTCACGGGACAGACCCAGCAGGTGCCATGGGTTGACTGCTGGGCCAGGCTAGGTACAGGAGGAGGCCACGGGACAGACCCTGCAGGTGCCATGGGTTGACTGCTGTGCCAAGCTATGTGCAGGAGGAAGTCACGGGACAGACCTTGTAGGTGCCATGGGTTGACTGCTGTGCCAGGCTAGGTACAGGAGGAGGTCACGGGACAGACCCAGCAGGTGCCATGGGTTGACTGCTGTGCCAGGTTAGGCGCAGGAGGAGGTCACGGGACAGACCCAGCAGTTGCCATGGGTTGACGGCTGTGCCAGGCTAGGTGCAGGAGGAGGTCACGGGACAGACCCAGCAGTTGCCATGGGTTCACTGCTGTGCCAGGCTAGGTACAGGAGGAGGTCACGGGACAGAACCAGCATGTGCCATGGGTTGACTGATGTGCCAGGCTAGGTGCAGGAGGAGGTCACGGGACAGACCCAGCAGGTGCCATGGGTTGACTGCTGTGCCAGGCTAGGTACAGGAAGAGGTCACGGGACACACCCAGCAGGTGCCAATTGTTGACTGCTGTGCCAGGCTAGGTGCAGGAGGAGGCCACGGGATAGACCCTGCAGGTGCCATGGGTTGACTGCTGTGCTAGGCTAGGTGCAGGAGAAGGCCACAGAACAGATCCAGCTGGTGCCATGGGTTGACTGCTGTGCCAGGCTAGGTGCAGGAGGAGGTCACGGAACAGACCCAGCAGGTGCCATGGGTTGACTGCTGTGCCAGGCTAGGTACAGGAGGAGGTCACGGGACAGACCCAGCAGGTGCCATGGGTTGAGTGCTGTGCCACGCTAGGTGCAGGAGGAGGCCACGGGACAGAACCTGCAGGTGCCATGGGTTGACTGCTGTGCTAGGCTAGGTGCAGGAGAAGGCCACGGAACACACCCAGCAGGTACCATGGGTTGACTGCTGTGCCAGGCTAGGTGCAGGAGGAGGTCACGGAACAGACCCAGCAGGTGCCATTGGTTGACTGCTGTGCCAGGCTAGGTACAAGAGGAGGTCACGGGACAGACCCAGCAGGTTCCATGGGTTGACTGCTGTGCCAGGCTAGGTGCAGGAGGAAACCACGGGACAGACCCTGCAAGTGCCATGGGTTAACTGCTGTACCACGCTAGGTAGAGGAGGTCACGGGACAGACCCAGCAGGTGCCATGGGTTGACTGCTGTGCCAGGCTAGGTGCAGGAGGAGGTCACGGGACACACCCAGCAGGTGGCATGGGTTGACTGCTGTGCCAGGCTCGGTGCAGGAGGAGGCCACGGGATAGACCCAGCAGGTGCCATGGGTTGACTGCTGTGCCAGGCTAGGTGCAGGAGGAGGAAGTCATGGGACACACCCAGCAGGTACCATGGGTTGACTGCTGTGCCAGGCTATGTACAGGAGAAGGTCATGGGACAGACCCAGCAGGTGCCATGGGTTGACTGCTGTGCCCGGCTAGGTACAGGAAGAGGTTACGGGACACACCCGGCAGGTGCCATGGGTTGAATGTTGTGCCAGACTAGGTGCAGGAGGAGGCCACGGGACAGACCCTGCAGGTGCCATGGGTTGACTGCTGTGCTAGGCTAGGTGCAGGAGAAGGCCACGGAACAGATGCAGCAGGTGCCATGGGTTGACTGCTGTGCCAGGCTAGGTACAGGAGGAGGTCACGGGACAGACCCAGCAGGTGCCATGGGTTGACTGCTGTGCCTGTGGGTGGGGAGTGTGGTGAGTGTGGGTAGTGAGTATGGTGAGTGACTGTGGTGAGTGTGGGTGGTGTGTGTGGTGAATGTGGGTGGTTAGTGTGGGTGGTGTGTGTGGTGAGTGTGGGTGGTGAGTGTGGGTGGTGAGTGTGAGTAGTGAGTGTGGGTGGTGAGTGTGGGTGGTGAGTGTGGTGAGTGTGGGTGGTGAGTGTGGGTGGTGAGTGTGGGTGGTGAGTGTGGGTAGTGAGTGTGGGTGGTGAGTGTGGGTGGTGATTGTGGTGAGTGTGGGTGGTGAGTGTGGGTGGTGAGTGTGGGTGGTGAGTGTGGGTAGTGAGTGTGGGTGGTTTGTGTGGGTGGGGAGTGTGGTGAGTGTGGGTGGCGTGTGTGGGTGGGGAGTGTGGTGAGTGTGGGTAGTGAGTATGGTGAGTGACTGTGGTGAGTGTGGGTGGTGTGTGTGGTGAATGTGGGTGGTTAGTGTGGGTGGTGTGTGTGGTGAGTGTGGGTGGTGAGTGTGGGTGGTGAGTGTGGGTGGTGAGTGTGGGTGGTGAGTGTGGTGAGTGTGGGTGGTGAGTGTGGGTGGTGAGTGTGGGTAGTGAGTGTGGGTGGTGAGTGTGGGTGGTGAGTGTGGGTAGTGAGTGTGGGTGGTGAGTGTGGGTGGTGATTGTGGTGAGTGTGGGTGGGGAGTGTGGGTGGTGAGTGTGGGTGGTGAGTGTGGGTGGTGAGTGTGGTGAGTGTGGGTGGTGAGTGTGGGTGGTGTGTGTGGGTGGTGAGTGTGGGTGGGGAGTGTGAGTGGTGAGTGTGGGTGGTGAGTGTGGATGGGCAGTGTGGTGAGTGTGGGTGGTGAGTGTGGGTGGTGAGTGTGGGTGGTGAATGTGAGTGGTGAGTGTGGGTGGTGAGTGTGGGTGGTGTGTGTGGTGAGTGTGGTGTGGTGAGTGAGTGTAGTGAGAGTGGGTGGTGTGTGTGGGTGGTGAGTGTGGGTGGTGAGTGTGGGTAGTGAGTGTGATGAGTGTGGGTGGTGAGTGTGGGTGGTAAGTGTGGGTGGTGAGTGTGGGTGGTGAGTGTGGTGAGTGTGGGTGGTTAGTGTGGTGAGTGTCGGTGGTGAGTGTGGTGTGGTGAATGTGGGTGGTGAGTGTGGTGAGTGTGGGTGGTGAGTGTGGGTGGTGAGTGTGTGTGGTGAGTGTGAGTGGTGTGTGTGGTGAGTGTGGTGAGTGTGGGTGATGAGTGTGGGTGGTGTGTGTGGTGAGTGTGGGTGGTGAGTGTGGGTGGGGAGTGTGGTGAGTGTGGGTAGTGAGTATGGTGAGTGACTGTGGTGAGTGTGGGTGGTGTGTGTGGTGAATGTGGGTGGTTAGTGTGGGTGGTGTGTGTGGTGAGTGTGGGTGGTGAGTGTGGGTGGTGAGTGTGAGTGGTGAGTGTGGGTGGTGAGTGTGGGTGGTGAGTGTGGGTGGTGAGTGAGTGTGGTGAGTGTAGGTGGTGAGTGTGGGTGGAGAGTGTGGGTAGTGAGTGTGGGTGGTGAGTGTGGGTGGTGATTGTGGGTGCTGAGTGTGGGTGGTGATTGTGGTGAGTGTGGGTGGTGAGTGTGGGTGGTGAGTGTGGGTGGTGAGTGTGGGTAGTGAGTGTGGGTGGTGTGTGTGGGTGGGGAGTGTGGTGAGTGTGGGTAGTGAGTATGGTGAGTGACTGTGGTGAGTGTGGGTGGTGTGTGTGGTGAATGTGTGTGGTTAGTGTGGGTTGTGAGTGTGGTGTGGTGAGTGTGGGTGGTCAGTGGTGAGTGTGGGTGGTGAGTGTGGGTGGTGAGTGTGGGTGGTGAGTGTGGTGAGTGTGGGTGGTTAGTGTGGTGAGTGTCGGTGGTGAGTGTGGTGTGGTGAGTGTGGGTGGTGAGTGTGGGTGGTGAGTGTGGTGGTGAGTGTGGGTGGTGAGTGTGGGTGGTGAGTGTGGGTGGTGAGTGTCGTGAGTGTGGTGAGTGTGGGTGGTGAGTGTGTGTGGTGAGTGTGAGTGGTGTGTGTGGTTAGTGTGGTGTGGTGAGTGAGTGTGGTGAGTGTGGGTGATGAGTGTGGGTGGTGTGTGTGGTGAGTGCGGGTTGTGAGTGTGGGTGGGGAGTGTGGTGAGTGAGTGTGGTGAGTATGGGTGGTTAGTGTGGGTGGTGTGTGTGGTGAGTATGGTGAGTGACTGTGGTGAGTGTGGGTGGTGTGTGTGGTGAGTGTGGGTGGTGAGTGTGGGTGGTTAGTGTGGGTGGTGTGTGTGGTGAGTGTGGGTGGTGAGTGTGGGTGGTGAGTGTGGGTGGTGAGTGTGGGTGGTGAGTGTGAGTGGTGAGTGTGGGTGGTGAGTGTGGGTGGTGAGTGTGGTGAGTGTGGGTGGTGAGTGTGGGTGGTGAGTGTGGGTAGTGAGTGTGGGTGGTGAGTGTGGGTGGTGATTGTGGTGAGTGTGGGTGGGGAGTGTGGGTGGTGAGTGTGGGTGGTGAGTGTGGGTGGTGAGTGTGGTGAGTGTGGGTGGTGAGTGTGGGTGGTGTGTGTGGGTGGTGAGTGTGGGTGGGGAGTGTGAGTGGTGAGTGTGGGTGGTGAGTGTGGATGGGGAGTGTGGTGAATGTGGGTGGTGAGTGTTGGTGGTGAGTGTGGGTGGTGAATGTGAGTGGTGAGTGTGGGTGGTGAGTGTGGGTGGTGTGTGTGGTGAGTGTGGTGTGGTGAGTGAGTGTAGTGAGAGTGGGTGGTGTGTGTGGGTGGTGAGTGTGGGTGGTGAGTGTGGGTAGTGAGTGTGGGTGGTGAGTGTGGGTGGTGAGTGAGTGTGATGAGTGTGGGTGGTGAGTGTGGGTGGTAAGTATGGGTGGTGAGTGTGGGTGGTGAGTGTGGTGAGTGTGGGTGGTTAGTGTGGTGAATGTCGGTGGTGAGTGTGGTGTGGTGAGTGTGGGTGGTGAGTGTGGTGAGTGTGGGTGGTGAGTGTGGGTGGTGAGTGTGGGTGGTGAGTGTGGGTGGTGAGTGTGTGTGGTGAGTGTGAGTGGTGTGTGTGGTGAGTGTGGTGAGTGTGGGTGATGAGTGTGGGTGGTGTGTGTGGTGAGTGTGGGTGGTGAGTGTGGGTGGGGAGTGTGGTGAGTGACTGTGGTGAGTGTGGGTGGTGTGTGTGGTGAATGTGGGTGGTTAGTGTGGGTGGTGTGTGTGGTGAGTGTGGGTGGTGAGTGTGGGTGGTGAGTGTGAGTGGTGAGTGTGGGTGGTGAGTGTGGGTGGTGATTGAGTGTGGTGAGTGTGGGTGGTGAGTGTGGGTGGTGAGTGTGGGTAGTGAGTGTGGGTGGTGAGTGTGAGTGGTGAGTGTGGGTGGTGAGTGTGGGTGGTGAGTGTGGTGAGTGTGGGTGGTTAGTGTGGTGAGTGTCGGTGGTGAATGTGGTGTGGTGAGTGTGGGTGGTGAGTGTGGGTGGTGAGTGTGGGTGGTGAGTGTGGGTGGTGAGTGTGTTGGTGAGTGTGGGTGGTGAGTGTGGGTGGTGAGTGTGGGTGGTGAGTGTCGTAAGTGTGGTGAGTGTGGGTGGTGAGTGTGAGTGGTGTGTGTGGTGAGTGTGGTGTGGTGAGTGTGGGGTGGTGAGTGAGTGTGGTGAGCGTGGGTGATGAGTGTGGGTGGTGTGTGTGGTGAGTGCGGGTTGTGAGTGTGGGTGGGGAGTGTGGTGAGTGAGTGTGGTGAGTATGGGTGGTTAGTGTGGGTGGTGTGTGTGGTGAGTGTGGGTAGTGAGTATGGTGAGTGACTGTGGTGAGTGTGGGTGGTGTGTGTGGTGAGTGTGGGTGGTGAGTGTGGGTGGTTAGTGTGGGTGGTGTGGGTGGTGAGTGTGGGTGGTGAGTGTGGGTGGTGAGTGTGGGTGGTGAGTGTGGGTGGTGAGTGTAGGTGGTGAGTGTGGGTGGTGAGTGTGGGTGGTGAGTGTGGGTGGTGAGTGTGGGTGGTGAGTGTGGGTGGTGAGTGTGGGTGGTGAGTGTGGTGAGTGTGGGTGGTGAGTGTGGGTGGTGTGTGTGGGTGGTGAGTGTGGGTGGGGAGTGTGAGTGGTGAGTGTGGGTGGTGAGTGTGGATGGGGAGTGTGGTGAGTGTGGGTGGTGAGTGTGGGTGGTGAGTGTGGGTGGTGAATGTGAGTGGTGAGTGTGGGTGGTGAGTGTGGGTGGTGTGTGTGGTGAGTGTGGTGTGGTGAGTGAGTGTAGTGAGAGTGGGTGGTGTGTGTGGGTGGTGAGTGTGGGTGGTGAGTGTGGGTAGTGAGTGTGGGTGGTGAGTGTGGGTGGTGAGTGAGTGTGATGAGTGTGGGTGGTGAGTGTGGGTGGTAAGTCTGGGTGGTGAGTGTGGGTGGTGATTGTGGTGAGTGTGGGTGGTTAGTGTGGTGAGTGTCGGTGGTGAGTGTGGTGTGGTGAGTGTGGGTGGTGAGTGTGGTGAGTGTGGGTGGTGAGTGTGGGTGGTGAGTGTGGGTGGTGAGTGTGGTGAGTGTGGGTGGTGAGTGTGGGTGGTGTGTGTGGTGAGTGTGGGTGGTCAGTGTGGGTGGGGAGTGTGGTGAGTGTGGGTAGTGAGTATGGTGAGTGACTGTGGTGAGTGTGGGTGGTGTGTGTGGTGAATGTGGGTGGTTAGTGTGGGTGGTGTGTGTGGTGAGTGTGGGTGGTGAGTGTGGGTGGTGAGTGTGGTGGTGAGTGTGGGTGGTGAGTGTGGGGGGTGAGTGTCTTAAGTGTGGTGAGTGTGGGTGGTGAGTGTGTGTGGTGAGTGTGAGTGGTGTGTGTGGTGAGTGTGGTGTGGTGAGTGTGGGGTGGTGAGTGAGTGTGGTGAGTGTGGGTGATGAGTGTGGGTGGTGTGTATGGTGAGTGCGGGTTGTGAGTGTGGGTGGGGAGTGTGGTGAGTGAGTGTGGTGAGTATGGGTGGTTAGTGTGGGTGGTGTGTGTGGTGAGTGTGGGTAGTGAGTATGGTGAGTGACTGTGGTGAGTGTGGGTGGTGTGTGTGGTGAGTGTGTGTGGTGAGTGTGGGTGGTTAGTGTGGGTGGTGTGTGTGGTGAGTGTGGGTGGTGAGTGTGGGTGGTGAGTGTGAGTGGTGAGTGTGGGTGGTGAGTGTGAGTGGTGAGTGTGGGTGGTGAGTGTGGTGAGTGTGGGTGGTGAGTGTGGGTGGTGAGTGTGGGTGGTGATTGTGGTGAGTGTGGGTGGGGAGTGTGGGTGGTGAGTGTGTGTGGTGAGTGTGGGTGGTGAGTGTGATGAGTGTGGGTGGTGAGTGTGGGTGGTGTGTGTGGGTGGTGAGTGTGGGTGGGGAGTGTGAGTAGTGAGAGTGGGTGGTGTGTGTGGGTGGTGAGTGTGGGTGGTGAGTGTGGGTAGTGAGTGTGGGTGGTGAGTGTGGGTGGTGAGTGAGTGTGATGAGTGTGGGTGGTGAGTGTGGGTGGTAAGTCTGGGTGGTGAGTGTGGGTGGTGAATGTGGTGAGTGTGGGTGGTTAGTGTGGTGAGTGTCGGTGGTGAGTGTGGTGTGGTGAGTGTGGGTGGTGAGTGTGGTGAGTGTGGGTGGTGAGTGTGGGTGGTGAGTGTGGGTGGTGAGTGTGGGTGGTGAGTGTGTGTGGTGAGTGTGAGTGGTGTGTGTGGTGAGTGTGGTGAGTGTGGGTGATGAGTGTGGGTGGTGTGTGTGGTGAGTGTGGGTGGTGAGTGTGGGTGGGGAGTGTGGTGAGTGACTGTGGTGAGTGTGGGTGGTGTGTGTGGTGAATGTGGGTGGTTAGTGTGGGTGGTGTGTGTGGTGAGTGTGGGTGGTGAGTGTGGGTGGTGAGTGTGAGTGGTGAGTGTGGGTGGTGAGTGTGGGTGGTGAGTGAGTGTGGTGAGTGTGGGTGGTGAGTGTGGGTGGTGAGTGTGGGTAGTGAGTGTGGGTGGTGAGTGTGAGTGGTGAGTGTGGGTGGTGAGTGTGGGTGGTGAGTGTGGTGAGTGTGGGTGGTTAGTGTGGTGAGTGTCGGTGGTGAATGTGGTGTGGTGAGTGTGGGTGGTGAGTGTGGGTGGTGAGTGTGGGTGGTGAGTGTGGGTGGTGAGTGTGTTGGTGAGTGTGGGTGGTGAGTGTGGGTGGTGAGTGTGGGTGGTGAGTGTCGTAAGTGTGGTGAGTGTGGGTGGTGAGTGTGAGTGGTGTGTGTGGTGAGTGTGGTGTGGTGAGTGTGGGGTGGTGAGTGAGTGTGGTGAGCGTGGGTGATGAGTGTGGGTGGTGTGTGTGGTGAGTGCGGGTTGTGAGTGTGGGTGGGGAGTGTGGTGAGTGAGTGTGGTGAGTATGGGTGGTTAGTGTGGGTGGTGTGTGTGGTGAGTGTGGGTAGTGAGTATGGTGAGTGACTGTGGTGAGTGTGGGTGGTGTGTGTGGTGAGTGTGGGTGGTGAGTGTGGGTGGTTAGTGTGGGTGGTGTGGGTGGTGAGTGTGGGTGGTGAGTGTGGGTGGTGAGTGTGGGTGGTGAGTGTGGGTGGTGAGTGTGGGTGGTGAGTGTGGGTGGTGAGTGTGGGTGGTGAGTGTGGGTGGTGAGTGTGGGTGGTGAGTGTGGGTGGTGAGTGTGGGTGGTGAGTGTGGGTGGTGAGTGTGGTGAGTGTGGGTGGTGAGTGTGGGTGGTGTGTGTGGGTGGTGAGTGTGGGTGGGGAGTGTGAGTGGTGAGTGTGGGTGGTGAGTGTGGATGGGGAGTGTGGTGAGTGTGGGTGGTGAGTGTGGGTGGTGAGTGTGGGTGGTGAATGTGAGTGGTGAGTGTGGGTGGTGAGTGTGGGTGGTGTGTGTGGTGAGTGTGGTGTGGTGAGTGAGTGTAGTGAGAGTGGGTGGTGTGTGTGGGTGGTGAGTGTGGGTGGTGAGTGTGGGTAGTGAGTGTGGGTGGTGAGTGTGGGTGGTGAGTGAGTGTGATGAGTGTGGGTGGTGAGTGTGGGTGGTAAGTCTGGGTGGTGAGTGTGGGTGGTGATTGTGGTGAGTGTGGGTGGTTAGTGTGGTGAGTGTCGGTGGTGAGTGTGGTGTGGTGAGTGTGGGTGGTGAGTGTGGTGAGTGTGGGTGGTGAGTGTGGGTGGTGAGTGTGGGTGGTGAGTGTGGGTGGTGAGTGTGGTGAGTGTGGGTGGTGAGTGTGGGTGGTGTGTGTGGTGAGTGTGGGTGGTCAGTGTGGGTGGGGAGTGTGGTGAGTGTGGGTAGTGAGTATGGTGAGTGACTGTGGTGAGTGTGGGTGGTGTGTGTGGTGAATGTGGGTGGTTAGTGTGGGTGGTGTGTGTGGTGAGTGTGGGTGGTGAGTGTGGGTGGTGAGTGTGGTGGTGAGTGTGGGTGGTGAGTGTGGGGGGTGAGTGTCGTAAGTGTGGTGAGTGTGGGTGGTGAGTGTGTGTGGTGAGTGTGAGTGGTGTGTGTGGTGAGTGTGGTGTGGTGAGTGTGGGGTGGTGAGTGAGTGTGGTGAGTGTGGGTGATGAGTGTGGGTGGTGTGTATGGTGAGTGCGGGTTGTGAGTGTGGGTGGGGAGTGTGGTGAGTGAGTGTGGTGAGTATGGGTGGTTAGTGTGGGTGGTGTGTGTGGTGAGTGTGGGTAGTGAGTATGGTGAGTGACTGTGGTGAGTGTGGGTGGTGTGTGTGGTGAGTGTGTGTGGTGAGTGTGGGTGGTTAGTGTGGGTGGTGTGTGTGGTGAGTGTGGGTGGTGAGTGTGGGTGGTGAGTGTGAGTGGTGAGTGTGGGTGGTGAGTGTGGTGAGTGTGGGTGGTGAGTGTGGGTGGTGAGTGTGGGTGGTGATTGTGGTGAGTGTGGGTGGGGAGTGTGGGTGGTGAGTGTGTGTGGTGAGTGTGGGTGGTGAGTGTGATGAGTGTGGGTGGTGAGTGTGGGTGGTGTGTGTGGGTGGTGAGTGTGGGTGGGGAGTGTGAGTAGTGAGAGTGGGTGGTGTGTGTGGGTGGTGAGTGTGGGTGGTGAGTGTGGGTAGTGAGTGTGGGTGGTGAGTGTGGGTGGTGAGTGAGTGTGATGAGTGTGGGTGGTGAGTGTGGGTGGTAAGTCTGGGTGGTGAGTGTGGGTGGTGAATGTGGTGAGTGTGGGTGGTTAGTGTGGTGAGTGTCGGTGGTGAGTGTGGTGTGGTGAGTGTGGGTGGTGAGTGTGGTGAGTGTGGGTGGTGAGTGTGGGTGGTGAGTGTGGGTGGTGAGTGTGGTGAGTGTGGGTGGTGAGTGTGTGTGGTGAGTGTGAGTGGTGTGTGTGGTGAGTGTGGTGAGTGTGGGTGATGAGTGTGGGTGGTGTGTGTGGTGAGTGTGGGTGGTCAGTGTGGGTGGGGAGTGTGGTGAGTGTGGGTAGTGAGTATGGTGAGTGACTGTGGTGAGTGTGGGTGGTGTGTGTGGTGAATGTGGGTGGTTAGTGTGGGTGGTGTGTGTGGGTGGTGAGTGTGAGTGGTGAGTGTGGGTGGTGAGTGTGGGTGGTGAGTGAGTGTGGTGAGTGTGGGTGGTGAGTGTGGGTGGTGAGTGTGGGTAGTGAGAGTGGGTGGTGAGTGTGGGTGGTGATTGTGGTGAGTGTGGGTGGTGAGTGTGGGTGGTGAGTGTGGGTGGTGAGTGTGGGTAGTGAGTGTGGGTGGTTTGTGTGGGTGGGGAATGTGGTGAGTGTGGGTGGTTAGTGTGGGTGGTGTGTGTGGTGAGTGTGGGTGGTGAGTGTGGGTGGTGAGTGTGGGTGGTGAGTGTAGTGAGTGTGGGTGGTGAGTGTGGGTGGGGAGTGTGGGTGGTGAGTGTGGGTGGTGAGTGTGGGTGGTGAGTGTGGTGAGTGTGGGTGGTGAGTGTGGGTGGGGAGTGTGGGTGGGGAGTGTGAGTAGTGAGTGTGGGTGGTGAGTGTGGGTGGGGAGTGTGGTGAGTGTGGGTGGTGAGTGTGGGTGGTGAGTGTGGGTGGTGAATGTGAGTGGTGAGTGTGGGTGGGGAGTGTGGGTGGTGTGTGTGGTGAGTGTGGTGTGGTGAGTGAGTGTAGTGAGAGTGGGTGGTGTGTGTGGGTGGTGAGTGTGGGTGGTGAGTGTGGGTAGTGAGTGTGGGTGGTGAGTGTGGGTGGTGAGTGAGTGTGGTGAGTGTGGGTGGTGAGTGTGGGTGGTAAGTGTGGGTGGTGAGTGTGGGTGGTGAGTGTGGTGAGTGTGGGTGGTTAGTGTGGTGAGTGTCGGTGGTGAGTGTGGTGTGGTGTGGGTGGTGAGTGTGGTGAGTGTGGGTGGTGAGTGTGGGTGGTGAGTGTGGGTGGTGAGTGTGGTGAGTGTGGGTGGTGAGTGTGGGTGGTGAGTGTGGTGAGTGTGGGTGGTGAGTGTGGGTGGTGTGTGTGGTGAGCGTGTGTGGTGAGTGTGGGTGGTGAGTGTGGGTGGTGAGTGTGGGTGGTGAGTGTGGGTGGTGAGTGTGGGTGGTGAGTGTGGGTGGTGAGTGTGTGTGGTGAGTGTGGGTGGTGAGTGTGGTGAGTGTGGGTGGGGAGTGTGGGTGGTGAGTGTGGGTGGTGAGTGTGGTGAGTGTGGGTGGTGAGTGTGGGTGGGGAATGTGGTGAGTGTGGGTGGTGTGTGTGGGTGGTGAGTGTGGGTGGTGAGTGTGGGTGGGGAGTGTGCATGGGGAGTGTGGTGAGTGTGGGTGGTGAGTGTGGGTGGTGAGTGTGGGTGGTGAATGTGAGTGGTGAGTGTGGGTGGTGAGTGTGGGTGGTGTGTGTGGTGAGTGAGTGTAGTGAGAGTGGGTGGTGTGTGTGGGTGGTGTGTGTGGGTGGTGAGTGTGGGTGGTGAGTGTGGGTGGTGAGTGTGGGTGGTGAGTGAGTGTGATGAGTGTGGGTGGTGAGTGTGAGTGGTGTGTGTGGTGAGTGTGGTGTGGTGAGTGTGGGTGGTGAGTGAGTGTGGTGAGTGTGGGTGATGTGTGTGGTGAGTGTGGGTGGTGAGTGTGGGTGGGGAGTGTGGTGAGTGAGTGTGGTGAGTATGGGTGGTGAGTGTGGGTGGTGTGTGTGGTGAGTGTGGGTAGTGAGTATGGTGAGTGACTGTGGTGAGTGTGGGTGGTGTGTATGGTGAGTGTGTGTGGTGAGTGTGGGTGGTTAGTGTGGGTGGTGTGTGTGGTGAGTGTGGGTGGTGAGTGTGGGTGGTGAGTGTGAGTGGTGAGTGTGGGTGGTGAGTGTGGGTGGTGAGTGTGGGTGGTGAGTGTGGTGAGTGTGGGTGGTGAGTGTGGGTGGTGTGTGTGGTGAGTGTGGGTGGTGTGTGTGGTGAGTGTGGGTGGTGTGTGTGGTGAGTGTGGGTGGTGAGTGTGGGTGGTGAGTGTGGGTGGTGAGTGTGGGTGGTGAGTGTGGGTGGTGAGTGTGGGTGGTGAGTGTGGGTGGTGAGTGTGGGTGGTGAGTGTGGGTGGTGAGTGTGTGTGATGAGTGTGGGTGGTGAGTGTGAGTGGTGTGTGTGGTGAGTGTGGTGTGGTGAGTGTGGGTGGTGAGTGAGTGTGGTGAGTGTGGGTGATGAGTGTGGGTGATGTGTGTGGTGAGTGTGGGTGGTGAGTGTGGGTGGGGAGTGTGGTGAGTGAGTGTGGTGAGTATGGGTGGTGAGTGTGGGTGGTGTGTGTGGTGAGTGTGGGTAGTGAGTATGGTGAGTGACTGTGGTGAGTGTGGGTGGTGTGTATGGTGAGTGTGTGTGGTGAGTGTGGGTGGTTAGTGTGGGTGGTGTGTGTGGTGAGTGTGGGTGGTGAGTGTGGGTGGTGAGTGTGGGTGGTGTGGGTGGTGAGTGTGGGTGGTGTGTGTGGTGAGTGTGGTGTGGTGAGTGAGTGTAGTGAGAGTGGGTGGTGTGTGTGGGTGGTGTGTGTGGGTGGTGAGTGTGGGTGGTGAGTGTGGGTGGTGAGTGAGTGTGATGAGTGTGGGTGGTGAGTGTGAGTGGTGTGTGTGGTGAGTGTGGTGTGGTGAGTGTGGGTGGTGAGTGAGTGTGGTGAGTGTGGGTGATGTGTGTGGTGAGTGTGGGTGGTGAGTGTGGGTGGGGAGTGTGGTGAGTGAGTGTGGTGAGTATGGGTGGTGAGTGTGGGTGGTGTGTGTGGTGAGTGTGGGTAGTGAGTATGGTGAGTGACTGTGGTGAGTGTGGGTGGTGTGTATGGTGAGTGTGTGTGGTGAGTGTGGGTGGTTAGTGTGGGTGGTGTGTGTGGTGAGTGTGGGTGGTGAGTGTGGGTGGTGAGTGTGAGTGGTGAGTGTGGGTGGTGAGTGTGGTGAGTGTGGGTGGTGAGTGTGGGTGGTGAGTGTGGTGAGTGTGGGTGGTGAGTGTGGGTGGTGTGTGTGGTGAGTGTGGGTGGTGTGTGTGGTGAGTGTGGGTGGTGAGTGTGGGTGGTGAGTGTGGGTGGTGAGTGTGGGTGGTGAGTGTGGGTGGTGAGTGTGGGTGGTGAGTGTGGGTGGTGAGTGTGTGTGATGAGTGTGGGTGGTGAGTGTGAGTGGTGTGTGTGGTGAGTGTGGTGTGGTGAGTGTGGGTGGTGAGTGAGTGTGGTGAGTGTGGGTGATGAGTGTGGGTGATGTGTGTGGTGAGTGTGGGTGGTGAGTGTGGTTGGGGAGTGTGGTGAGTGAGTGTGGTGAGTATGGGTGGTGAGTGTGGGTGGTGTGTGTGGTGAGTGTGGGTAGTGAGTATGGTGAGTGACTGTGGTGAGTGTGGGTGGTGTGTATGGTGAGTGTGTGTGGTGAGTGTGGGTGGTTAGTGTGGGTGGTGTGTGTGGTGAGTGTGGGTGGTGAGTGTGGGTGGTGAGTGTGGGTGGTGTGGGTGGTGAGTGTGGGTGGTGTGTGTGGTGAGTGTGGGTGGTGAGTGTGGGTGGTGAGTGTGGGTGGTGAGTGTGGGTGGTGAGTGTTGTGTGGTGAGTGTGGGTAGTGAGTGTGGGTGGTGAGTGTGGGTGGTGATTGTGGTGAGTGTGGGTGGGGAGTGTGGGTGGTGAGTGTGGGTGGTGAGTGTGGTGAGTGTGGGTGGTGAGTGTGGGTGGGGAATGTGGTGAGTGTGGGTGGTGTGTGTGGGTGGTGAGTGTGGGTGGGGAGTGTGAGTGGTGAGTGTGGGTGGTGAGTGTGCATGGGGAGTGTGGTGAGTGTGGGTGGTGAGTGTGGGTGGTGAGTGTGGGTGGTGAATGTGAGTGGTGAGTGTGGGTGGTGAGTGTGGGTGGTGTGTGTGGTGAGTGTGGTGTGGTGAGTGAGTGTAGTGAGAGTGGGTGGTGTGTGTGGGTGGTGTGTGTGGGTGGTGAGTGTGGGTGGTGAGTGTGGGTGGTGAGTGTGGGTGGTGAGTGAGTGTGATGAGTGTGGGTGGTGAGTGTGAGTGGTGTGTGTGGTGAGTGTGGTGTGGTGAGTGTGGGTGGTGAGTGAGTGTGGTGAGTGTGGGTGATGAGTGTGGGTGATGTGTGTGGTGAGTGTGGGTGGTGAGTGTGGTTGGGGAGTGTGGTGAGTGAGTGTGGTGAGTATGGGTGGTGAGTGTGGGTGGTGTGTGTGGTGAGTGTGGGTAGTGAGTATGGTGAGTGACTGTGGTGAGTGTGGGTGGTGTGTATGGTGAGTGTGTGTGGTGAGTGTGGGTGGTTAGTGTGGGTGGTGTGTGTGGTGAGTGTGGGTGGTGAGTGTGGGTGGTGAGTGTGGGTGGTGTGGGTGGTGAGTGTGGGTGGTGTGTGTGGTGAGTGTGGGTGGTGAGTGTGGGTGGTGAGTGTGGGTGGTGAGTGTGGGTGGTGAGTGTGTGTGGTGAGTGTGGGTAGTGAGTGTGGGTGGTGAGTGTGGGTGGTGATTGTGGTGAGTGTGGGTGGGGAGTGTGGGTGGTGAGTGTGGGTGGTGAGTGTGGTGAGTGTGGGTGGTGAGTGTGGGTGGGGAATGTGGTGAGTGTGGGTGGTGTGTGTGGGTGGTGAGTGTGGGTGGGGAGTGTGAGTGGTGAGTGTGGGTGGTGAGTGTGCATGGGGAGTGTGGTGAGTGTGGGTGGTGAGTGTGGGTGGTGAGTGTGGGTGGTGAATGTGAGTGGTGAGTGTGGGTGGTGAGTGTGGGTGGTGTGTGTGGTGAGTGTGGTGTGGTGAGTGAGTGTAGTGAGAGTGGGTGGTGTGTGTGGGTGGTGTGTGTGGGTGGTGAGTGTGGGTGGTGAGTGTGGGTGGTGAGTGTGGGTGGTGAGTGAGTGTGATGAGTGTGGGTGGTGAGTGTGAGTGGTGTGTGTGGTGAGTGTGGTGTGGTGAGTGTGGGTGGTGAGTGAGTGTGGTGAGTGTGGGTGATGAGTGTGGGTGATGTGTGTGGTGAGTGTGGGTGGTGAGTGTGGGTGGGGAGTGTGGTGAGTGAGTGTGGTGAGTATGGGTGGTGAGTGTGGGTGGTGTGTGTGGTGAGTGTGGGTAGTGAGTATGGTGAGTGACTGTGGTGAGTGTGGGTGGTGTGTATGGTGAGTGTGTGTGGTGAGTGTGGGTGGTTAGTGTGGGTGGTGTGTGTGGTGAGTGTGGGTGGTGAGTGTGGGTGGTGAGTGTGAGTGGTGAGTGTGGGTGGTGAGTGTGGTGAGTGTGGGTGGTGAGTGTGGGTGGTGAGTGTGGTGAGTGTGGGTGGTGAGTGTGGGTGGTGTGTGTGGTGAGTGTGGGTGGTGTGTGTGGTGAGTGTGGGTGGTGAGTGTGGGTGGTGAGTGTGGGTGGTGAGTGTGTGGGTGGTGAGTGTGGGTGGTGAGTGTGTGTGATGAGTGTGGGTGGTGAGTGTGAGTGGTGTGTGTGGTGGGTGAGTGTGTGTGGTGAGTGTGGGTGGTGAGTGAGTGTGGTGAGTGTGGGTGATGAGTGTGGGTGATGTGTGTGGTGAGTGTGGGTGGTGAGTGTGGGTGGGGAGTGTGGTGAGTGAGTGTGGTGAGTATGGGTGGTGAGTGTGGGTGGTGTGTGTGGTGAGTGTGGGTAGTGAGTATGGTGAGTGACTGTGGTGAGTGTGGGTGGTGTGTATGGTGAGTGTGTGTGGTGAGTGTGGGTGGTTAGTGTGGGTGGTGTGTGTGGTGAGTGTGGGTGGTGAGTGTGGGTGGTGAGTGTGAGTGGTGAGTGTGGGTGGTGAGTGTGGGTGGTGAGTGTGGTGAGTGTGGGTGGTGAGTGTGGGTGGTGTGTGTGGTGAGTGTGGGTGGTGAGTGTGGGTGGTGAGTGTGGGTGGTGAGTGTGGGTGGTGAGTGTGTGTGGTGAATGTGGGTAGTGAGTGTGGGTGGTGAGTGTGGGTGGTGATTGTGGTGAGTGTGGGTGGGGAGTGTGGGTGGTGAGTGTGGGTGGTGAGTGTGGTGAGTGTGGGTGGTGAGTGTGGGTGGGGAATGTGGTGAGTGTGGGTGGTGTGTGTGGGTGGTGAGTGTGGGTGGGGAGTGTGAGTGGTGAGTGTGGGTGGTGAGTGTGTGCATGGGGAGTGTGGTGAGTGTGGGTGGTGAGTGTGGGTGGTGAGTGTGGGTGGTGAATGTGAGTGGTGAGTGTGGGTGGTGAGTGTGGGTGGTGTGTGTGGTGAGTGTGGTGTGGTGAGTGAGTGTAGTGAGAGTGGGTGGTGTGTGTGGGTGGTGAGTGTGGGTGGTGAGTGTGAGTGGTGTGTGTGGTGAGTGTGGGTGGTGAGTGTGGGTGGGGAGTGTGGTGAGTGAGTGTGGTGAGTATGGGTGGTGAGTGTGGGTGGTGTGTGTGGTGAGTGTGGGTAGTGAGTATGGTGAGTGACTGTGGTGAGTGTGGGTGGTGTGTATGGTGAGTGTGTGTGGTGAGTGTGGGTGGTGAGTGTGGGTGTGGGTGAGTGTGAGTGGTGAGTGTGGGTGGTGAGTGTGGGTGGTGAGTGTGGTGAGTGTGGGTGGTGAGTGTGGGTGGTGAGTGTGGTGAGTGTGGGTGGTAAGTGTGGGTGATGAGTGTGGGTAGTGAGTGTAAGTGGTGAGTGTGGGTGGTGAGTGTGGGTGGTGTGTGTGGGTGGTGAGTGTGGGTGGTGTGTGTGGGTGGTGTGTGTGGGTGGTGTGTGTGGTGAGTGTGGTGTGGTGAATGAGTATAGTGAGAGTGGGTGGTGTGTGTGGGTGGTGAGTGTGGGTGGTGAGTGTGGGTAGTGAGTGTGGGTGGTGAGTGTGGGTGGTGAGTGTGGTGTGGTGAGTGTGGGTGGTGAGTGTGGTGAGTGTGGGTGGTGAGGGTGGTGAGTGTGGTGAGTGTGGGTGGTGAGTGTGGGTGGTGAGTGTGGGTGGTGAGTGTGGGTGGTGAGTGTGGGTGGTGAGTGTGGGTGGTGAGTGTGGGTGGTGTGTGTGGTGAGTGTGGGTGGTGAGTGTGGGTGGTGAGTGTGGGTGGTGAGTGTGGGTGGTGAGTGTGGGTGGTGAGTGTGTGTGGTGAGTGTGGGTAGTGAGTGTGGGTGGTGAGTGTGGGTGGTGATTGTGGTGAGTGTGGGTGGGGAGTGTGGGTGGTGAGTGTGGGTGGTGAGTGTGGTGAGTGTGGGTGGTGAGTGTGGGTGGTGAGTGTGTGTGGTGAGTGTGGGTGGTGAGTGTGGGTGGTGAGTGTGGGTGGTGAGTGTGGTGTGGTGAGTGTGGGTGGTGAGTGTGGTGAGTGTGGGTGGTGAGGGTGGTGAGTGTGGTGAGTGTGGGTGGTGAGTGTGGGTGGTGAGTGTGGGTGGTGAGTGTGGGTGGTGAGTGTGTGTGGTGAGTGTGGGTAGTGAGTGTGGGTGGTGAGTGTGGGTGGTGATTGTGGTGAGTGTGGGTGGGGAGTGTGGGTGGTGAGTGTGGGTGGTGAGTGTGGTGAGTGTGGGTGGTGAGTGGTGGGGTGGTGAGTGTGGGTGGTGAGTGTGGGTGGTGAGTGTGGGTAGTGAGTGTGGGTGGTGAGTGTGGGTGGTGAGTGTGGTGTGGTGAGTGTGGGTGGTGAGTGTGGTGAGTGTGGGTGGTGAGGGTGGTGTGGTGAGTGTGGGTGGTGAGTGTGGTGAGTGTGGGTGGTGAGTGTGGGTGGGGATGTGGTGAGTGTGGGTGGTGAGTGTGGGTGGTGAGTGTGGGTGGTGAGTGTGGGTGGTGAGTGTGGGTGGTGAGTGTGGGTGGTGAGTGTGGGTGGTGAGTGTGGTGAGTGTGGGTGGTGAGTGTGGTGTGGTGAGTGTGGGTGGTGAGTGTGGTGAGTGTGGGTGGTGAGTGTGGTGAGTGTGGTGAGTGTGGGTGGTGAGTGTGGGTGGTGAGTGTGGGTGGTGAGTGTGGGTGGTGAGTGTGGGTGGTGAGTGTGGGTGGTGAGTGTGGTGTGGTGAGTGTGGGTGGTGAGTGTGGGTGGTGTGTGTGGTGAGTGTGGGTGGTGAGTGTGGGTGGTGAGTGTGGGTGGTGAGTGTGGGTGGTGAGTGTGGGTGGTGAGTGTGTGTGGTGAGTGTGGGTGGTGAGTGTGGGTGGTGAGTGTGGGTGGTGATTGTGGTGAGTGTGGGTGGTGAGTGTGGGTGGTGAGTGTGGGTGGTGAGTGTGGTGAGTGTGGGTGGTGAGTGTGGGTGGTGAGTGTGGGTGGTGAGTGTGGGTGGTGAGTGTGGGTGGTGAGTGTGGGTGGTGAGTGTGGTGTGGTGAGTGTGGGTGGTGAGTGTGGTGAGTGTGGGTGGTGAGGGTGGTGAGTGTGGTGAGTGTGGGTGGTGAGTGTGGGTGGTGAGTGTGGGTGGTGAGTGTGGGTGGTGAGTGTGGGTGGTGAGTGTGGGTGGTGAGTGTGGGTGGTGAGTGTGGGTAGGTGAGTGTGGGTGGTGAGTGTGGGTGGTGAGTGTGGTGAGTGTGGTGGTGAGTGTGGGTGGTGAGTGTGGGTGGTGAGTGTGGTGAGTGTGGGTGGTGTGTGGGTGGTGATGTGGTGAGTGTGGGTGGTGAGTGTGGGTGGTGAGTGTGGGTGGTGAGTGTGGTGGTGAGTGTGGGTGGTGAGTGTGGGTGGTGAGTGTGGGTGGTGAGTGGTGGTGAGTGTGGGTGGTGAGGTGTGAGTGGTGAGTGTGGGTGGTGAGTGTGGGTGGTGAGTGTGGGTGGTGAGTGTGGTGAGTGTGGGTGGTGAGTGTGGGTGGTGAGTGTGGGGGATGTGGTGAGTGTGGGTGGTGAGTGTGGTGGTGAGTGTGGGTGGTGAGTGTGGGTGGTGAGTGTGGGTGGTGAGTGTGGGTGGTGAGTGTGGGTGGTGAGTGTGGGTGGTGTGTGGTGGTGGGGTGGTGAGTGTGGGTGGTGAGTGTGGGTGGTGAGTGTGTGGTGAGTGTGGGTGGTGAGTGTGGTGAGTGTGGGTGGTGAGTGTGGGTGGTGAGTGTGGTGTGGTGAGTGTGGGTGGTGAGTGTGGTGAGTGTGGGTGGTGAGTGTGGGTGGTGAGTGTGGGTGGTGAGTGTGGGTGGTGAGTGTGGGTGGTGAGTGGTGGTGGTGAGTGTGGTGAGTGTGGGTGGTGAGTGTGGGTGGGGTGTGGTGAGTGTGGGTGGTGAGTGTGGGTGGTGAGTGTGGGTGGTGAGTGTGGGTGGTGAGTGTGGGTGGTGAGTGTGGGTGGTGAGTGTGGGTGGTGAGTGTGGGTGGTGAGTGTGGGTGGTGAGTGTGGGTGGTGAGTGTGGGTGGTGAGTGTGGGTGAGTGTGGGTGGTGAGTGTGGGTGGTGAGTGTGGGTGGTGAGTGTGGTGAGTGTGGTGGTGAGTGTGGGTGGTGAGTGTGGTGGTGAGTGTGGTGAGTGTGGTGGTGAGTGTGGGTGGTGAGTGTGGTGAGTGTGGGTGGTGAGTGTGGGTGGTGAGTGTGGGTGGTGAGTGTGTGTGAGTGTGGGTGGTGAGTGTGTGGTGAGTGTGGTGAGTGTGGGTGGTGAGTGTGGGTGGTGAGTGTGGGTGGTGAGTGTGAGTGGTGAGTGTGGGTGGTGAGTGTGGGTGTGTGAGTGTGGTGTGTGAGTGTGGTGAGGTGTGGGTGAGTGTGGTGAGAGTGGGTGGGTGTGTGTGTGGTGGTGAGTGTGGGTGGTGAGTGTGAGTGGTGAGTGTGGGTGGTGAGTGTGGGTGGTGAGTGTGGGTGGTGAGTGTGGTCGTGGTGAGTGTGGGTGGTGAGTGTGGTGAGTGTGGGTGGTGAGGGTGGTGAGTGTGGTGAGTGTGGGTGGTGAGTGTGGGTGGTGAGTGTGGGTGGTGAGTGTGGGTGGTGAGTGTGTGTGGTGAGTGTGGGTAGTGAGTGTGGGTGGTGAGTGTGGGTGGTGATTGTGGTGAGTGTGGGTGGGAGTGTGGGTGG